>NC_142492.1:35003426-35329537 GCF_965113065.1 Corylus avellana | reverse complement strand
AGGTGTTATTGGACTACTCGCGGCAGCGCGCCACTCTTAAAACCATGGATAAGCTCTTCAAGTTGGCAGAGGTGTGCATCTGAGCCATTAAGTTTCTGGGATATTGATTATATGGTCTTTTAATCACTGTTATCCTTGTCTTAATGTAGGCCGCACATCTCAAAGAAAAGATTGAACGCATGTACAGTGGGGAGCATGTGAGTTGTATTATCTTCCTTGGTCAAGTTTGCCTTCTTCCCCCTCAAATCCCCCCAAAACCTAAAGAAAAGTTGTTTACTTTTGCATCTTTTTTTGGTGGCACTCCAGATAAACATCACAGAGAATAGGCCAGTACTCCATGTAGCTCTTCGTGCTTCAAGAGATGCTGTTATTCAGAGTGATGGGAAGAATGTGGTCCCAGAGGTCTGGAAAGTTTTGGACAAGATCCAGGAGTTTTCTGAGAGGGTCCGCAATGGTTCTTGGGTAATCTACTGCTGTTATTTAGTATCTAATTTGGACATGAAATGTGTGAATTGTGGAGTAAGAGGGAAATTGTGGTAGGTCGGAGCAACAGGAAAAGCACTTAAGGATGTCGTTGCTATTGGTATTGGTGGCAGCTTCTTAGGTCCTCTATTTGTGCACACTGCTCTTCAAACAGGTTGGACGTCATATTCCTTTATAAATCTGCACCACCCTTATGCAGTCTTATCTTTTTGAAGATAGTTTTGTTCTTTTCCTTGTGAAATCTTTAAAAAGCTTGTTGTACAGTCAACATGTTCATGGTTTAGTGTTTGCATCTTACAGATCCAGAGGCTATCGAATCTGCAAGGGGACGCCAGCTTCGTTTGTAAGTATTCATGTTTCACTATAATATCATGAGTAATGAAGAACAAAAATTCTGGTCGTATGAATCTTCTTTCAAAGGCCTTAGTTGTGTAGTTGTGTGGTTGTGTGTGTGTGTGTGTGAGAGAGAGAGAGAGAGAGAGATTCCTAGTTTTGTCTGAGAAGGCTGATTATAGTGAAATTGTGCATGCACTTGCTAGGGATTTTAAAAGTATTTCACAGGACTTACGAATGAAAATGGTGAATTTTTTTCTTCCACTTAAGTAAAACGTGACGTGTGTCTATGTGTTTGTTGTGGTGGTAGGTTTATGAATTCCACGTAGAATAGTTAAATGCTATACTGTTGAACTATTTTATTTCTATTATAAAGCTAACCTTCTATTTTCATCTGCCTGCAGTCTTGCAAATGTCGATCCTATTGATGTTGCTAGAAATATCACGGGATTAAACCCTGAAACTACCCTTGGTAAATGAAAATATTTGGTTTATTTATCTACCTAAGTAATTCCGTTTAAGAGTAACCTAAGCGCTATTTGGGTTCTCATTAAGCTCACTATGTTTCACTATTTATGTGTAACCTAAGCTCTTTTATTTTTCTTTGATATATGCAGTTGTGGTGGTTTCAAAGACTTTTACGACAGCTGAAACTATGTTGAATGCGCGAACTCTTAGGGAATGGATTTCAGCTGCTCTTGGGTTAGTGATCTATGAGAGTAGTACTTCAAGGATATGGGTGTAGTGGTTGTTTTGGGATTCTGAAGTTCCAGATTTGATAATATATGTGAATTAGTTTGGAACTTGGAAGATACTGGAAATAATTCAAAAAGAAAGCTTAAGAATGAATTTGAGACTGGTACATGATTGAAATTATTTTTTTTCAGGCATTCTGCTGTTGCAAAGCATATGGTGGCAGTTAGTACTAACCTTACGGTATCATCATATCCTTGCATCTCTTGTTTGAGTGATTAAGCATCTGCTTCACCACAATCTTTATATATTCCGTTGGTCATGCTAAACATATATTCTGCAAAAGAACCCCCTTTGTGGTTGTGTGTGCATGTGTGTGGGTGGGTGGGCGTGTTGTGGGACCTGTCCGAGCCATCCTCAATAAAGGTATGTGAATGTCCACCATTTACTAACCCATGAATCTATACATATACTTATAGGCACACACGCACGCATGCACCCACACATGCACCCGCACACACAACATGCACGCACACCCACACACTTGCGCACACACACACACATGTAAAGCTGTAAAATAGGGGAATTCACAAAGGGGGTTCTTTTGCAAAATATATGTTTAGCATGATCTGTTTTCCATTGGTCATGCTAAACATATATTCTGCAAAAGAACCCCGTTTGTGAAGTCCCCTATGTTACAGCTTTTCTTTACTTGTGTGCGTGTGTGTGTGGGTGCATGTGCATGTGCCTATAATTATATTTATAGATTCATGGGTTAGTAAATGGTGGACATTCACATACCTTTATTGAGGATGGCTTGGACAGGCCCTACAACAATTAGAAAACCAATTCAGTCTGAAAATTTACAATGTTTTAAAGATCTGCCCATTATAACTTAATGAAATCAAATGTTTAGCAAACATATTGGGATTGGCCAATATATTTTCCTCCCTTTTAGCATTTCTTATGCATATGGATGTGGTTGAAATTTTCTTTTGTTCCCCTAGGCATGTGATTTTGTAAAATCCATAAATATAGCTGACCTCATCTTAATTTTTGTTTGATTCTCATGCAGCTTGTGGAGAAGTTTGGCATTGATCCTAATAATGCGTTTGCATTCTGGGACTGGGTTGGTGGCCGCTATAGTGGTAAGTTATTTGCCTTTCCTTGGAGGCACTTATGGCTAATCTATTGGTCAATTGGTAATTTAATTGCTGCTGCAGTTTGCAGTGCTGTTGGAGTGTTGCCATTATCTCTCCAATACGGGTTCTCAGTTGTTGAGAAGTACGTAACTTATAATTTCTTTAAATTTTTTGCTAGCACTTCGTCAATAGGAAGCACTTCTTAATTTTGTGACATAGAAACATTTCTTTTTGTAAAATGCATGAGCAAAGAAGCAAAATCTTATCCTACATTCTTTTTGTAACATTTGAAGTGGCATGTATTTTCCTCAAACAAAAGAACCTATTAAAGAGTACCAACTAATGTGCAATGCCTACTGCTGTTTTATAAAATATTTGATAAGATTTTGCTTCTTTGTTCATGCATTTTATATATCATGAATCGGAACCTCTTGTGCTTTCTACAGACTATACAAGTTAATTTATTACTTTTTTCACATTTTAGTTGCTAAAATTTGCTGCTTGCTTTGATTCCCAATGATTTATACCTTTTAAATGCTCTGACATTTATCTTTAAAAGATTTGACATAATTTTGTCATTTGCTTGATTTAAATTATATTTTCTTAATTAAAGGTTCTTAATGGGAGCCTCATTCATTGATCAACATTTCTTCAAAGCACCATATGAGGAAAATATACCTGTAAGTGCCCTAATATTGCAGATTTTAAGTAGTGTTATACTTCTGTCTCACCCACTGGATATAGCGTAGGATAGATCTATTGGGGTGCACTGCATTTACAATTTTTTCTCTTTTTGGGGGGAGTAGATTATCCTGATGACCTTCCAAAAGCTATATTCAATATTGCACTATTGGATAAGTGATGACATGTTCAATAACATTGTGTTGGTGCTTCAGGTGCTTTTAGGTTTGCTGAGCATTTGGAATGTTTCATTTCTTGGACATCCTGCAAGAGTAAGTACTAACCATCTGCCCCAGACTTTATTTTCAACTCCCACTTATAGCATTTTCTATGTTGTCTCTTTCTTAGCTATTGGGTAACATTGAGAATTTTGGTATTCCTCCAGGCCATTTTACCTTATTCCCAAGCCCTTGAGAAGTTTGCCCCACACATTCAACAGGCATGTATATGACAGGATTCTGCTTGCATATTATTTTGTGGGAGCTGCTCTTCAAATGTTCTTATACATTTCTAGTTTAAGCAATTCAGGTTAGCATGGAAAGTAATGGCAAGGGTGTATCAATTGATGGTGTGCCACTACCTTTTGAGGCTGGTGAAATTGACTTTGGTGAGCCAGGAACAAATGGTCAGCATAGCTTTTACCAGCTAATTCACCAGGTGATCTAGGCATTTCTTTTTAAAATGATGGTAAAATCATGTTATTAGCATTTACATCAAATCCTTGAATACTTATAAAAATAAATAAATAAATAAATCCTTGAATTTTTTTATTCTATTTCTCTTATGAAATTATTTTTTAAGTATAGAGGGATTACACGTTGAAGGCCAGTGCAAAGTGGTTAAATTCCAAGTGATCTAAGCTTATCATTTTATCTACGTCATTCCTACACAAATATAACTTTTTTGTGACTGAGATGATTATGTTGATGTCCTGTGGATTCTTGGTTGATTTGTGGGAAGTACTAGATCTGATAGGAAACATATTTTTTAATATGCATAAATTGATAAATAAATATGAGGAAAAAACAAGCGCAGTTTTAATTATTTGATATTGTTTTGGTAATTGGTTGCATAATAGTTAGGGAAACAGGTCTTGTTTTAGATTGTTTAAGTTAGTCATCAAATCAGTTATCTCCATCAATTAAACAGAGCTGGAATATGTCAGGACTCACTAGTGCCTGTTATTGTACCATCGAATGTTTGTGTTACCTGCCGAAGTTGCCAATTTCTGTTCAAATATGGCACTGATGGATTAGGAAGGCAAAAAAAGGCCCCCCTATGTAAATGTGACGATAACTTGATATTGTGCAAAAAAGAGGGGAAAAAAAAGATGCGTTGGACAGCCTTAGTTATGGCTGTCTAGATTATTTTTCAATATCCTTGGCTATTTTTATGATTTCTTTTTTAAAGATGTGAGTACTACCTGTATTAATCTAACTGCACACTTGTTTTCACACAATGAACCGACTTCTGCGCTTAGAATGTATTAGAGATTTGAATTTAACTTTTCTCATATGTGAGTGAACATGTAAGGTCTTGCAAATGGTAATTTGTATATTGGACTCTATTTTTTATTTCCTGAGTCTCACATAACTAAGCTTTACTACAAATTACATTGTCTTTAACCTACAAAATTTGTTAAATGATTTTTTTGGAACTTCCAGGGACGTGTTATTCCTTGTGATTTTATTGGTATTGTGAGGAGCCAGCAACCTGTTTACCTTAAAGGTATCTAACACCAATCTTGTTGGATTTTTTTATTATTATTATTATTATTATTTTTTTTTTTTATGGCTTGTTTGAGTGTAGTGCTACACACCACACCGGTGTGAGTGAGCAGTACTCACACCGGGTGGTCTGTCACCTAGGATTTCAAAAAATAAAAAATAAAAAACAGTAAAAAATTTTAAATCCTAGGTGCCACACGACCTAGTGTGAGTACTGTTCACTCACACCGGTGTGATGTTTAGCACTACTCCTTGAAGTCATATTGTCATGCATTGATTTTCAGTATGTGATATTGGATTCATTTTATTTTAGGTGAGGTGGTGAGTAACCACGACGAGCTCATGTCGAACTTTTTTGCACAGCCAGATGCCCTTGCATATGGGAAGGTAAGTTTTATGCTCTCTCCTGTCAGGGATGTTCTTTTAATGTATGATTTAAAAGTATTCCAGAGAATGAAGTGTTCTTAACTATCATCTACCACCCCATCTCCCAACCAACATAAAGGAAATAGGAGAAAGAATGCTGTTTTGTTTTTTCTGTAAATTAAGTTTGCAAGCTTGTACAGCCGTCTTGTTTATGATCTATAAATTATAAATTTGCATTATTAGGTTTAAAATGTTTTTTGTATATATTTTTGAAATTATAAATTTGCATTATCAGGTTTAAAATGTTTTTTGTATATATTTTTGAATTTGTTATGTCTTATCCTCTCTCTCTCTCTTATGTACGTCCGTCCATTGTCCAAAAATTTATAATAATAAAAATGAATAGCAAAATCATGGGAATTTCTCATGCTGCTGGGACATGCAATTTCATCTGACTTATGATGAAGCATCTGCTTATAAATCCAACTGTCTAATCAAACAATGTTTCCATGTAGACCCCAGAGCAGTTGCATAAAGAGAATGTTCCGCCGCATCTTATTCCTCATAAAGTGAGTTTCTTTCTGCTTCTGTACTAATCTTCATGACTAACTGCTGAATGAATACTCCTAACTATTGGCTCATATTTCACAGACCTTCTCTGGCAATAGACCTTCTCTCAGCCTTCTGCTTCCATCATTAAATGCTTACAATATTGGACAGGTTTGAGATTTTTTACTTTTTCTAAGTTCTTCAATGAACATTTCATGCGTGATTGTTCAAATTACTGAAGGAGATAGGAAGCTTCTGATGCTTTCTCTGCATCGGAGTGTCACATGTGAAGTTAGATGGTCAAATGAGATTTTGTACATAATTAAATGCTTGAATTTCTACAAATGAAAATTTGCAGTATGAATGAACTTCGTTGATGATAGTGGGTATGCAACCGTCATACCAAGCATAGAAACTGTCTACTTATATCTCTCACTGTGGTTGTAGAAAACATTTCATGGATTGGTTTTTTGTTGAGCCTATAGAAACTCATTTACATAATTGAATCACTGCCCCTTTGATATCTGCTTTTGCATCCAAAATATTACTACTAGCCTCTATTTGTTGGAAAACGAATTTGCATTTTCATATATGAGTGCATTGCCTACACACTATTATTTTAGTTACAATTCATTGTTTTACAGTATTTGGTTGAACATTGTGCTACGTCTGTTCTACGGTTAGTAGAGATTCCCCAGTGTAAATATAGTATGCACATGTTTTATGGCATTGTTAATTTCTTAGAGAATGGATTGGTTATATCCTGAAAATTCTGTGCATGGTCTCATATACTTACTTACATGTCTTGCATGCAAAAAGTGATTGGAGATGTAATTATATAATTCATAACTTAAAGCATTTTTTAATTAAATGTATTAATTAATTTAATTTTGTTAGATGGATGAAATAGTACTTTTTGTTTTCTTGAGAGGTGGTAAATGTAAACTGCTTCTTTGGGCTAATACTACAATTTCTTGCCTGTGTTCTGCAGTTGTTGGCCATCTATGAACACAGAATTGCTGTGGAAGGTTTCGTATGGGGTATCAATTCTTTCGACCAGTGGGGAGTGGAGTTGGGGAAGGTACGTATTACCTAAGAAACCTTATCATATTGTTCCCTTACCACACAAGCTTGCTGTTGTAAGATAAATAATTTGTTCTTTGTTTCTGATAGGAGCCTTAACTGCCATTTTTTTAGCAATACAAATTTTACCAAATTTTCCACATTCCTTATCATATCCGGGTCGTATTCATGAATGCAGTCGCTGGCTACTCAAGTCAGAAAGCAACTACATGCGTCTCGCACAAAAGGGGAACCAGTGGAGGGCTTGAACTTTAGTACTACAACATTGTTAACTAGATATTTAGAGGTATAGAAAAGCATCATCCTACAGTCTTTAGACAGGTTTTGTTGTACGTATATCTGGCACTGTAACTAAAGTCTTTCCTATTTTGCAGGCTACTGCAGATATCCCTTCTGATCCACCTACCCTTCTACCAAGGATATAATTGCTTAACATTTGGCTTTTCAAGTGAGGAGACCTTATGGTATCAACCTCATATATCAGCTGTTGTTGATCTTCACTATTTAACTTATTGTCAACCTCAGAATCAGATGAGCTGATTGTATCAGCCTAATAATTGGTACCAATCCATGCAATTTTGTTAATGTTTTCATGCGAGTTTGCTAATGTTACGCACATGTTTTACGTCTTTGCTCTGTTTAAACTGCTTGTTGGTGTCTCAAGTTCAAAAAAGGAAAAATTTAGCACTACGGCCAGAACATAACCACAAAAAATAAATAGAACCAGATACCAAAATTTTATTCAAAAAGGAGAAATGAGTTAAATTAAAAAAAAAAAAAAAAAAAAAAAAAAAAAAAAAAAAAAATTAAAGAAACCAAAAGTTGGGAATGATTATAGAAACTCAAATAAAGATTAAAACTAGGGTTAAATACTAAATATCTCCTGAGGTTTTATTGCTTTATTTTTTCCCCCCTAGGGGTTTATTTTTATCACAAAAAGTCCATGTGGTTTTGATAATAGACCAAACTAGTCCTTCTGTCAGTTGATCGTTAGTTGACTTAACGGAAATTCATGTTGATCAATCAAATATTGACACGTGGCACATACTGTCATACTTAATGTTATATGTTCTAGTTTGGTCTATTATCAAAATCACGGATATCTCCTATGATAAAAATCAAACCCTAAAGGGAGAAAAAATAAAACAATGAAACCACAAGAGGTATTTAGTATTTAACCCTTAAAACTAATATTTTTGAATTTCTAAATAATCCAAATGAAAAGTTTCTTACCAATATAGAACATTTCCCAAAACCGCCCACTCCGCTTTTGTGGAAGATTTCACTTTCAATTTTTTTTTTGTTGAAAAAGAAATTAATATTACCTTCATAAATCAAAGCAACATAGAAGAAAAATAACCACTCGAAAAATTAATTTTTATTCTTTCTTACGTATAGAAGCCTCAAGATCAAATAAGAAAAATAAAATAATCAGCATCCAACTACCTCTTAATACTAATTTAGATATTAATTATATCAACAAAAACATATTCACTTTGATAGCTTAATTCATCTGTGTGCTCTGTCAACCAAATTTCATTGACAAACACCATTAATAATTCCAAGAGTTGTTCCACAATATCACGTAACTTTGACGCAAGAAATATAACAGAGAGAGACAACCTGTGCGTTTTGTCATCAGTGGGAGAGAGGGAAGATGGATTTTGACAATGGGTTGGGGTTTTGAAATTTGGGGATTTTGACGATGGGTAGCTCGTTGCCGGAGATGTAGGTGGCTCGTCGTCAGCGGTGCTTGGCATTCGTGGTCTCCGGTGGTCGGCCGTCGGTGAGAGGAGAGGGAAGAGGGAAGAGGAAAGAGACATTTGTTTGAAAATGTGGGAAGAGAGTGTTTTTAACCTACGAAAGGGAGAGTCACGACTCACACGTGACGTGTGCGTTTTCTAACCTAAAAAGTTTCAAATTTTTTTTTTGGTAAAGTCCATGTACCACTCAATTGATAATGTCTCCTCAAACTTTCAATTGCGACAATATAACCCTCAAATTACCAAAACATTGTCAATATCCCCCAAGGCTAGCAAAAAGATCAAAATGCCCCTATATATTTCTCAATATAACAAAAATACCCCTATAATTCAAAAAGAAAATTAATTTTTTAAAAAACGAAAATTTTAATTTAAAAAATATTTTTTTTTATTTTTTAAAACGAAAATTTTTTATAAAACGATTTTTTGAAAAAAAAAATGGAAATTTTTTATTTTATTTTATTCGATTTTCTTTTTTTTTTTTAAATATGTTTTAAAAAACAAAAATTTTATTTTTTTCTGGGAAACTTCAGTTTAACCCCTGAACTTCCACTCGATTTGACAAACCCCCAAACTTTCAAATCTCTCACTTTGGACCATAAACTTTCAATTGCTCTTAATGTGGGCGCTTCCGTTATATTTTAAATGTTACATGACGTTTATACCCCTGATTTTTGTATAAAATTTCAACTTTACTCTTAATTCCAAAATGTTTTTTTTTTTAATTTTAAAAAAAATGAAAATCAGGGATAATTTGATCTTTTTTGGTATTTTTAACTGTTAAAATTGACGAGGGATCCACATTGAGAGCAATTGAAAGTTCAGGGGTCCAAATTGAGAAATTTGAAAGTTTAGGGGGTTTGTCAAATCACATGGAAGTTCAAGGGGTTAAAGTAAAGTTTCATCTATTTGTTTTTAAACGATTCTTTTTTTTTTTCAAAACAGAAAATTTTATTTAAAAATTTAAAAAATACAAATTTTTAATAAAAACGAAAAACTTTCAATTTAAAAAAAAAAATCGAAAATTTTTAATATTTTTTTCTTATAAAAGGTTTTTTTTTTTTTAAGGTTTTTTCAAAAAAAATTAGTATTTTTGTTTTTATTTTGCTAAAAGTAGTTTCGTTACTAAGGGAGACATTGACAATATTTTGGTAGTTTGGAGAGGACACTGCCACAATTAAAAGTTTGGAATAGCATTGTCAATTGGATGGTAATTTAAGGGGGTATGTGAATTTTTTTTTTAAGTAAAAAATTAAAAATTAACGTGAATGGGGTTTGGTGTTAAAATACAATTCACATAAATAGGATTTGGTGTTACAGTTAAAAAATAAAAATAAATAAATATTAGGGTCAAGTTACCCACCAACAATTACAACACAAATAAAAATGGGGAAAGTCCACGTATCCCCCTTAAACTACCACCCAATTGAAAATGTCATTTCAAATTTTAAATTGCGACAATGTACCCCCAAAACTACCAAAACATTGTCAATGTCCCCCTCATTGACGAAACTATCCTTAGTAAAATTTTTTTTAAAAAAAAAATACTAAAATTTCTGGAAAAACCTAAAATAAAAAAATATATATATAAAAAAAAAATCTTTTTATTAGAAAAAAAAAATTAAAAAATTTCGATTTTCTTTTTTATAAAAATTGAAAATTTTTCGTTTGTTTTCTTGTTTTTTTTTTTTTTAATGTTTTCTTTTATAATTTTTAAATAAAAATTTCTGTTTTAAAAAAATTAAAATATTTTTGTTTAAAAAAAATAAAATTTTCGTTTTTTAAAACATATTTAAAAAAAAATCTAAAAAAATAAAAATTGATTTTTTTTAAAATAAAATTTTCGGTTTAAAAAAATCATTTAAAAATTAAAATAATTTTTTTAAAAAAAATTAAAATTTTCGTTTAATTTTTTTTTTTTGAATTTTAGGGGTATTTTTATCATATTGATAAATATATAGGGGCATTTTGATCTTTTTGCTAGCTTTGGGAGGGATATTGACAATGTTTTGGTAGTTTGGGGGGTACATTGTCGCAATTAAAAGTTTGAAGGAGACATTGTCAATTAGGTGATAGTTTGAGGGGAAAATTTAGATTTTACCCAATAAAAATAGTAAAATAGAAAACCCATTTCCCTCAGTTTGTTTTCTGAGCAAACAATTGGTAAAAGAAAAGAACTTCAACTACTGGAATGTATTACTAATTAGGGTAAAACAAAAGAGCACGCGGCGTGCTATGCTAAGAAAACTAATTTATATCCTAAGAAAACTAATTTAATCTTAATTAATCAAGGTGACTTTTATTTTTTTCTTTACTGTTCTCAGCTTTCTTAGCTGCCAAACATTAACTTACCGGAAAATAAGACAGCTCCAAACTGCAAAAATTCATTAATTGAGGAATCGCGTTGCGCATATCCGTTATAAAAGTACGTTTCCCTTGAAGAAAATGCACTGGCGGCCTTAGAGAGAGAGAGAGAGAGAATGGAAGCTAAGGCAGTGTTTGGCGGAAGTCCATGTCTTTCATCATCTCTTCTACGCTTACCAGCTCAGAGAACCTGCAGCGTATCCTACACTCACAAGCCTATCCTAGACACCATCCACCATGACCTTCACTTAGCTGCATTCCACTCAAAATCTCATCTTTTCTCATATTCCCCATCTCGTCCCCATGCCAAAACCCTCTCCCACAAAACCCGCATCTTCCTTCCCCACTTGGTTGCTTCAATGGTTTGCTTCTTTCCCACTCTCTTTTCGACTTTTGCCTCAAATTACAGATACGCAATTGAGCTTTCTCCCATTTTCTTCAGTATTTGCTAAGTCTACTAGAACCCCATTTGAAAATTTTCACTTTATTTTTGTGCGTGTCGTTGTGTGTGCAGGAACAAGTTGAGGAGACTTACATAATGGTGAAACCAGACGGTGTTCAACGGGGACTCGTAAGCTTTACTCTAATTTGTTTGCCATTTTTGAAAATCTTGTCATGTTTGGTTGCTGAGAGAGTGGAGAAAAAGTTTTAAGATTTTTACATTATACCTCTAATAGATTAAAGCCTTTTGCCCAATTGCTTGTCTTGGTTAAGGGAATTTTAATTGTTTCTCTCTGGTCTTGGATTGGATAAGAGAGAATTTTAATTGTTTCTTTCTGGTTTGAATTTATCTTATTGGTTTGGGTTGTTATAGGTTGGAGAGATTATTTCAAGGTTTGAGAAGAAGGGATTTAAACTAACTGGCTTGAAGCTCTTCCAATGCCCAAAAGAATTGGCAGAGGTTTGTTGTAGTAGTGATACTTGTATTTACTTTATTATTTTGCTTGGAGAAGCCCCAAATCAGTATTTCCATATCTATATTGTGAATTGGAGTGTTTTCTGCATGTTTTTACATTATCTGAATTGAAGTAAACTAAAAGCATTTAGCAGTTGAGATGTAAAATAATTGAAGTCCTGCATGTGAGGATAACAGAACATTTTGCTCCCATTTTAATTGCTGAGAAAGTTGTAGGCAGTGTAATGAACTTGAAGTAATACGACAGGATGCTCTGTTCCATTATAATTCCATCTGTATATTTCCATGCTTTCTGGACATTTAGCAGCACAGCATTTTTATGGACCAACTTCATACCCCTTGTTATAGTTAGTCTCGATTCGGTGAATGTTTCAATGGTTACTTGAGCATTGATTTTTACATCTTTGAGATGCTTAAATTGTTATGCATATCATGTGTATTGTTAATGGTTGCAGGAGCATTATAAGGATCTCAAGACCAAGTCTTTCTTCCCTAAGCTGATTGAGTACATTACTTCAGGTCCAGTTGTGTGCATGGTATGATTTACTCTTTCTTCCCTGTCCCTAACACATCTACATTGTAAATAATGAGTATGAGATATTTGCAAGTATTAAGCTGTTGCAAAAAAAAAAAAAAATGATTATGATGTTATTTTTGAAGGCTTGGGAGGGTGTTGGTGTTGTTTCGTCGGCACGTAAGCTTATAGGGTCTACAGATCCTCTTCAAGCTAACCCTGGCACAATAAGAGGGGACCTTGCTGTTCAAACAGGAAGGTTAGTGCCTTTTATCTATGGTGTTTGAGTAGTTTGTGTAATTTAATCCCAGTGGGTTGGAAAAAAATTGTTTATTTTCTTGATAGCAAATTACTTGTCTACAAACAAGGTCTTATGTTGAATGTCTTTTGGCAGGAATGTGATTCATGGGAGTGATAGCCCCGAGAATGGCAAGCGTGAAATAGGTAATATCATCTTATGGTTAAAATTGATCTTTCCTTGAGTTTTTAATCCTAATTGAGATGTACATTATGGTCAAAAACTATAATAAATCAGATGACTAGGAGGCTACAGACATGCACATATAGATGTATGTGTGTGCAGTGTGCAGTGTGCCCGGCAGCCCGGACACGTGTGTATGTGTGCTTGTGTGTGTCATTGTCTATCGATGACAAAACATATAAGATCTAATTTTTGTTTGTAAGTGCCATGTAGTTTTTGTCAATATCATATATGTTTTTCTGTCCATATATACCCATACAAGAGCCAAAGTTCATGTGTAACAGTCAGCTAGACTCTCTTGTGTCTTCATTAGCTACTATTTGACGTTATTTTTTTCAGCTCTTTTGATCTCTCTCTCTCTCACACACACATAATTTGCTTCTCTGCAGCTCTGTGGTTCAAAGAAGGTGAACTATGTCAGTGGACACCAGCTCAAGCACCATGGCTAAGGGAGTGATCTTTCACTTGACGCCCAATTCTTTGATCCACGCAGTTTTGAAGAAACTCTCTGAGCACCTGTACTTTCAATGCCAAATTCTTCCCCCCCTTTTTTTTCTTTTTTTTTGGTGATTTTGAACAGTAAATGGAATATTCAATGTTAAATCTGAAACTTTTGCTGAAGAAGGTTTTGGAAAATTTCTGATCATAGTTCATAATTCTCGGGCCCATGCAGTTTCTTCTTTTCTTTCTTTGAACTTCCCGAATGAATTTATTTCAATTTGCCAATCCAACTATCTTGAACCAATCACCTATCTCACAAACCCAAGTTGGGTTTCGAAGTACAGAACAGCAAAATCAAGCTCAAATTAAGCGCCCCAGCAGGCAACAATCTAATTTGACCAGAACTCCAGTTCAGATTTTACATTTGACAAAGAGGTAACGAGCTGACACATTGCTGATCCATCTGCAGTTCCATGCTACCCAGTGATTGGCAGTCACTTGAACTTGTTGAAATTCTAGCAGAACAAGCATCCTCTATTGCCATTGCTTCATCACAGGGTGAGCTTACAGCCTGACAAGAATTCTTGAACTTAGAAAAGAGGTAAAGAAGAGAGACATTGCCATTCCGTCGCTGTTTCGTGCCGCCCGGAGAATGAGAATCAATCAAACCTGGTGAACCGCTTCCAGAAGAAGACTCTGCATCTATCGCCATTACCTCTTCGTGGGAAGAGATTACAATGTCTTGAGAATTCTTTGAAGTAGTAGCAGAAGAACAATGCGACTTCATCTCCATAACCCCAGCACAAGCAGAATCAATTTCTATCTGCCCTGCCTGCTGGGAGGGTGTACTTAGCTCGCGTTGAGAACCTAATTTAAGCTTCATGAGTGTGGCTTCTGCAACAAAAAAGAATCGAATTTAACACGATGCCCATGATTGGCAGCTGTCAAATAAGCCCTAAAATACCATTCTACAGGAAAATCAATGAGTCAATTCAAAGAGATTGTTTGAAAAAAAAGCAACCTTATCCCAAAAACAAAATAAAAAAGATATCACTAAATCACCACTATCTCAAAAGTTTAAGCCTCAACAATTAAAACTCCAATACGTCAAAATACGTAACTGAAAATGAGAGAAATTGTGGAGTCAAGAATACAAGTTGTCCCAAATGTTTCAACTAACATCATTCTATAAATTCGACCTTAAATCATCAATTGTTCCAAAAAAATATATATATATACCATATTAAATTAACAATTGTCTCAAAAGTTTAAATCGAATATAATGTTAGTTGTTTAAAATTTGAAAGTAAATGAATTTAACGATTTAATTATTGTTTTAACATTAGCAAAGTAGAAACGTAATCCACCAACAAACAATGTGTAAACCTCCTTCCATTTCCGCTCGTCCTTATCATGAACATTTCCAAATTAGTAGTAAAAAGTCATGAATCATAGTGGAATAAATACGTACGAATATACAAACAAAGATTGAGTGATTGATATAACAAATTGGCCCAATTATACAAACATTAATTCACCGCAGGAAAAATTAGTAAAAAACAAAACAAAAATACAATCCCAGAAGAAACTAAGCACAGAGAGAGAGAGAGAGATTGAGGGTACCGTAGATGGAGAGAGGATCGTCTTTGAAAATCTTGGAAGGCGGCCTCTCCAAGCTCTCCGGCGACGAAGACGACGCTCTGATCCTCCCGAACATTCTCGCTCTCTGTGTCTAAGATTGTAGAGAGAGAGAGGGCGGATCTTAGTTTAAAAGAGGGTCAATGCGTGACGCAGGAGGATTGAAAATGGACATCTCTCTTTATTCTCAGCTTTCTCTCGGATCAATTGGACTAAAGGAAAAAAGAAAAGAAACAACTGGCCCCTCTTTTTGCAGCAAATTTTGAATAACACTTTCTTATGACATAATTACAACACCAGACCTTCTGCAACTATGAAAATTGGGAGAGAGATGTGATATCGCTGTGTAAACTGAAAATATACCAGGCGCTTCGACAAGAGAAAACAGGGGATTCTACAATTTTTCATCCCCAAATCCAAAAATCAGCAAATACTCTCAAATCATCCAATGGATGTGTGTTAACATGAAGCGTAAATTTCAGAAATATGCACCAAGATTCGAAATTAAACCAAAGCATGGACAAAACAAGGTTCCGAAGAGGGAGAATTTAGGACAGTAACGAAAAGAGAGAGAATCTTCCTTGCTGTGCAACTAGAGAGACAAATGTTCATGAGTGAGAGGGAAAAAGAGATATACCTAAGACGACGTTCTGATCCTCCTGAACATTCTCGCTCTCTGTGTCTGAGATTGTAGAGAGAGACAGAGAGAGAGAGAGAGAGAGGCGGATCTTAGTTTAAAAGATGGCCAATTTGTGACGCGGGAGGGTTGAAAGAAGAGCGGGAATCGTATTCTACACGATTCAGCTATGCACTGTTCATTGGTATGGGCCACCCGATATTATTGATCAACTGGGCTTTTTCGTGGTATCGGGCGTCTATTGGGTTGGTGGGCTTTATAATTTTGGATTCTTATAGTAGTTGAATATGTGTCAACGGAATAAGAAGAGAAATAAGAGTAATGTTATTTACTTTATCAATATTTTATTACTATTTATTATGCTGATATGACAATGTTAATTGTTTTTTTTAATAATGGATGATCTAAGGTGAATTAACAATTGTCATGTCAGCATAGTGTGATAGTGATGAGATATTGATGCGGTATATAACATAACTCGGAAAATAAAGTAGATTCATTTTATGGTCAGAATTGTTTTTAAAGTAATGCAAAACCATACTTTTATTCAATCACTATTCCACCTTACTGACAAGGCAATGCCAATCAACCTGAATTAACACTATCATATCAGTAGAATGAAACAGTGGTAAGATAAAAGTGTAATTTCTTGCATATATCAACAAAATAAGATGAACACGTTATATATTCTATTATGTAGAAAGATACACAAAGGTTGGTTTATTGATCCCAAAATGGGCCTTGTAAGTTGGGTTTAGGATTGCTTTAGTAGCATGATGATGACTGATAGAATTTTGTCTTTTCTTTTAAGAAAACAAATGATGCTATGTACAAATATCTTTCAAGTTTCTTCCTCTCTATTAAGGCTATGTACAAATATGCTATGACAGCCTTAAATGGTTTATATGGCGTGATTAAGCTCAAACTCATACAATTAAAGTTTTTGGGTCGTCAAATCGTGGCCATTGGCCAATACCTTACATCATCGTTTCCTTTGATAGTTCATCTCACATCAGTGACATCAATTCCCCTATTAGCCCTTTCCTTTGTATTGCTGTAAAAGAAGATTACGAACCAAAATATGCCAAGTCTCTTGAGGGCCAAAATAGCTTAAGATCAACTTTGGTGAAAAATTCCGAAGGAACCAACTACCAATTGCTTTTGGGAGATAATTAATGGGCAAACGATTGGCAAGTGTTACACCCATGATGAGGCCTTTCCATCCTCTAGAGAAAAAAAAAAATGATTTAAGGAACTTGAAACTGCATTTGAAGGTACGTTCAAATGGACGAGCACATAAACATTAAAAAGACATGTATAGGGTGTCCTCACTTATGCCACCTAGACTCCTAATACCCCTTTATTCTCGGGGGCTAAAAACCGTTTGCATAAAAGACTGGAGGTCACAAAATTAAATCAATTATCTTTTGGACCTCTCTCTAACCAACCAAGCATGGAAAAACACCCCATAAAGAGAAAGAAAGGAATTCGCTCCCGAGGTACACACAATTCTAACCAAACACTCTTTCTCTTCGAATTCCTCTCATTACTTTTTTATAACCAATACTGACTTAAGGCATCAGCATGACTCTACCTAAACCTAGCAGGATGCTTCGTACTTGACCTTCATTTTTTGTAGGTTCTCTCAATTTAGGATTCGGTGTGCGATCAACTAATTCTTCAATGTCAAATAACTGAATATCCATTGGGGCCAATTACTTGTAAAAAATAATAAAGAGGAAATGACTGAATATGTTTGGATTGAAGTTTTCGCTTTTCTTTTCTTATAATTCTTTCTTTTTATTAGTAAACAGTAAACAAATAGGAATCGTTTGCTTAATACATTAACAAAT
The DNA here is from genome assembly GCF_965113065.1 of Corylus avellana. Taxonomy (NCBI): domain Eukaryota; kingdom Viridiplantae; phylum Streptophyta; class Magnoliopsida; order Fagales; family Betulaceae; genus Corylus; species Corylus avellana. Next base: position 35,311,873 of record NC_142492.1, on the reverse strand, counting down.
AGGAAATGTTTAATAAATAATGTTACTCTTCACACTTATTTATCATACTCATTTCACACTGGCTGACATGACGTGTTTTAAATAACTTTCTTTTTTTTAAAAAAAAAAAAAAAGTGACTGACATTAGAAATCACTTAAAACACGCTATGTCAGTCAATGTAAAATAGATGTTACAAGTAGCATTACTCTTGATTAATACAATCACAAACAAGAAAGAAACATGTACAACTCCAAATTGTCTCATGCCTAACTCAGGTCAACAAGCCTGTTAGTGTCTTCAAAATAATCTTCTAAAAAAACTGCGTCTTCGAGTGCTGGGCTTGATATGCTTACCTGCAATAGTGCCAGTTGAGGATGTTAAGCATGAATACAGAAGTTGGAGAAAGTCCCATACAGACGAAATGATTCCACTTCATGCATATAGGATAAACCCCACAACATAAAAAGTTGCCGCTAAGTATTGAAACACCAAAAATGGCAACAAAATGCAAAAGACATCGTTGGCAAGAGCAAATGAATGCAAGTAAAAGGCAATCTCAAGCAAATGATTTCCTTGTCATGGAATGTCCAAACGTCACCTTTTCAATTAACTTAAAGAGTTCAGAAGGGGCACCTTTTAACCTGCCGGCACGGTACAAAGCTTCTTCTGCAATGGGTCTCCACTGTTCTGCACAAGAGTAGTTGATTCCAAGACCAACACTAAGTCCTCTCAACAGATGCACTGTCCGAAGTACAGAAAACAGCTCCTCTGGAAAAGCCTACCATAGTCCAAGTTCCAATAAGGAATCAATATATGGCTGAGCAACAGCAAATATAGCAGCATAGAGTTGCCTACTTCATGTAGGGATGGAGCCAAGGGCGGACTGGGAGCAGCCATGGCCCCTCCTCCCACCAAAAAAAGTGCTTAAATTTCTTTTTTTCTTTTTTTCTTTTTTTTAACTTCATTATGATGACTCCTAAAAAAATTAATGCAGTCCAACCCCTTTAGAGTTAAGTTCCTAGTTCTGTCCCTAGCTTCATGGAATTGTCCACGAAGGGAATCACATTGGATACTTGATGAAACTTCGGAGTCCAAAGGCATACCCGAACACCAATCTTTTTTATTGAAGATTCTTCAGCAAAAGGTTGCAGCATCATCACTCCAGGGGGTAGTTTTGTATCAAACATCGTCTGTGCCAACTTCAGCAATTCCTCTAGTTCATTTTTGCATTTGCTTAAGGTATCAATTCCCAGCTCCCTATGAAATAGAAGAAATCAATTAGAAATAAATATAGCAGTCCAAACCAGTCAAACCTCAAAAAGTTCTTGGTCATCATAGGCTACAAAAATCAGACACTAATTTAAACAAATATAGTAGTCAGTTCAAATATAGCAATCAATAACTAGGATATCCAATCTCTCATTTTCTCATTACATTTGAATCCCGAGTACCAAATGCAGTAAAGTGTAGTTTGCAGCACCAAATTTTGGGCTATAGCTCTTGGCAAACCAACTGCCAATGCATTAGAAGCAACAGAAACAAACCGACTTACAGGCAAAGATTAGTACCTGTAGCTCTCTGATGCTCTTATAGGGTCACTATCAGCAATGGCAAGAACAAGATTAGCATAACCAAGCCTCAAACTTTCTGGGAGATCTTTCACTTGCCCATAGTCCAGCAAGCCAACCTGACTTGGGGGAAAGAAGACACCAGGTAAAGCTTATAAAAGTTGGTTTATCATGCAAATATAGCATTGGAAAACCAGAGGTTTAATTAGTTTGACATATTCCGTCTCTTCTTCATATCATGTATCTACAATTTAAGCTATTCATTGGAAAGAGAACTTTAAGTAGCATTCTAGCAAATGACGACCAAAACTAAAACATAAAAAATTACAAGAAGATAAAGGAACTAAAGATTTTAATAAACAGATATTTCTTGCCCACTTGCCTCTGAACCTTTACAGATTAGTATATTTCCTGGATGGGGATCTGCATGGAAGAAGCCACTCTTCAGAATCATTTGCCCATATGCTAGTGTCAAACTTTGAAGGATTTTCCTGGAGTCACAGAAAATATAAATATTGTGCCCCATTTCTTCGAAGAAGATGATATCTTATTAGAAAGGTGACCCAAAAAGAGGGGATTCATTACTGAGCCAATGTAAAGAATTACAACAGATCTTCCTATAAATTTATATAAATCTAAAGGACAGTAAAACTGATTTCAGAGAAATATATGTTCAAGTAACAACTATTTATATAAAAAATATATATATGGAAATAGGAACCCAAAATATAGGGAACAGTCTAGACGCTTACTGCTTTGCCACTGCTGCAATCTTACCACCAGGATTTATTCCTCTTTTTGCCATTTCATCACCAAGGTTCAGGATTGGAATTCCATCAAAATATTCCATCACTAAGAACCTCCTAATCAAACAGAGAAATAACTAATTACCAAAAGGTTTATTAGATGAAATTATAGCACCATCAATGCAGCAGTACAAGAAATTGACAAAGAGGAAATGCTAAATGCAACAAAGAGACAAAGTTACTGTAGTCTCTAGAAGCAAACATCTTTATGCCTTCTTCTATAGCTAAATAGTTTTCTTTTTACATAAGATGTTTCTGAATGGAGACAGCCACTGTCTAAGCTCCAAAATAACAAGGGACAGTCTCATGTTATCAAAATAACTTAATCATCATCCAAGTCTGTTTGCAAGTCCTGATCACATGACAACAGGTTGTAGCATCCTGTACCTGCCGACCATGTCCCGTATCACTCTTGGAACCAAAACAGGAGCCTTTTTGTTATTCTCGTATAGAAAATGTCGAATCTTTTCCATTGCATTAGCCTCCCTCACGAAGTCAAATTCATACCCAATCTTGAATGGCACAAAATGACAAAGAATTAGTATCCAGAAACTGATGACCAGATTCAGAGTCATGCAGGAAGCTACATTTAAGTAAATAGGAAAGCATTACAGTTAAGAGCATAAATTCAGCAGATAAGAATTTAAGTCCTCCACAACTAACAACCAGACTCAACAACTAACATCTAATCTTTTCAAGGCACTATCATCCTCAGATGTAGGGGAAAACCAAACCAATATCATAAGTAAGATACAAAAAAGAAGGAAAATAAGAGGAAAGTGGTGATCTACAAAAAAAAACTAGTAAAGAAATAATGTGCACCTGTTTCTCCATTTCCTTAGTTACCGAGTACAGATCAAATGTGATATCTGTCTTTTGCATGTATAAGGCAAAAGCTTGCAAGTTACGGATATCTGTCATCATCAGATCCTGAATTCCTGGATGTTGCACCTATTATATGCCACAAGAAGTTAAAATATGGCTGACATTATGGAGCTGCACAGTAGCCCACCTTCCCTCACCTTGACAACAACATCACTCTTATCACCTCTCAATCTTGCTCGATGAACCTAATTTGAGCATAAAACACAAGTCAGGTTGAAGGTTATGAGTCTTTATAAGCACCATAAAACCAGTTCCCGTATGACTCACTCCCTACAGAAAAGCCATCCTGGCAGAGAATGAAGGTGAGAGAAAGGGATAAAATAAACTGCCAAAATTTGTGAATTTTTAAGCCACAGATTGAAAAAGGTTTTAAACTTTGTCTCAAATTAAATTTGACTAGAAGGCATAAAATGTGCCCCATAAATGTGTTCAATACTGCCCTGGTTATTTAAGGGTTCAGAATATGATCGGATCTATGAAACAAAAGTTGGTTATGATAAACAGTATCACCCCCCCCCCCCCCCCCCCATTTGTTTACTCGAGTAGTGTTCATTTTCACTCATCCATTCTTCAACTCCAAAATCATGATGAAAAATTACCCAAGAGTATTAACATATCAATTCAGTATGCTTCACCCTTAACATCAATTATCCGCTGCCGCGACTGAAAATTCAGTGATTTCCTTTGACAAGCAATGGTGGGTATAATCCCGAAAAAATTCTCCATGTGGGAGTGATAATGTGTATTATGTGTGCGTGTCATGCTTCATGCTTCATTTCACTCCACATGATAGAAGCCAGAAATTTCACATAGATAGAGGTACCTGGGCAATGGAAGCAGAACCAAGAGGATCCACATCAAATCTTTCAAATACTTCGCCAACACTCCGACCCAACTCTTGCTCCAGCACAAGTCGAATTTCATCGAAAGGGGTTGCAGGAGCTCGATCGCATAGGGTCACAAGCCTTCTCACCCAAGGGGCCGGGGCCAAGTCAGGCTTCCCCACAATTTGAGCAATCTGGTTTGAACCCCATATCCATGATGTATATGAGAAAAAGACAGCACATATATCATAGAACCAAAACCATCTATAAATTGTGACTTCCGCCAAAACTCTTATCATAATAGCTACCACAAACTAAAACCGCAATTGGATAATAAACAGAGATGAAGCACAAAGGGCAAACAATAAAACATAATAGCAACGAAAAATGTGCCATAACCCATTTGAGATTTTTAACACATATTACATACCAAAATCCTAAGCAGCAAAAATCAAAACACCGAATTTGACAATAAACAAGAAAACAGAGGAAACAGGACATTTATCAAGAAGGAAAGCAAATAGGCCAAAACCCATTTCCATCAGACCACTCCCTCGCCATTAATTCAAATTCAAGTACCTTCAGGAAAAACCCACCGAGGTCGGAGCACATGGCATAAATCTTCTCAGCCGCAAGCTCATGCTGTCTTTCCCACATTGCCTCTTGCTTATGCATATCCTTCTCGAAACTCACTCGAACTTGAAACACCTAAGAGACCCCAAACCAAAACCGAAAACAAACCCAATGAAATTCCTCAAAAGACAAAACCTTTCACGCATATACACACTCAGAGAGACAGAGACAGAGACAGAGACCTTGTACCCAGTGTAGATATCAACGGCTCGTACCCAGAACTGCAAGGAGCGGTGCCAAGGTCTGACATGGGTGGAGAACTTTTCTTTAATATCATTGAAATCGAGAGAAGGCAACATAGTGCCGTGGCTTTCGCTGCTGAGCACACCCAAGTGCGATCTGAGCCTCTGCCCTCTTAACTTCAAATTGTTTAATGCCAGTGGTTTCACATATTACGACACATCATCAGCTCATGGGAGTGAGATGGACTTCATATCCAAATCCAAATCACCACGCTTTTATCAATGTGAGCGAGAGGCCGAGAGCTCAGTGAAAAGCGTAAAAGGTTTATATTGCTTGGCTTGTAAGGCTTGTGTGAATAAATTCCCTTGGTGGGAAGTCGGACAATTTTTCTTTGGCCTTTTTTCTTTATTTCTTTATCTCTTTGTTTCTTTTATTGCTTGTACTACCAAGCAACTGTTCTTTTGGATTAAACCCATAATAAATAAATAAAATTGTTTTTAGATAATTCCTGGCCTTTCCTTTTTAATTTTTTGGGCAATTATGAATACCTTGTTGCAATTATAAATATTTATAGTGGTAGTGTTTGGTAACTCTACAATTTTTTTTTTTAATATATATGGGGAAAATTACACTTACTCCCAAAGTTTGAGGCGATTTGTAATTTGACCTTCAAAGTTTCAATTTTGACAATCTATCCCCCAAAGTTTTAAATTTCTACAATTTGACTAATATTATTTCAAAATTCCCATATTGCCCATAATTTTTATTTTTTATAGAAAAAAAAAATTAGGGTGCAAAAATTGCCAGATGGTCAAAGGGGTGGCTACAGTCACCTTGAATTTTTTATTAAAAAAAAAAAAAAAAAAATTATGGGCAATATGGAAAGTTTTGGATACAATTGGTCAAATTGCAAAAATTTGAAACTTTAGAAGGGTAAATTGCCAAAATTGAAACTTTGGAAGTCGAATTGCAAATCGCCCCAAACTTTGAGAGGGTAAAATATAATTTTCCCATATATATACTTCTTTTGCTTGTTTGGATATTTATTTTGTAGTTAATTTTCTCTAATTTATTATTTCTATAAATAAATAAGAATGAGAATTTTTAAAACCTTTTAATCTCATTCTTCATTCCACTTCTCTTTTCTCATTTTGCTCCATTTTCTTTTCTCATTTTGCTCCATTTTCCTACACCACAAACACATCAACACACCAACACACACACAAAATAGTCCAGACAAAGTCAACTACAATCCACAAAATACTTTGAGTAGAGTTATCAGACACTAATTAATCTCCTGATTTCAATTATCCAAAAACTAAAAAATGATATGTTCATAAATATAAAGGGTAGCTCTTTGCTTTGTTTGCTTTGTGGGATGCTGTTCTTAACTTTATAATTTTCAGGTTCATCTCTCTTTTTTTTCTTTTTTTTGTGAGGTGAGCAGTAGGTGCACTATGAACATAGATTGGTGTAGTAGTTTATTTATTTAGTAGGTAAGCAATGGCCACAAATTAAAGAAAGCATTAAAGCAATGAAGATATTTATAAGCCAACAAATTATAATGTTGTTCACACTGAAAGGGAGAAGGATCCTCTCAATTTCACTTGAAATGAAGATGATTCATTTCCGGCTCGAATCTACTGCAATTAGGGTATACAATTGACAATGATATAATTTATACCGAAGAAGTCTCAAATTGCTCAACTACACAAATGAATCCCATCGAGGTCCCTCTCAATTGCAATCGAGCCATGCGATTAAAGCCATCGAGGTCCCCTCCCAGTCTTGCAAGTTGCAATCGAGCCATGCGATTAATTAAAGCCAATCCCAATCAAACTTTTGGAGTTATTGGAGAAAAAGCATCATGCATTTAATTTTCATAGTGAATATTTTCGCTATTCATTTTCCTATAAATTTGGTTGCACTTCTTAGTTGAATCTTTAGACACATTTCTAGTCAGTTTCCAATGCTATTCTGTGTTATTTATTTACCCAGTGGATTGAATTATGAGAATCTTCATAGTGTTAGTAGGGCTGGTCCTGGACCTACAATTGAGACAGATTTACAAATATTATCGTTCAATGCAAGTGATTGATGAAATGATAGATTTCTAAGTAAACAAGATTATAATGGAGTGGCAAGGCAACAATATTGTTGAAGACCCATCCATCCATCTTACAATGGCGTGGAATCTAAGCCGCACTATATCAGGGCTCAGTAATCAGATAAGCTCTAAGGAATAGGATCTTTTTTTAGTCCGAGTGAAATGAAAAAAAAATATTCATATAAAATACTTGATTGGCGTCAAGTTGTGCAGATCAATCACAAAGTGATGATGAATCCAATCAAAAGCTCTGAACAACATGGAGCTTTCATGCATGGCAGCCCGCCCTACCGGCTGGCGGAAGGTGCACCCGTTGCTTCAGGACAAGAGACTGAAAGCAGCTCCAAGAAAGGAAATAGATCATGAAGCTTCAAAAATCTAACCCAATTAGCTTGGACAAAATAAGTCTACAGTCGCACCACATTCATCATAAAATTTTCCGTGGACAATTTTAATTTGTCTCGAGGGCCACAGACAAAAAAAAAATATCAAAAAGGAATCAGCAAAACAAACAGAGAACTGAATTGACATCTGAAATCAGTACGTTCAATGCCTGGATAAATTCGGAAAACAGATGGACTATGCTAAAGTTAATATCAGATTTATCAAATAAAAGGCATCCATCAAGATTTCCTTGTGCTCTGTATTCCTCTGAAATATGCAAATTCTTGCGCCATTCCAAATTGCATGGAAGTCCAATGTACTTCACAGATCAATCACACGAGACAGCTTCTGGATCCGGTTTAATAGGAAGTCCCCTTGCTTGATAGTTGCTTGGTAAAGAGCATTCTTTGCATCAGGGCGATTTGTCTCAAGAACACCTGCAACTTTATCAATCTTACAATGAAGCTTCCCAGCCGCAATAAAACGCGAGAGCTCCCTATAATAGAAAAAGGATGGATTAGAAACTCAATTAAATACACCAGTCTCAAAAGAAAATCATAAACTCCTTTTTCTTTTTTCTTTTTTTATGACGTGAAACCTCACTAAGGCAAGGCCCCTTCGTACCCACCCCTAGCAAGTAAATTCCGAATACACGACTCCACCCATCGGAACCGTGTATCAGGTAATCTAGAGGGTGCAGAATCGAACCCAGGATGTCTAAGTCTACAGCTCATCTCAAGCCCACCCTTGACCACTAGGCTTCACCTATCAGAAACTCCTTTGAATTAGGACTCTTAACAGCATCAAAGAATTTAAACACTTACACATCAATAAACTCCACTGTAACTCCGAATGCCTTAGCCATTGCTTCAATTGTGACACTCTTGTAGGATTCCAAAAACTGGGAATAAACCACAGTTCTGACCTCCCTCATATAATACCGGAAGTGTGGATGCAAATAGCGATCCAATTTTATTTGCTCAGTCAGGCCAGCTGAAAAGAAAAATTAGAAACATCAAGTTTGAGATATAAAGAATCACACAAGTTATGAATAAATAGACAGGTGCAGATAGGAGTAGCTCTTATCCCATATCACATAATTTTTATAAAGCCCAAATGATTAAAGACGGGAAAATGCCAAAGAGCCCAGAATATCACAAGAAAGCAGACCATGCAGACAAACCAAAAGAACTTATATTTCTTAACATATTCAATTGTTATATAAAAGATTAAGGCTCATATTAGACCTCCACTTACCAAACGCCAAGAAAAATGATTTATATTGACAATCATATAAAGAGTTCAAAAACTCTGAAAGATGAGGAATTTTTCCTATCACTGTCAAGATCTCCGGAGCATCCACTACCTACCAAGGATCAAATGATTGTAAAATTACTAGCACAGAACTGGGTCAGGAAAATAGGAAAAAAAAAATTGAAATAGGTTACATGCATTGAGAAAACCTAAAATACCTTTTGCTTCAGGGAAACTCTATCCAAGGATATAATGCTTGTAAGGACAGTGTAGAAAATGAAAGTGTCATAAGGAAAAAGTTCATAAGTTGTGAAGGTTGAAATAGAATCCAAAAATAGATCCGCTGCCTTCTTGAAGTTTCGAGTGGACATGCAGTACAAGCCTTCATACACCTTCAAACGATTCTTCCTTTCCCAATCTCCTCCCTCTTCAAACAAGCTAACACCATTACGCAAACAGTTATAATTAAATCACTCATGTGCCCAACTTTCTTTTTTTTTTTTTTTTTGATAAGTACATGTGCCCAACTTTCAAGAAGAGAACCACAGAATATTGTTGACAAATTTCATATCATTACTTACTTCTTTGCTTTATCAATGCTTTTGGAAATTAGATCAAAATCCATGTAGAAAAAAGCAAGCTGCAGCGTGTAGAACACCAAGTCCATCTTTTGGCCAACTGCAACTGTTTTGCTTTCTGTAACCTTTAGTTGTTCCAATGCTTTCTCCTGGGTTTCATGGGGGAATAAGTCAAGTGTGAAAATTAAATACCACTGTAAGAAGACAACACTTTCAAGAGTAATAAGTTATGATACTTATGTACCTTGTCACCAATTCGAATGAAAAACAAGGATTTTGCCAAATGAGCTTCTCGAACTTCACTTTCACCCAAGTTCTCTTCAGCATCAGCTATCCTGAACGAAGTCCAACCAGATAGAACTGCTTAAGTGAAAAAATGAAAAATGAATTGATTAACTAGACCTCAATAAACACTTTAAATCCCAATAAGTACTCACAGTACCGTCAAACTATACAAAGAAATAGTTTGACTTGAAGACTTAATTAATCGAGTAGAAACAGTATTTGTCTTCCAACACACCCAAAGACGTGAGTAATTACACAAATACTACCAACCAGGAACCATTCTGTTTATAACAGACCCAACATTCACTTCTTTAACTCGAGTTTCCACATGACAAAACATATCAGCCTTCAACCTATTAGTCATTCCCTTTACCTCTTTTTGTTTTTTGGGGTCATTCAAACCCCTTGCATCCCAAATGAAAATCTTCATTTCAAAGCACAAGTAGGGGAAAAACCTCTCAGGATATATCCCCTCAGCTCCAACTACTTGCTTTATTTCTATTTGCACTTTTGTTACTCTCCACATACCTAGGGACTTAATCACTTCCAAACCTAGCTCTAATTTCTGCTCATCCAAATGCTTAGAATTTGTCTAACACCCCAGTTCCACATTGAGAAGATGAATAGCCCACATAGGGTGGATGAATTATAAAGGATCTAATAAATGCTAAGTCTCACATTGGTTTCTTCCTATGTAAAACTGAGCTTTATAAGTGATTTTAGAGAGCTTAAATTGCAACTTGACTAGTCCTTTTGGAGTGATAGCGCAAATGCGATTAGTACTTTCTTTGGGTCGTAACAAAGGTTCTCATAACCTAATAACGCCATGTGCTATTGGAGCACTACATGACAAGACCCTAACGAGAATGTCGGGGATTTAAGGGGGAATTGTAACGCCTCAGTCCCATATTGGGAAGACGAATAGCTCACATTGTGCGGGTAGAGTATAAAGGTGTTCTTAGGTATTAAATCTCACATTAGTTCTTTACTATGTGAGATTAGGCTTTATAAAGTTATTTTAGAGAGCTCCAATTGCAACTTGACTAGCAATGATAATGCAGATGTGGCTAGCGCATTTCCTAGCTAGACACCTAACTCCATACTTGGCTATAATACTTGGGGACTTAATCACTTCCAAACTATTGAGGCAAGCAGTATTTAAATGCCCATATACCTTACACTGATCACATTTAGAATGAATCCATGGATATTCAATTCCCACTAAACAAGATCTACCATTACCCTTATCCACTTCTATATTTTTTGGAAAATCAATATTAGTGTCCACTTCCACTAGAGTTCTAGCAAAACTCAATCTTTGATGGTTCTCAGTAAAAGAATCAACATAGAATAACCTTCCAACCCCACTAGCTACATGTCCCAAACAAACCAAGTTCTAAAATTCAAAAGGAAGATGCCAAATATTTATCCATATAGGGACCTTGGATGATGATAAATTGAGTATTAGCATTCCAAGTTTCCACTTCCTTAAAACCAATGGTTTATTTGCCACAAACCAAGTTTTGGCATCATGAATTGCATCATGAATTCTGCAATCAGGATGAACGGAAACCACCCTTTTTTCCATAGAATGAACTTGAACAGGACCAAACTATCTCCATAAATTTTCAATTGTATTCTTTATCGACAGAAAAGGTAAAGGTTTATCCAATACCTGCCCCACAAGACTCGTAGCCCACTCGAGAATATCTTCTTCAACAACTTCAATGAGAGGTCTCACCACAACTTTGCCATTTATCCTCTCTGGTTTCGTATAAGCAAGTTCACCAACTTCACTTTGATCTTCACTGAAGAAAGACCTCAATTCAGTCTTCTGGGCTATGTTTGCTTCCTTGTTAAAAGAAGGCCCAAAAAAGTTTGGCCCATAACCATCTTTACTAGTGAAACCTTCCTTCTGATTAAGTGAAGGTACATGTCACAAATATTGGTTAACCTGCTCAACCACAGGAGAGGTTTCAGAGGAAATCTTCGCCCACCTCCCTCAATGCGTGAACTTCGCATGCCTTCCCCAAAGAAACCCCAGCACCATTCTGAGCTATCAGAGCTGCATCCATGGAGTCATCTTCAGATAATTTGCAAGAACTACCCCAAATAGCTTGTTTGGAGCCACAATTCACCCTAAAATTGCCATATTCCTCCACAATAGAATCACGACTAACTTTAATGTCACTACTAACATTCTGATCAGAAAGATTCCTCTTGTCAAAATCATAAATTTGACCTTCCTCCATAGAACAACTCTCATTATTCCCAGCACCATTTCTCACCAGATCCATTTCCTCCACCACTACTTCCGCCCTTACCAAGACCACATCCTCTACCTCCACCTCCACCTCCACCTCCACCTTTTTTTACCCCATAGATCACACACAGTAAGAATAAGGAAGAAGAAAAAAATCACAACAATCCAACCAATTATAATCGGCTTCCAATGAGAGCCCCAAAAGCTCGTCAAAACTATAGAGATTCAAACAATCTCTGAAACAGAACTAGTAGGAAATGACAGAAACTATTCCGAATCTGCACTCCGGCCAGTCTCCGTTCAAAATCCAATGAAGAAACACAAAGGTTCCCAAGAATCTCCCGGAAAGACTCTGCATGTTAGTGCCCGAAGCACGCCAGACTAAAGAAAAAGTTTTTTGAGAAAGTTTGTGTATGAGTTTTTATTGGGTTTTGTGAGAAATTTAGGGTTTTTCTCCACTTGACTGCTGAGAAAATGCAGGAAATTTGAAGAGAAAAGAGAGGGACTTTTAGGATTGTAAGTTTTGGATTGTGTGGAATCTTGCATACCACAATTTTCATATTGCCTTGTTGCGACAACATACTGGTCAAAAGAAAAACCCTAGTATGACAATAAATTCACCAATTAATCACGGAACCCTTAAGCCCCCTCTGTCGATCCATAGGTGAACCAAAGAAATGCGTTTGGTTGCAAAGAAAATGCGTGACATTAAGAGCCAATAGGGATCTAAATCTCAAATTTTAAAAACGATTCGGATCCAAAAGCACCAAAAAACCATCACGGCACTACCCCTAATATAACAGTTTCCCTACATCAAGTCTAATTCTAAACATTAAGACCAAAAACATAAAAAAATTAATTTCGTTTCCCCTCATTCTCTCAGCAACCAAACAGGCATTACGTGAAGTTCAAACATCTAAAATAAACAAATTAAATAAAATCAAACACAAGCTCACTTTTCGTCGAGCTTCTTAATCTCGCCGTCGTTCTTCTCGCGCATCGCGTCCAGAACGCCCTGATCTCTCTCCAACACGGAATCGGCGATTAGGGCTTCATATAACGCAGCCATATCTGCACCACACACAAAAACAACAAAAAAGACCGTTTTGTGAGACGGAGTCGGAGGCCTAACTCGGAAAAACTCGGTAGGAATCGGAGACTCACCGTCAGCTTTGACGACAGCGAAGACCTCCTCTTTGAGGCGGACCTTCTCGATGTCCTGCACGTCGGGGTGCCTCAGAAGGAAGAGCTTGTGGGCGAGCACGAGGTGGAGCTCCTGAGTTCCTTCCTGGCCTTCCATGGCGGGTCGACTCTGTTCGGACTCACTGAGTTGGGAAGGCTATCCGAGTTTGCGCTCTGTGCTTTGCTTGAGCAAGGAGACACTGACCGCACTGTGAAAAAGAGAAACGAAAGTCGCGTTGTGTGTTTTATGGGGAAAGAGGTGTGATCGCATGCTTCTCAGTCGTAATTTGCTACGTGTTTCCTTTTTTTTTTTTTTTTTTTTTTTTTTTTTTTTCATATTCTTACGTTTCCTTTTGAAATATTAATACATTTCCTTGTATTAATAGATTTGAAAAAAGTTTTTCACAAAAATGTTCATAATTTAATTTATTAGATTGACATGTATTTTATAGAGTAATGCTATGGACCATCTTTTTATTCTCCTAAAGTTGATGTGGCTTTCAAAATCACCATTATATCAAAATTCAAGTATGATTCATCTAAAATTTAATAATAATTTTAAAAGCTACATCAGCTTTAGGAGAATAAAAAGATGATCCCTATCATTACTCATTTTTATAATATATGATTCTTTACAAACATGTAAATAAAATTTCAAATCACACGTATTTTGAAAATATATGTATACTCAAAAGACATATGTCAATTTTATAAATTTAAATTAAAGAAAATTATTTCAACTTAATTTGAAAGAAAATTTTAACAAACAAATTTTTGTATATGTAAATTTGGATTGATTAGAGATCACATGCATTTTTAAAATATATGTCTACTCTAAAGACACTCTAAAGATATATATATATTAATTTAATAAAGGAAAATTTTATCAAACAAATGTTTGTATATGTAAATTTGGATTGATTAAAGTATTATTTTGAATAAAGGAGATGAAAAATATTAGGGGAAACTTCACTAAGCCCCCAAAAGTTTCAGCTGATTTATCAAACACTCCCTGAATTTTCAAAACTCTCACTTAGGCCCCCTGAACTTTGGTTTGCTCTCACTTTGGACCTTTTCTGTTAGTTTTTAACGTTAAAGTCAAATAGTTTAACTTTTTATGCCAATTTTGCCCTCACCCTAAAACTACATCGTTTTGTGCCATAAAACTACAACACCTACTCAGCCCAAAACGACGTTGTTTTATGTATTATTATTATTTTTTTTTTTAAAAAAGCAAAATATTAAAAAAAAAAAAAACCGAAATCGAGGTGGCTCCAGCCACCCCATGGCCGATCTGGGGGTGGTTCAACCACCCCCATGGCCAACGGAATAGTCCGGCCACCCCAAAGCACCCGATCCCCCCCCCCCCCACCTCTTTTTTTTTTTTTTTTTGGCCTTTTGGTGGGGGTGGCCGGACCACCCCCAGACTGGCTAGGGGGTGGCTGGAGCCACCCTGATTTTGTTTTTTTTTGTTTTTTGTTTTTTTTTGTTTTAAATGTTATGCTCAAAATAATGTCGTTTTGGGTTGGGTGGTGATGTAGTTTTGGAGTCCAAAACAACGTAATTTTGGTTTAGAATAAAATGAGTATAAAAAAGCCAAACTGTTTGACTTTAACGTTAAAAACTAACATAATGGTCCAAAGTGAGAGTAAACCAAATTTTAAAAGGCCTAAGTGAGAGTTTTGATAATTCAAGAAGTGCTTGTCAAATCGATTAAAAGTTCAAGAAAACTTACTGAAGTTTACCCAAAATATTCATATGCTTGAAAAATCACCCCACATTAATTTTGAAAATAAAAGAGGATAAAATGATGATGTAACTAAAAGAAGTCGTAAAAGAGTACAGCTCTGCATTTATGATTTATTTTTTGAGAACTTCATTCAACTTTCATGCCTTTTTAAAGTATCTTTGAAGTTCGAAATTAAGGATATCCAATTTTTAATTTATTTTAATTATCTAATTTCGTTAAAATTTTCATTTAAATTTGGTCAAAATTTTTAAAATATTTATTTTTATTAATAAATAAATAAATAAAATTGTAAAGATTCAGATGTTTTTTTTTTTTTTAAAAAAAAAAAAAATGGGGTAGGTTGTGAATTTTGACAAAATTTAACGAAAAATTCGAAAAGAATTGGGTAATTAAAATAAATGAAAGTTTGATATTATTAATTGAGAGTTTTTAAACTTTTGATACTAGTGTCAAAATAAGGGAAAGTTTAAGGAGGTTTTGTGAAGTTTTTCATATAATTTTTTTTAAATTTTTTTTTTTTTTTTTAAATTTTGAGTAATTTTACTTTAAACACTTGAATTACTTTGCGACTTGACAAGCCACCCAAACTTTAAAATCTCCTTAATTTAAATCTTTGAACTTTTAATTGCAGTCAATTTAAACCCTCACTTCAAATTTTAAATGTTAAAAGTGAGACATTGACGTTTATACTCATGATTTTTTTATAAAATTTCAAACGTACCCTTAATTCCAAATTTTTTTTAAAAAAAAAAAAAAAAAACAAGGGTTCAGGACTTGTGACCCGTGGGTCAGGCCAGACCCACGCTGGCCTTGGGTTTGGCTAGCGTGGGTCTCTTCGACCTTGGCAGCGAGAGAGAGACAAGCCACAGCAGCTAGCTGGGTCATCCATGGCTTCCCTTGCTCATCTCAGAAGCCGAAAAGGAACCTAGCGAGGTAGTTAACAACGAGAACCGCCGTGAGAGCAGAGAAAGAGTAATGGGCATTAACCTTCAGCATCCACTCCACCGCCTCCCTGCTAGCCCCAGCTAAATACGGATCCGTCTTGATGTTTCCATAGAGTTCGTTTTGCTGTTCTTTCGAGAAGAGGGAGATTAGCTCCTCATCATCCTTCTAGCAAGACCGGAAAAGGGTCTGGTTTATGGGTATTTCGGTAGCAGTAGACCCACGTTGGGTCCCGACTGAGGCTTAGCATTGGGTTTGGCCGTGACTGGATTCCGGCCAGACCCGGCCGTGGATCTGCTGACCCAGCCGGGACCCAGCGTGGGTCTGGCATGATTAAAAAATTAAAAGAAAAAAAAAAAATTAGAGATATTTTGGTCTTTATAAGTATTGTCAACTAAATTTGAATGAGAGATTTAAATGATTTAATAGGCTTATTTGTGTTTTACTAAGAATGATGTAACTATTAAAATTACTATTGGACTTGTAATTGATTATTATTAAGTTTTGAACTAAGAATGATTTGAATAACCACATTATTTTTAATAGAAGATAAATAAAATGGTCAATTAGAATTAGATGATAGTTGAAAGTTTAATGGTAATTTAATTAATTCAAATTAAAGTTTAATTGCAACCGAAAGTTTATTGAAGGTTTTTAAGTTGAAGGCTTGTCATTTTATTTTATAAAACCGGCCTTGCAATTAGGTTTTCAAAGCCAGATTCGACGGTCCAGATTCTTCCACACAGTCAAACTTGCACCGAGTCACTTCTACGGCGAAACTCTCTCACTAAGCCTCGAACTATCGATGAGGAAGGGAAAGAGATCCTCACGGTCAAACTTGCACCGAATCACTTCTACGGCGAAACTCTCTCACTAAGCCTCGAACTATCGATGAGGAAGGGAAAGAGAAAGCTCGTCCCGGAGATTATCTCAATCGACGGCGATACGTCCGCCTCTGGTAAATAATCATACTCCGCCGTTCGATCACTTTGCTTTTTTGTTCTTATTATATTATATCCATATGTTCTTAGGTAATTGTTTGGTTTCTGAGAAGACGTTAGAAAGTTCAAAAAAGAAAACATTTTTTATTTGTAATTAACCGAACAAAGTATTAACTTTTAATGTTAATTTTTTTAATGGTGGAGGAGAATTGCCGCATTTGCGAAATGTTTGTATTATTGCTCAAACATTCCAGTCTGATGGTGGTCCAGTGACTTGGTTTGCATTTTTCTTTTCAATGAATTGGGGTTTTGAGCTGTTTTAGTTGAGTTTGCTTGCAAATTAAGAGTGACATTGGCCCCCGCGATTTTGCAGGCCAAATGTGCTTTTGTAAACAAAATCGCTGAAATTGTCTGTTTGGGAGTTAATTTGAAAAAAATGACGGTTTGAAAAGGTGAAAAAAATTCATGTTTTCAAACGGGTGCGTTTTCTAAAAACGCATGATTTTAAAGATCGAATGGTTAATTCCATTTTCATTAGTTGCTTTTTGAAATTGCTATTTTTTCAAACTGCAGATTTTGAAAGTATTAAACCAAACTGACACTAAAGATATCAGTGAGTTTTGGTGTTGATGGAATTTTTTTATTTTTTTATAAGTAATATTGTATATACCAAAAAGCGCAAAAGGGCACAACCCTTGTACACAGGAAATATACAAGAGAACACTCAACTAGAAGAAGAAAAGAGAACAAGGAAATCGGAAAAACTAATCACTAAAGGAGCTAAATAAGCAGCTGTCCGAGTGAAAAGAGTAAAGAAGAAAAAGGACTTGAGCTCCTCCAAAGTCTTCTCAAGACCCTCAAAGCATCTCACATTTCTTTCCCTCCATAGGCACCACAAAAGGCAAAGAGGAACCATTTTCCACACAATAGCACTCCAACTCTCCAAGAACTACCTCCCGTCCACCAACAAGCAAACACATCCGCCACACTACTTGGCATAACCCAAGAAAGGCCAAAGCGATGCAAAATAGCATACCATAACTTGATGGAAATTAACAGCCACTTTGTGATCTGGGTACTATTTGTTTCATTATAATTTGTATTTTTCCAAAGGGAAAATTGCATAAAATGGCAGCCTTTGGCATGGTTTGATTTGGAATTTGCTTTTGTAACTCTTGTGAAGTGCAAAAACTGATCTGATACCATCAAATGCGACAATGGCTTGAACTGTACTTGATATCTGTTATGGGCTGTGGGGATATGTACCTTTCAGATGCTATGTTAAGGAAGGTAGAGTCAGCCACTTTCCATGGGACGATCAAAGTCCGATGTGTTTTTATGGTTAAAAGGATAGAGAGTTTGATTAAGGATGATGATCATTTTGCTACAGAATAAGGTGGCGAAGATTGTGGACTGTAATAATGTATGGACTTCAACTACATGTAGTTTGAATATGTGTGATCAATAATTCTTTTAGGTGGAATTGAAGAGAAAGTAGTTTGTTAATGTATCGTTTGTGCAATTACATTGATTTGGAGAAATGCTTTCAGCTTAGTGTTAAGAGTTAGTGTGCTTGCTCAATGTATGAATTACAGCATAAGAAAGTGGCATGCCTTGTCATTAACTCATGTTTATTTTGTTTGATATTGTAACTTTACGTTACAGGAGTGTGTTTTCTGAGTCTCTGGTGTGCATAAGGAAAAAAAAAAAAATCCCAACTGAACAAAGTTTTGAATGTAATTTTTCTAAAACCTCTTTGTTTCTACTGATTCAGAATTCTTCTTAGCTTTTGTTATTGTGAACTTTTCAAATGTTGTTCTTTGTGATGAGCCATGCATTGAGGCCTTTGTCTACCCGTAGATACTGGGTTTTGGTCTTTTTTTGTTTATTTTTTTATTTTTTTATTTTTTTATCATTAGTGGATGCTTTAATTGTAACAGAAGATGTGTATTTAGTCTCCATGGATTTTAGCTGATGCTTTTGCATTTTGGTCATACTTGTTGAGGATTTGTATGGTGTGATGAATAATGAAGTTCTGATGGAGGAGCTTTATTGCTCTGACAGTTTTTGGGTAATCAAATTTCAGAGAATGTTGTAGTGTCCTTGTCTGCTTGCAAAAGGACGGGTGAACAAGAAGCTGAAGATCTAAGGAGGAGCTTTGCATTAACAAGGACTTTAACTCCCTTTTTTCCTCGCGGTCAGCGATCAAAGAGGAGAGCTAACATTAAGTATGCTATTTCTAAGCAAAAGAAGCTAGATAGTGGAGCTTTTGGATGTCACTTTGAGTGAGTCATAATCTCAATTAATATGGTGTGGGAACGATGGTCTCAATGTTTTTCCCTGTTTTCTGAATAAAATTGTTTGACATGTGTAGGAAATTATGGGGAAGCTTTTCTGAAGATAAGAGGACCTCCTTTACGTACCTTGACTGCTTATGGTTTTACTTGTATAGGAGACAACCCTATAAAGCCAAGGTGCTAACATGGATTAAGAAGAAGCACATTTTTTCAAAGAAATATGTTTTGGTTCCTATTATTTGCTGGTAAGTTCTTTCCATTAACTTGGCCGCTAAGCATTATTTTTATTGCAAATGCATGAGATTTTATTTTGTTGTCTTGTTTCTTTGGCGTATAGATTGGATTGGATTTTATTGCAAATGCATGGGACTTTATTTTGTTGTCTTGTTTCTTTGGCATATAGATTGGATTGGATTTTATTGTTTGAAATACCATTTCTTTAGGCATCACTGGAGCCTCTTGATCTTCTGCCACTTTGGTGAGAGCTTGCAATCAAAAACCAGAACACCATGCATGTTATTGCTGGATTCGCTCCAAATGGGAAATCCAAGGCGGGTTGAACCAGATATAAGAAAGTACGCATCTAAACAAACTCTGCCTCCTTGTTTCAGTGTGGTAGTTTATTGATTTTTTGGTCTCTTTCAGGTTTGTGTTGGACATTTATAAAGCAGAGGGCAGGCCTGAGAATGAGGACTTTATCCATCGAATTCCTCTCCTGGTGCCTAAGGTGACCACAATATATGCTCTTGATTCATTTCCACTTTAGTGCTATTGTATTTTCACTTGTATTTGCATCCTGGGAAAAAGTGGATTTTTTTTTTTTTTGTTCAGGTTCCTCAACAGACAAATAATGAGGAATGCGGCAGATTTGTTCTTTACTTTAGTAAATTGTTCGTGGAAGGCGCTCCGGAGGATTTTAGGGTTGAGGATTATCCTTATTTTGTAAGTTTATGCTGGCTGTCATGTTTATTGTATGAAGCACCTGAACATATATTTAGTGATGGAATAAATACCTTTCTGTAATATGCTGCAGATGAACGAAAATTGGTTTACCCCTAAAGGCTTGGAGAGCTTCTGCGAGAAACTTGGCACCTTGAATGGTTTACCCCTAAAGGCTTGGAGAACTTCTGGGAGACTTGGGATCTTGAAAAAGAAAACGTGATGTTTACAAGCTAAGCTTTGTTAGATGAAATGACTTTCTGTTGTCCCTAAATTCGATTGCAGATGGCTTGATGAGTTGAGGTTTTGCTAGCCCTTTGTAGATAGCATGATAGGTTTAGTTTTAGTGGTGCATGAGGAAATTGGCTTGTGTGTCCACGGATTTACTTCCTGTGCCATGTCAATGAGGTATACATGTAGGTTATGAATAGGATCCTTTCGGGTCAAGATTTTATCTGATTGCATCTATGTAAGATCACGTTATTTAAAAATTTTAAATGACATGACAACACATTCACCTCATAAAAATATATTTATTATTGGATATGTAAAATCTAATGTGAATGAATTCACTCTATTTTAAGTGTTTCGATCTACACGAAATAGTACATATTACTATATTAGGATGCCCTCATTGCAGAGTTAGAAAAAAGATGTTAATAACTTCTAGAACAATTTGAAAGACTAGACTGATGAAATACAATATGTTCAAGTCAAGATAATCTAGAGCTTCAAGAAAATTTCATTTCAGACTCGTTCAATAATACATTCTCAGTTCAACACCAACTGCTCTTCACGACGATTATGCATCTGCAGCAAGGCCTATTGCATGCCCCAAGAGAGAAAATGTTAAAAGAGCCTAAAATTTGTGTACACAAGAGCTTACATTGTCTGATCAACAAAATTTGTATTCTATGATTGAGTGGGGGATTTTAATTGTCCCCTTGGACAGATCGGAAGGAAGACCAACGCCCTTCGCCTTGAAAGTAGTTTCTGTTGATTCTAGCGTTCGGGCAGCTTGGAGTGCCATCTCAGAATGGAGTTGGAGACATGTCACAGCCATCTAAGATAGAGATACAAAATCGGTCATGTGGGTAAATTTTCAAGCAATTTCATTGTTGATGAAATCAATAAAATCAGAGAAGGGGAGTGATGAAAGAGGAATGCTATGGTTTCTTTTGGCGTTTTTTTTATCATACATGGATATTGTTTTCAAAAAAAGCAGAAAAATACCTACCCCACTGGTCCCTCATATTTTTTTGTTTAGAAAATAATATCTATATAAGATCAGGGGAACACCATAAAGAACCGTAGCATTTCTTGTGATGAAATCAATGAGTGTGTTAGGCACTACAATTTGCATAAGAAAAGTGCAATTTTAAACTAGATCGCAGAAAATGTATAGTTTGGGAGTGTATTTTTTAAAAAAGTGCATTTAAAAATGTAGAAAAATCTGCGTTTTAAATAGCAGGCAAGGGAGTGCATTTTAAAAAAAAGTAATAATAGTAGTCTATGAATCTTCTAGACATTGCACCACCACCACCTTTTAGAGCTCTCCAATGAAGTTAATAGTGAAGAAACGATTTTGCAAGTTCATTTTCACAATATTCATTTTAGCATATTCCTTATTATTTTACTAATTAAATAGCTCCAGAAACATCTACAAGTTTAACAAAAAGGCAGATATATCCATGCAGAAAGAGAAGGTGAAGATGAAAAATGCAGGCACAAATTCTTACCGTATAGCAGTCTCTATCTGTGTCTGACTCAGCTACACGAAGGGCCCATGTACGAACCCATTCAAGCCCTATAGAAACTTCAAGATTTCCCTCCATCAAGGAAGATACTACATAAGAAGGATGAAGTGCCACCAATATGCATGAGGCAGCAAAGAGAGCAGCTCGTCTGACATACGCTTCCTTGTGATGGGATATCTCCCTGCACAAGTTGACACCTTGAGTTCAGGGACATAAACAAATGCTTTCCAGAATAGTTAAACAGGCAAAATGAGATGCACCAAAAAAAAAAGAAAAGAAAAAGGTATACATATATCCATGAAATAATCACAGTAAGCCACCATTCAACCACCCAATTGTCACTTCTTTAAACACACATACTTGTATGTTTGAGCGCCGGGTCAAATAGACATTTCTAGCCTGCCATTATATACATACCGTCTCCTATGAGGTCTATCTCTAGGGTCTCACATCTTATCAACATATTAAAGAACTGATTTTTTAGTTCATTACCTGGATCTTAACAAATCTAGAAGAGGGGGAGCCAACGCAGATGCTTCTGGGTGCATGGCTGCGCATTTCATACAAACACCAAGCATATGGATGAGTTTCCCCAGGACAATAAAATCCCTGCCAAGCAAGTCAACACCATGCCTTTTCTTATCAAAGCCCTGCATGGCGGGTAGCATAAAGGCTGCTGCATACATGGGAAACTTGTTATGGGACCATTCCATCTGGTTTTCTAGCATATTTGATGATCTTAGGCTCCATCGACGTGTCTTCCCTCTCCTGATCTGACTGGGTTTTGGGGGAAGTTCCCTCTCATAACGACTTGACCAGTTCAGTAAAGTTCCTGTTTCTGAGATCTCTTTCCAGGAACCAGCTCCAGAAGGCCCTGTGCTACTAGGCAAGAACCATGGTTGACTTTCCGAAATGCTTGATATGAGGGGCCCTTTCTGATGTTTAGATTTCATAATTTTAGCATCAGCAAGCTCCTGAGCTGCATTTGTCATGACATCAAGTATCATAATGCGCTGGCTGATATCTACATTTGGTGAATATAGTAGTTTGTTTAGAGTATCCAAAGACTCGAATGGACATGTGACAAGCAAGGCAACCAACGCTCTCTGCCTCTTGTCTTCGGCTGATTCTTCCTCACCTTCAACAGCTAAATCAGAGCAACGAACCTGTACGAGAGTTCTAGCAAGATCACTAGCTACTTGCCTAAGTTCATCAGGTGATGCTCGCACAAGCTTTTCAGCAACATCAAGAGCCCTCTCCACCTGCAATATAAAAAAGGAGCAACAATCAATTTAGAAGACATATTCCTTCACCAACTTTTCAAGTAATAGGTTGAAACATCACCAAAACCTACAACACTAGGTAATTGCAACCACTTAGTAAAGTAACTCTACTGACATCTCTTACAGAACGGATGAGGCATTATTAGCTTGTGTGAAATTTTACCAGAAGAGATCTCACAAAATGCAACGAAATGTGGATGCATCAGATGCCACAATTGATAAAGTTTGCTCTCAGAAGAATCTTTTGAGAAAAAAATTACTGATGAACTTATGACTTACCCCATCAGCATCATCAGATTTCCGTAGTGCCCCAACTACATCAACCAACTGGCAAATCTTTCTTTTCAAATCTGTGTCATCATCTGATAAGTCATATGGCTGTAAAGATGAGTCACTCGAGGAATCAGAATTCACACTTGCATTATCATCATCTTCTTTGTCAGACACTGGTTCAATGTTTAGTGTTGCTGGATCAATGATCTCATCTGGATCAATAAACTTAAATTCAGATAATTTCTTGTTTTTTCTCTTCACATTGTTGCTTATCCCATTATTGGCCGCATAATTGGAGTTTCTTTCCAGCTCCAAGCTTAATGTTTTACTTTCGTGAACATCTTTTTCTTTGCAATTTGAAGTATCCAGATTCCCTTTTTCAGGGGTAGTCAACCCAAACTCCCAGTCAATAATGTCACCACTGCAGCTATCATCAAGGTATAGTGGATTTTTTGGGTCAATTACTTTTGAGAACACAAAAGCAACACTGCTAGCCATTTTCCGAACCAAATGATGAGGGCTCTCCAACCTACCTGCCAGCAATAAAAAAAAAGAAATAAAAGAGGAATACTAGCCAGTTACATTGCAGGATACACTACCAATAGAATGAGGAACAAGCATCTATACAGCTAACTCCTTGAAGAAGCAAGGACATCACATCTCTAGTCTCATCCAATTCCTCTTTAGACACTTTCTCCAGGGAAAGGCCCACAGCTGCAGATACATCTAAAATAAATTAAGGGGAACCCGAATTTGAAGAGAATGTGTAATAAAAGAATGAAGATTTCTGTAATGCAACAGGCTCGACACAGAAGAATAAAACTAAATTAACATACGATATCCAGTTCTTTCTGATTAATGTTGAAGCTTCTACAACTTGTTCTGTTACAGAAATTTTACTGAAAGAAAAGTGAACTTTTGAGTGAGAAGGGTAAAGGAGTGACAAAGGATACAAGTTTGCTGCTCCATTGAGGCTGATTGCACAAACTCGCTTTTAGACCAGACTGCTAGTAGATGCTGCACGGTGTCTAAAAGACCACGGTTATTAGGACCTTTTGTGAGCAAATTAGCATCTGGTGGGCATTCAAGAACAGTAAATTGAAGGATCCATCGCAGGCAACAAATAGGAAATGTTTTCCAGAGTAAAAATTTGTCAACAAACATGGACCTGAGAAAGAAGAAATATGAATATTAACACTAAAAAAAATTACATAAATTACTATATATATTATTCTGCAACTAACATATATATACTCACACAGTCACACACATATGTATTTGCATTACAACATAAATATTAACATATTAGCATCCATTAACATATATGTTGGTGCATGTGTATAACTATATAAAGTATAGTTAGTATATATACCCTAACATATTTTAGTCGTGTATACATATGTATTAATATAATAGTATTATGTTATTATTATATACATATGAGTATACTAGCGTCCACCTATGTCCGACACCATTTGACCACTTAAATAAGCCCACCTTTATTAACTTCAAAATGTGCACAACAATTTTATGTCTTTACTGTTGTGGAACAAAATATACAAGTTACTTCAGTTATTAACTCGCATTTAATGGTTGTGTCATTGAGAACCTAAACAAAAGCTGTACATTTGCATGTGCGTTGAATGCAATGAAACCTAAAAATCATATACATATGTCCATGTAGCTGTTGCCAAATTTTTGAGAGTTAACATGACCCAACGTCCTGGTTCAATTATTGAAATAAAAAACCTGCATCCATATCACAAGGCAAAATCATATTGATGTCTATGAATAATAAGATTGAAACCAAGCCATGTTGTCAAAGGACCAAAATTTGGAGAAGAAGATAGAGCTTTTTCTTAATATTGAAATCAATACTTTGAGAATTTTAAAACAACACTCTTGATTTACAAAACATTCTTTCACATGGCAAAAATAAAAACAAGGAGGAAACTTTTTTAGGGTCGTATCTAATTATCTCTGGCCTGTATTTCAGCGTATCAGAACTAGTAATGATAAATGCAAGTTCTTCATACCGCAATGAAATTATTGCACGTGCCAATATGAAAAATCGATTTTCACTCTTCAAATTCACAATATTCTCTATGCAACACAGAGAGAGAGAGAGAGAGAGAGAGAGAGAGAGAGAAGCACTGGCAGTACCAGCTCTACTTGACTAAAGAAATTAACTAGGAAGCGTGCTCACTAACCTCACTGATGTCTGATGTTTAAAAGTTCGATGAAACAATAGCCAAAGAGTCCAGTAAGCTTCAACATCACTTGCATGTTCAGCTGCTAAACGATGCAGAAGCAGCTCAGACATTCTTTCCACAGCATAGGGATCTTTGATTGCTTCAATCATCTTCAACCAAAACTGGGAACCAGTATCTGAATCGAATACATCGGCAACAACTGAATCAACATTTGATGATAAGAAGCTCCGAACATGCCCGAGAACCCGTGGGGTTATTTCACTTAAAAGCACATCTGTAGTAAAAGAAAGTTCAAACACTTTAGTTGCAATTTTAATCCATCTGGCTTGGCAGGATGGAAGAAACAATTATTGGAGAATCTTAGATCCAAAAGCCAAAACAAAATACCAAAAACAGCAATGATTTTAACGTAGGACAGCCCCTCAAGTTAGCTAGTAGGAGCAGCCAGCGAGACTGAGACGCAATTACTACCTAGGACCAACCTACGACAGACTACCAAAAGAGTTAATAGGGTTCAGGTCTTTCTCAGCATGTATTACTTAAACCTTTTTGGAGAGTTTCTTCCATTAAAATAAGCAAGTGCATATGGACAGGCCTAAATGCTATAGATTGTCCTTAGGAACACCAACACCCAAATTTCTTCCAGTAACCACTTGTCCATGTGTTTCAATCAGTTACACTCACGCAAAATTGAGATTCCATTATCAGGTAAGAATCAGATTAAGTAGGTCTAAATGTTAACAAAACTTATAGTTTTTGGAAAATAAAATTAGTGAAACTGTTTAGCCCATGATTATAAAACGGAATACTATTCCATTACTTGTTACCATTTGTTATTAGGGCCCAATCATTATAAAACGGAATACTATTCCATTACTTGTTACCATTTGTTATTAGGACCCAATCATTACACGAAATACAATATGTCAGAAAACAGAAAAATTTAAAATGTCACTCGTATGTAAAAACATTTTCATTGTCTCACATAAATCACAACACATGATATCATACTACATGTGTCATACAGGTAAAGGTTCACACCAACTCTCAACCTTTCCCTTAAGGAGTTGGTACATATTATTTTTTCTTAAGCACTCAAAGATTTAAATAAAGCAATTAGAGAATCTTCAGCACAATTTACAAATGGTTGAATAGTTATTTGTACACCCGGCAAGATGCCATCTCTCTCTCTCTCTCTTGTATGTAAAAACATTTTCATTGTCTCACATAAATCACAACACATGATATCATACTACGTGTGTCATACAGGTAAAGGTTCACCAACACTAAACCTTTCCCTTAAGGAGTTGGTACATATTATTTTTTCTTAAGCACTCAAAGATTTAAATAAAGCAATTAGAGAATCTTCAGCACAATTTACAAATGGTTGAGTAGTTATTTGTACACCCGGCAAGATGCCATCTCTCTCTCTCTCTCTCTTAAGATAGTGTCCTAGTGTCCCCCCGCAACTACAGGGGACACACCAGAATCACTGTGAAACAAGAAGGTCCACATTGAATTGAAATTCAAAAAAAAAAAAGGAGTTTTAAGCCCCCCCCCCCCCCCCCCCCCCCCAACTATTTTTGTTCAAGAAAACAGTTGCTTCATCAGGGCAAAATAACTTTTTGAGAAGCAGCGCGCACACAAATATATCAAAATTTTAGCACTTAAAATATCAGTTACCTGCAGATCCACGTCGACAAATACGAGAAAATGTTTCCCCAACAAATAGCAAGGCAGCACCCATTTCACTTTTATTGAAAAATGGTTCTTTATCTAATACATTGGCATCCCTTTCTTCTGCTAGCAAAAGAAGTTGAATGGTAATCTGCTTGAAGAACAAACTGCAATATTCTTGTTAAGTATAAACAATTAACAAAATGGCAACGGGACAAAAGTTTGATGCAAATTAAGTAGGGATATTAAATAGCTAATCTTTTCCAAAATCAGACTAGTGCAAACTAAAAAGTGAATAATAAACACTCTGGAACATGAATAATTTTAATGTAAACTGGGAAAGCACAAATGCATTCATGCATGTATATTACTTATACATGAACCCCAGTGATATATAGCAAAAGAGAAATAAGGATACTGTGATGAAAGTGAAATTGGGGCTCTCAATCGTGCTTTATCAGGAATAGATGCAACTAACTGTGCCATCCTGGATACAGCTGGTTTAAACCGTTCTATAGAATCTTCTGAGTGGCAAAATTCTCTAGCTATTTGGAGTACCCCATCATTTTCCAGCAAGCAGAGTGCAATTAATCTGTCATAATCATACAAAATGTAAACAGGTAATCTATTAGTTTGTTATGATGTCTTGCATGTTAGGACACAAGACCAACTGAACATACAAAGCAGTCATTAGACAATTCTTTCATCTGGTGCAACTATTGGACTTTTACAATGCATACATGGAATTCAAATGTACCACAGCAACTATTATATCAGGGCATTTATCCAATGAACCAAGAACATATCCTCAAAACATAGAGAAATATGATATATATATATATATATATATATATATATATATATATATATATATATATATATATATATTTTAGAAGTTCAAAACATAGAGAAATATATGCATAACATAAAAAAAGGTGCTTGCACCAGATAAAAAACTGGTAGTCATAGGTCCTACAAAATTCACACAATGGAGCTCAATCAACACACTAAACCTATATCCAGGGGCGGACCTACAGCTAGTGTTGGGGGGACGAATGTCCCCCCAAAATCTTTCAAAATTTTCTTAATTGCCTTAAAAATCTACCCATTTTATAAATTTGTCCCTCCAAAATGATATTTTGTCCCCCCAAAATAATATTTGTATCTCCTTTTAATTTTTTCTCTTAGTTTTGCTCCCCCAAAATAATATATGTGTCCATTTTAATTATTTTTTATAGTTTTGCTCCCCCCAAAAAAATAATATTTGTTTTCCCTTCATTTCTTTTTTTTTAAAAAAAAACCTTGCACCCTCCTTCAATATAAAAAACCTAAAATACCCAATTCATTTAGTTTCCCTCTATATTCTAGTTCGCTTCTAATTAAAAACTCAATTGGATTTAGGACTTTGATTGAATATGTGAATGAAAAAAGTTAAATGATTTGGGATCTTTGAGTAGCTTCTAACCAACAATCAAAAAAAAAAAAAAAAAACCCAACAATCAGTTTTTTGAATAGTTATTTTGACATCATTTAGGTTTATAATATTTGTTTTGACATCACAAATTAAATGGTTTAATCATTTATGATTGCACCATTGTTTGACTCAACTTTTAGCATTTCTCTTCTTGTTATTTGGGGCTTGTGGGGATTGTTACGAAAAATAGTTAACGCTCAAAGGTACTTTTTTTCTTAGACCCTATAAATCGTGTTTAATTTATTTTGCTAATTTTTTTTTTTAAAAAAAAATTTATTTTTTATTCTACGCTATTTTGCTAGTTTTTTATATTATTATGTATTTGTGATGCCATGAGATTAGATGTAACACTTTTATACTTTTATTTTATACAAACATACATATAAAGAGATTATGTGTATCTATATGCTTTTGTATTTATACGAGTCCGTCCATTTCTCCAACCCAAAAAAAAAAAAAAAAAATTCCGTCCCCCCATACCTCAAATCCTAGTTCCGCCCCTGCCTATATCAAGTTCTTAAGACGACCATCATTTTCTATTTGCAAGTGGATTGAAACCTCCAACAACAGTAAATGCACAGCTAAAACTGCATGATATACAACTTCAAAGTGTAGATTATAAAAATCAATATCAATGTTCTACTCATGGACCATCGCAACAATAAATGCTGAGGACCAACATAAACCGAGGATTCTTCTACCACCTTCATATTGCTTTGCGACCATCACTAAAAGTCTGGGAAGAAAATAGTCATCTATATTGATCCATTTTCTAATCAATTATGTACAACTTCAGCTACACAAAGGTGTCTGAAAAACAATGGAATTAGAAAGGGGAAAACAGACCACAGCTTTAACAGCTGTGCATATACGCAAGTGTTGACCTCATACCTTTCAGTGTTAGAGTGGACATAGTTAACATCAAGACCATCACTTGCATTCTGTTGTAGACAAGGAACCAAGGTCTGAACAACCTCAGTGACAAGCCCATTAACAAAGAAAACATCATAGACATGCATACGTGCTGAACGGGGGAAACAAGCTAGCCAATTAGAAGCAAGATCTGCATGCAACAGCAATCTGTATAAGAAATAGTGGACATAAAGACTGTCAAAAGACAAGGAAAATACAGGACTGGAATAGAAAAAACAAATGCTAAATCCTTCTCAAGCATGAGTGGAGAAGTCACATACTTAATACTTTTAAATTCTAGGAAATCGACCATCAATTAGAATATTTAGGTTAAAGAAACCATCTAACTCATGACCTTGTCTAAGGAAGACACTCTTTGCAATTTATGAATCTATAAGTAACTTCTTTGCCAACTTGTCTAAAAGTTCTAAAACTTATGGCTAGAATCAGAAGCCTGAAAACTCAAAAATCAGATAAGCTGATTTCCCAAAAATATTTCCAGTTATTCTTTTCTTCTTGGCCAATGCTTTGCCATATCGCAATTTTTTTTAAGGCTAAATCTTCCATTTGTTCCCATATATCTGTTTTGCAGCCAAATTGACATGGATTCCTTTAATCCTAATTTCATAGGCTTTAATTTCTGCAACTAGTATATGTGCAAACAGATGAGCTTGTAAAACCATAGATAGACAAACACACCATCCAATTACTTCCTGATCATGATATAAGCACAAGACAATATAAATATGAAGCAATCACATTACCATGTAATAGAACCCGAGCTAATGTTGGATACGCTGCACCTCGGTAGAATGCCTGCCACCACTCCTTCCTCTCTTCTTCTAAAGGGACGGTGGCACTAAGGACCTGTACACTTCCAGGAAAAAAGTGCAAAAAAAAGAACTGAAAAATTGGAACTTTCAAGAACATGATCACAATCCACAACTTTTTGAAAGTTCCATGTAACAAATTGCACAGACCTGGTCTCTATGCCGCTGATCAATACTACCTGCAATTCCAGCACATACATAATTAGTCAATTTTGCAAGAATTAAACAAAAAGCAAAATGATACAAAATCAAAGTAAACATTAAATCATCGACCATTCACTAGCTTGCTCATGAAAAGGATAGGCTTTTTTTTTTTTTTTTCGCGTTGTTCTGGTTCACGGTTAATTCTCAATAATATTGCTTATCCATCCACCAATCTTAACATATCTCAGCTCCTGATTCCATTTTCCACTTAAACAAACAGAATAAAAACATTTTACTCGGTTCTGTTTCCAACGAAATGCAAAACACGTTTCCTTATCCAGTTTTCCGGACTCGGTAAAAGCAACGAGAAATCAAAAATTTGGGTTAGTTTCTTTCTTTTCCAAAATTTTCCGAGCAACCAAACAAACGAGCAATATGAGGAAGCCGAAAGCGGAGAGCTGAGAGCTCGGGACTGACCTGCGAGAAGAGAGGGATAGTCGAGAGGGAAGAGAAGGACCGCGAGGGAGTGTAGCGCGCAAATGACTTGGTCGACGCGCTTGGCATTCTTTATGGCTGAGATTACCTCCCCGACCTTGTCGAGCACTGCGGCTTCAAGTTCTCTCTTTCTCTTCGAAGCGTCCTCCATGACCGATTCGGGTTCTCTTTCGCTGCGCAGTGCACGCTTGCTGAAGTAATGTTTCGGTAATTGGCGCCGAGAAGACTCCGAGCTAGACGGTGAACGACGACGTTGTCGTTTTCAGAATCGAAAATGGTGTCTTGCAACAAACGATGCGTTTAGAGTTGTGAGAATAACAGCGACTCTATTAAGGCTTTATGCAAGTAATCTATTACTGTTAGGACGCTACTTTCAGCTACGGACGACTCTTTTCGCCGCAATAAAATCAGATAAGTCTATATGTGAAAACTTCTAAAGAAACGGTGCGTTTACTGCTCCCAGTTTCGCGTAAGCCTCAATCGTCATTGTCTCAGCGCCGGGCTTCGTATCTTCGTGCTTTTCTTTCTACCCTTTCTGTGTCCCTCGAGAGCTATGGCGACCGCGGCGGTAGCCGTCGAGCTCACCAGAAAGCAGCCCCGACCGGGTCGGGGCGGATTCGAAGCCCACGGGCTGACCGAAGAGGAGGCACGGGTCCGGGCCATTGCCGAGATCGTGAACTCCATGGTGGACCTCTCGCGCAAGGGCCAGAACGTGGACCTCAATGCGCTCAAGTCCTCCGCGTGCCGCAAGTATGGCCTCTCGCGCGCCCCGAAGCTCGTGGAGATGATCGCCGCGCTGCCCGACTCGGACCGCGAGTCCCTGCTCCCCAAGCTCCGGGCCAAGCCGGTCCGGACCGCCTCGGGAATCGCCGTCGTGGCAGTCATGTCGAAGCCCCATCGGTGCCCCCACATTGCCACCACCGGGAACATCTGCGTGTACTGCCCCGGCGGGCCGGACTCCGACTTCGAGTACAGTACTCAGTCGTACACTGGCTACGAGCCCACTAGTATGCGTGCGATTAGGGCAAGGTAGGGTTTCATTTTGCTTTTCTT
Organism: Corylus avellana; assembly: GCF_965113065.1. Lineage (NCBI taxonomy): Eukaryota > Viridiplantae > Streptophyta > Magnoliopsida > Fagales > Betulaceae > Corylus > Corylus avellana. Next base: position 35,279,961 of record NC_142492.1, on the reverse strand, counting down.
TGTTTTGGGGTTTTTGTTTAATTTGGAAATATTGGAACTTTTAAGGGTTTTGTTGGGTATTGTTTGTGTTTTGTGTGGATATATTGTTGAAAGTAGCACTTTTTGAAGGGAAATTTCGGATTATTGAGTAGTAGTTTCCGAGTAAAATGTTGAGTAATGGGAAAAAACTAATTTAGTAAGAAAGTTGAGCATTGAATTTTCGCTGGATAGTATAAAGATATTTTTTTTTTTATAAGTAAATATGATATAAAAGAGCGCAGAGGGGCGCAACCCATATACACGGGAAGTATACAAGAGAGCGCCTAAGAGGGAGAAAAATGAACAAGAAAATCAGAGAAGCTAATTCCTATAGGAGCTAGCCAAGCGGCCGTCCACGAATACAAAGTAAAGAGGAAAAAATGAGTCAATTCCTCTATAGTCCTAGTGGAGTTTTCAAAGCATCTAGCATTCCTTTCATTCCAAATACACCACATAAGACACAAAGTATAAAGATATGATTGTAAGCAATGCTTGTATTAGATTTCTTGAGTACTAAGGTACACATGCACCCAATGGTTTTTGAATCTGCAGTACCAGTATTGGATTTGTTACGAGTATATGAAGGTGTGTAACTGCCAAATTGATGGCTTTACGCATGCATATGGTTTATTGTTGCTAGTGACTTGTAGAAACACTATACGATATGCAAAACCTTAAATAGAAACTATTATGAGGTACGCTCAATGGGAATATTGGAAAAGTAACAGTCAACGACCCGAATTTTGTTGTAACAGCTGAGGTTCTGGAACACGCTGGCGGGAAATCCGGTTAGAGTTAGGCTGAATCAAAATTCAGTTATGGTTAACATGTATTTGCAGTTGACGTTGTTTAGTACTTTGTGATATTCTTGTTTATTATGTTTGGGAGTTAATACATCTTGGAATAATTATTGAGTTCTCCTTGCAACCTTTGTGGTTGTGGTTCCAGATACAACCCATATGTCCAGGCTAGGAGCAGAATAGATCAGCTAAAGCGATTGGGTCACAGTGTAGATAAGGTTTGGCCTGTACTAGTTTTAAATTTACGTGTTCATGTTTAATAGGTCAAAGGCAATGATAATTCGTAAGCATACTTTGATCTTCTTATTTATAATTGCTATATGCTTTCAGGTTGAATTCATCTTGATGGGCGGCACGTTCATGTCACTGCCAGCAGATTACCGCGATTACTTTATACGCAATCTACATGATGCTTTATCAGGACACACTTCCGCCAATGTTGAAGAGGCAGTTGCATACTCTGAGCATGGTGCCACAAAGTGTATTGGCATGACCATTGAAACGTAAGTTACAATATGAGATTTTTGGCATGCAAATACATGGTTTCATTGCTCCAATGCTGAAAACGTTTTACTCATGTTCAACTTTTCATTCACTCCCAACTGATTTTCTTAATTGAAAATATATAATTGTATTAGTTGTTCTCCCTGGCAACTGGATACAATGAGGATGAGTATTTATTGAAATAAAACTAAAATAAATAAATAAATAAAATAAAAAATAAAAAGAACTAGGTATGATGAGTAGTCTTTCTTTCCATTAAGGCGGGTTTGGTGTTCATTAGAGATATACCTCTTGATAAGTATGCATGCATGGTAAAACAGAATAGGAAAGACAGTTGTCAGACATACTAAAGATGTTTGAGAAATTAGTTTGCATATTCTTGTTCAGATTTTTATTTTACGAGTGTGGGAATGCTCATGTATCATAGTAATCATAACAACAAAAAATTTGATTTTATTTCAAAGAAGCTTGGAATGTCTAATTTCCTTGATGAAAGTAAATGATTGTCTTCCGCACCTGTTAAATCTATCAGGAGGCCAGATTATTGCCTTGGACCTCACTTGCGGCAAATGCTTTTATATGGTTGTACGCGCTTGGAGATTGGAGTCCAAAGCACATATGAGGATGTCGCTCGTGACACAAATAGGGGACATACTGTAGCTGCCGTGGCTGATTGTTTTTGCTTGGCAAAAGACGCTGGTTTCAAGGTGTGCTATAAATGATCTTATGTTCAGATGCTATATTTTCAGCAGCTGGAATTTTTCTTCTTGGACATATTTTCAGAAAAAAATGTTATTCTCTTTCTCGATACAATGTGAAAAATATTTATCATTTTTTTATCTAGTGCTCCAGGAGGCATATTTGTCACCATTATATTTGTCACCATTCTTGCTGCTGTATGGAGCCAATTTCATATCATCTCTTTCTCTTGAAAATTGTTTTACTTGCTTCAATTGGAACCTTATAGAATAAGATACCAAGTTAATCATACATTTTCAGAGTAACCAGCCTTTCTTTTCATGATTTTTTCTCCCTTGTAACTTTCATACCTTTTTGTAGGTTGTTGCACACATGATGCCTGACCTTCCAAATGTGGGTGTTGAGAGAGACATGGAAAGTTTCCGGGAGTTCTTTGAGAGCCCCTTATTCAGAGCTGATGGGCTTAAAATTTATCCTACGCTTGTGATTCGTGGAACCGGTCTTTATGAGCTTTGGAAAACTGGCAGGTATGACGTTGTCATTATTACGTATTGGATTTTCTCCCCCCCAGACCCTTCTTTTTTGGGTGGGATGATTTAGATACAGGCCATATGGATATGGGAATGTAAAATCCATACCTCAACTCAAATACTTAAATAGAAAGATTCCTGTTGCATAAACTTTTAGTTGTGTTGTGCTTGGTGTACGTTGGGAAATTCTACTTATAGAACTCCAATTGCAGGTATAGAAATTATCCTCCCGAGCAACTTGTGGACATTGTAGCGAGGATCCTAGCCATGGTACCCCCATGGACACGTGTTTATAGAGTTCAGCGGGATATCCCCATGCCTCTGGTTACCTCTGGGGTTGAGAAAGGAAATCTTCGGGAGCTAGCGTTAGCTAGGATGGAAGACTTGGGTTTGAAATGCCGTGATGTTCGAACTCGAGAAGCTGGAATCCAGGTAAATGGACAAAACCATGCTTATACATAATTGTTATGTGCTATAAACTGCAAAAACTTCAAATAATTGTAAAACGTGTGATGAATTTAGGATATTCACCACAAGATAAAGCCAGAAGAAGTTGAACTTGTTCGTCGTGATTATATGGCAAATGAAGGTTGGGAAACATTTCTCTCATACGAAGATACACGCCAGGTATTTGGAATGTCCCTCTCTTTTTGCTCAGGTTGGATGTATGCAAAACATTTCCCTTATTGAATACTAATATGAATACCATTCTATGCTCGTCACATGCAAATACGACTAGTTGCCAGGATATGAATTTAAACTTCTTAGTGATTGTGGTGCTGTCTAGAATGATTTATTTCTTCTTTGCATTGGCAGCTATAAGTGAATTTGACACATTTCTGTCATTTACGTTAGTCAAATCTAGATAAATTGAGCTTCCCATAACAGTTGCTACTTAATATGATCTTGTTGAAGCAGCTTGTGCTTGCAGAGATATATTGTTCCCTTGTTTTCATTCTTTTAGTTGGACTTAACTTTATTTTTCACTGTCTGTTTGGACACCAGGATATTCTTGTTGGGTTGCTGCGGTTGCGAAAATGTGGCAGGAACACCACTTGCCCAGAACTCATGGGGAAATGTTCTATTATCCGTGAACTCCATGTTTATGGTACTGCTGTTCCAGTTCATGGGCGGGATGCTGACAAGTTACAACACCAGGTAATATATAGTAAAGCTTGTTCATTAATTATTACTAATTTAAATAAGACCATTTAGTTGAATTTATTGGCAATGAAAATGGCTCATGTAAAGTAACTGTTTAGTTTACAACCTTGGCTTGATGCCAATAAAATTTAATGCTTCAAAATCTTCGAACATGGACAAATTTGTATGCTATATTTGCCTTGCCTTGGTGCAGTGCCTAAACTTGATATTTTTTTTTTCAATTTTTCTGGTCTCCGAATTTTCATTCCCATTGTGATCCCCACAGGGATATGGTACACTTTTGATGGAGGAGGCAGAGCAGATTGCACGCAGGGAGCATAGATCAACAAAAATAGCCGTCATTTCAGGCGTAGGAACCCGCCATTACTACCGGAAATTGGGGTATGAGCTTGAAGGGCCTTACATGGTGAAATGTCTTGCCTGACCAGTTCTAGCCTGTGATATAACACAGTTTTGTACACATATGGTTGGAAATAAGTATTAATTTAAGGAATTTTTTTTGGCAATACTCAAGTCTCCCTCAATGCTGTCATTTATCTTTCAATATTCTGAAAGTGACCACGGTCGGTAACCATGCCAACATTTTTTTTTTATTAGGGAAAAGGGAAATGACCACGCCAACTTAAGAGTAAGGAAAATGCTAAACATCTCAAATTTTCTTTTCAAATGATGTGTTACAATTTCATGAGTTGGTGACATACTTTATAAAATAATAAATATCATGAGATAGTGATACATTATTTGGGAATAAAATTTGGGATATGTAGCATTTTTCATGCATGGGAAAGTTGGAAACCATGATTTCACGTTTTCTTTCTGCCGAAGTCAGTAGCTCTGAAGGAGTCTAAGGAGTCTATTTCTGTCCTATCCTTGGCAAAGTCGGCTGGAAAAGTCAAAAATGGCCAGAGATGAAGAAATCTCATAGCTCCGAATGGCAGGCTTGCTTTGTTGCTCAGGCTGGCCCCTACTCAGACAAAGAGCCCCCTCTGCTCTACAATTATCCTAACCTTTGTTTTTGGGGCAGAGGATTGTAGAGGAACCCATCCCTATCAAATGGAGGAGTACAATCGGAATCGAGATCCTCCGCTTTAAGGCATAACAAGCACCAATAAAGGGGTTCATTGGAAAAAAGTTCCAAACCAGTATAGAAAGGGAAAAAAAAAAAAAAGGATAAAACTAAAAATCTCATATATCTTTGCTGTTCCATCAACAATTGGATCCTTATTGGGGAAAGAAAAGTTTACACCAGCTAATGGAACCCTAGCAAGGTTGGCTTCCAGGTTCCTTCAAACATATCCAATGTCAGTCCTGCCGTTCCGTATGCTTTTCGTGACAAGATACAGACTTACAAAGAAATCTATCGGGCGAGAGAGTTGAAACATACAATACATCTCGCGATTATCCTGCATGTTCACCTTAATTACTTGATGATTGCAACAGCCTAATCTGCCACAATAGAACAATAAAGATGAACCCATGCAACATCTACTGCTATAGATAAACGAAACTATGTATTAGGCAACACAATCAACTCATTCGGAGGAAAATATGCATATTGAGTGCTCTGGCTTTAATAAATTGGCACCCAAGTTGCCCTAAAGGATAGGGCACTCGGTCAGAAACCATAACTCATGAACTCACCCTAGTCGTTCAAAGCAGCCCATGTTTTCAATAGCAGCCACTACATTGTCATAATGCTCTTACGGGAAGCATGATATCACTATACATTGAAACAAGTTCTGGCTTTGATAGTTAACATTTGTTTTATGTTTTCAAAACAAAAACATTAACAAACAGCCCAAAGCATAAAACATTCAAAACTACTTTCATCTTTATGTCATATCAGAACACATTTTCAAACAAAAACCAGAAAACACTTTCTAAAAAAAGTTAAAAACCGGAGCAAATTTATGCTTTAATAAAGGTTGTTAGACGGCTATAATGTTTATTAGGGTGAAACACCACCGCAAATTATAGAGAATTACAAAGATATACCAACATTAAGGTACAACAATAATTTCCTGATATTCTCAACAGATTTGTACACAATCTATCCTCATTAATATCTATTTTTTATTTTTTATTTTTTTAATTCAAATGCTACAAAAATGTCACCTTTTAATTGAAATTTTCATTAACCTTTCTGGTGACTCTTTGAACCATTATACCAACAACTGAAAACTAAAGTAACACTGTTATGATCCCCAAGGTCATTACCTTGAAGCTTGACTTAAAAATCCAAGGATATACTACATTTTGTCAACCTCAGCAATCTATTCATGAAGTTTCTCATTTTATATGAGGTGTGGGAATAGGTTACCAGCTACGAGGGTTTTGTTTTCCCTCCAACTTTTGGGATGCGCTTAAGCTCTTGCGTTTTCTTCCTCATTTCACTGCAAAATACAAAAAAAAAAAAAAAAAATTATTAAAAAATCATTGCGTAGGCTTCTCAAATAGCAAATTGAAAAGGCTGAAAATGAGTACCTTTGGTGCAAATAAACAAGTAGATAAAAAATAGGGAGCAGCATCAAAGTCAGTATTGAAATAGCCAGGTAGAATACACTTGTTTGCTTCTGCATAGATGAAAAATGGGATAGTGGCATCAAATATGAAGAAAATATTTTAAAAAATAACATTCAATATTCCAAAGGATGCCTAGATTGTCTTTCTAATGTATGGATTTGTGTGTGTGCACGTCTAAGAGAGAGAGAGAGAGAGAAATCTATTGCCTGAAATTGTGAACCTTCTAGCACAGAAAAAAGTCCTTTTTATGAATAAACCTTTTTTTTTTGATGAATAATATGACCTTAAAGACTACTTTAGACTGCTTGAAAGAACAAGCCATCCAGAAAAGCATCATGACTTAAGCAAGTAAAATCTTTTCTCCATGAGCTTTCTGGAAGGCATGACAGAAAAGCTACTGGCAAAGCATCTATGCGAGCAGGAAAATGGAAACTCCCATGTTCTGTAATAATATTGACCAACATAAATTTTTTTGACAAGTTTGACTAACATAAATGATTAAGCACAAACAGAGCTCTACCCTAAAATCCAAACTACTGCAGTAAGAGAATGAAAGCCTTACCTTGCCTCCCTTAGAAAAAGGTTTTCGTTTTCCTGAGCAGGTGTGAGCATCACAAAATTGGCGCAAAAAAAAATCTACCAGCATATCAGAATGTCAACAAAAGATATTAGTAAGAAGAAATGGCCTTTAAGAAAAGGAAAATTATAATAGTAACGTCAATAAACATAAAAGTTACAGAAACAAGACAGATTGTCTTCTTGAAAATACAAAAGAATACCATGAAGAATGCCAGCTGAGGGACCGTGGTTAACAGGAAAACAACTATCTGCAAGACTCTGCATGGAATATTAATAAATATAAGAAGCAAAATATAATAAAATTATGAATGCAAGCAATTATATCTCCCATAAACAACCTCACATAAGTGACGATTTCTTGCAGCAGCAGCAGGATTGCACTTGGTTTTGGGTGACTTGGTATTCATCATGATGTCACAATGCAATGCTCCACATAAATCAGCCAAGCACTTGCTGCGACTCTGCATTCATTAAAAGTTTGTTTCGTAATGTTAATACAATTTTTTATAATGAAAATACCATAATTTTTAAATATTAAATGAAAAAATTAGTTATTAGACAATTTCTTGAGAACAGAATTCATGAATTCATTATCACATCTTGAAATCTAAAAGGCATGAAAGTTTCATCTGGCTAGTTTGACGTGAACTGGAGGCAATCTTACAGAATCAAAAGCAACTACAAATGCAATGTGCAATTTCCACCATTGTAGAATAATAAGCACATACCCTTCATACAAAATGTTTTTACATTTAGGTTTATTTCTATTTTTTGCTTGAGATAGAAAATATTTCATGATGCTATGGTACACACTTTATAGAACAATATCCTGTGAAAAAAATATTAGAAATTCAATCTTTAGTGCAGTACTAGGCATGAAATACATTTAAAAAAACTTATTGATTTAAATAATAAATCATGATATTTCAAACAAATCACCTCATATAAGTAAATTTAAAGTTGAGCACGAGCCATGCAAACTCAACCAGATATTATGAACTACCAGCATTATGTAGTCTATATCATGAAAATAAACCTTATAAGTTATAGGGAGTTGTACCATAACTTTTTCAAAGAATTAAAAAAATAATAATTCTATAACCAATGAAATAAATAGGTTTATCCAAGTAAAGCTAAATCTGTAGTGCTTTTCTTCGAATTTTATTTCAAAATAAATATAATGCTAAATCATAGAGATAATAAGGAAGAGAAAAACATAAATTAGTAGATAAAAGTAAAGGGCATGGTCAACTCAACATGAAAATTTATGATTTACAATGGCCAATGAATCCTCCATTTATTTAAAATTAGATTAGAACCAGGGCAGTATGTCATAGAGAAATGACAATTCGAACGTAACATTCTTCACATGGCGGAAATTTGAATATTGCAACTTGTTATTAGCAAATTAATGCTCCAAAACATATAAAGACAAGGAACCCAGGTCCACATACAACATTCAGTAGATTGTAGTGTCTGTTGTCAAAATGCTGATCAAGAAATTTTTCAGCACGGAAGCTTTTCTTACAGTATCCACACCGCCATTCGTTTACATCCAGGTGAATCTTGTGCTGCTCCTGATCCCTGAACAGATCATTGTCAGGATGAAGTCTACACCTACTTGAAATCTTATAGTCTTCTCGTTCCACAAACGGCATCAAATACTACACAACGTGTGCAAAGTCATGGATGTTATCCAAATCCACAATTTCACAGGATACAGTCTAGTAACACTAAGAAAAGCATACCTCCTCGATTACTTCCCAAGCTGCCTTACTCCTTTCTCTAGAACAATGTACCTCATGAGCTTGCTCTTGTTCTTGCTCTTGCTTAAGAGTTCTAACATAGAAAACATAACGCTTTCATGATCCTACTTGATTAAGCATTCAAGTAGACAGCTATCTTACTCAAATTCAATACTGAAATCCCACAATGATAATGAACCCAAATGCTAAGTTATGTGACTAATCTGACTAAGAAAGCAGTATTACCTTGTAGCTGCAGATCCTTCAAAACCCTGCACCACAAAATAATAAATATAAAATTTATATCTCTCTAGAACAGTCATTCTATATATCTTATGTTTTTTTAACACCATAAATCAAGTACCAAATCCATTACACAACAGCTATTGCGTTCACTTACCAAAATCACAATGAAACCCATTATTCAAAATATGAAATTGAAGCTACCCAACAAACCAAAATCCCTTTTTTTTGTTCACTAGAGTAGTTCAATTCCTTGTAGATTAACTTCTATATCTATGTGTTTGAGCTTTGTCAGAGTACCTGGTTTCGCCCTGTAAGAGGTGAAGCTGAAGAAGCATGGGATATTTCATGATGGAAAAGAGATACCAAGAGAAGAATTGAAGCGATTGCTGTAACTTCCTTCATCTCTCTCCCAAGATTGATCAGAGTTTGTGGGCTTTCTTCAAATGTTTCCTGGGAAAGAAAAAAGCTTTCGAGGGAATTTGGTTTTGGTTTCTTGGAAGTTCATATGGGTGTGTTTGGATGCTTGGGGTTTTACACTCCAGCGAAGGATAGGGATATTCCTGCACCCATCGAGAATGTTGTAATACCAGCAAAAACAGGGAAGTGTCAAATTGGGTAGTCAAATATTATTTTATTGTCTTATTTAAAAGAATACTTATCTTTTTTTCCTTTTCTTTTTATATCAAAAAAAAGAAAACTTATTTGGCGTAGGTAAGTGGGAATCCCAGAGATAATGACGACACATAATTTTGAAAATTTAAATTACCAAAGTCAACTCACTTACATATATAGTAGGTAAGCCATCCAAAACTTGCTCGGGCAAGTAGGCTTTATAAGAGTTCTATCACATTAACTTCTCAAATTGCTAACAATCTGAATAACAAAATTATTGGTATCTCGATCCATACTTACAAGGACAAAATTTTCCTTCAAATTGGATTCGATAAAATTTACGCACGTAAGAATCATACTCTAAGAACAAATATCAGATTAATAGAGTAGTGCTTAGCCGTGAATTGCAGTGTTGTAGTTAATAACTATTAAAATCATTTAATTAAAAAACCTAAGATAATAAGAAAAAATAGACATTTAAATAAATATTCTAATACGTCTCCTTGCAACTTAAATTCTCTTTTTAACAAGTGTACGTGGGTGAAAATGGAAGGAACTCAAGATTCGAACTCGTAACATTTACTATGATAGCATATTAAATTATCATTTATCTCAAAAGTTTAAAAATGATAAAATTAATATTCCAACAATAACAAATGACCAAAGTTTTTTCTCTGGCGCACTTTATTATGGTTAAGTTTGACAGTTGATGAGATGGCAACCAACCTTAAACAACCTAGAATATAATAGTTTAGTTGGAAGGAAGGCAAACCCTAGAAAGAAAGTGCAAGGAATTAGAGAAAGCTGGCTATTCTTTTTGGGTCAAAGCTTGGTAACTCATCACAGAAGAATGCATTTTGTTTGCTGGTGTTTGGGCTCTTAATTGGTATGCATATTTGTAATGTTGTTGCTTCTTTTGCTTGTAAGTTTTCTGGTGTTATATCCTGTCTCTTTTGCTTTTGTGCTCTTTCATGGGTTTCTGGTTTGCTGTGCTGCTGCTGTCTACTTCTTCCTCAATTGAATTTGAGAAAATCATTCACAGCCACATGATCTGATCATAGGGGAAAGCCTCCTCCCATCATTTTCTGTACACCATGAATTAAGCTGAGCATCTTCTCTCAAGCCCTCTACAAGGATACTAAGGACTTGATAACCAAAGATTTGGTCTTATTAAATCATAATTTTTCCTAAAAGCTTCGAGTTTTTGAGATAACTGTGGTACCCGCTATCCCAAAGATGCAGAAAAAAATTTGTAATTTCTTCAAGTTTCTTCGCCACCTTCTTCCCTCTTTGACTATTTTCTTACATTTCATTAGCATGATTTAAGTTAGAAGTTCAGGTGAAATAATATATAACATAAAATTTTCTTGCTAAACTCAAAATGGTTTCCTTAATCTCTTATTAATAAAAACACAAGTTCATAAAAAGATTTCATAAATCAACTTTTTTTCATCAAACTTGACATAAATCATAATTTGTAATCGAGTAAAAGTATTTCTTTTAACTTGTTACTTATGACATGTTGTACGATCTAACCTCCAAGTATTTGAAAATACCCGTGGCTACAGATGCACTATGACCAACAAATAAACTACTAGATGCACTCAACATGAACAAACGTAGTGATAGTCACACCATCACGCAACCATAACATCTATGTGATGCACTATATCCTAGCCAGGTTTCATGCTTCTATCTTTCTCTTATGCCAAATAGTTTATTAAAATATGGTTCCACCTTACACATGCTCATTTTTTTTTCTTAAAATTTCAATAATTATATAAACTTAGCATGTGTGGATGAGTGTCATTTTGTAACACCTCAATCCTAACCTTAGTTAAGAGACAGTAATTTGGACTCTATGGTTAGTTGAAATTAAGTTAGGCTTGGTCAGACAAGTTTTTAGACCCGAAAGGACCTCCGAGCTAGTTTATGGCATGGAGGTTCCCCTCAAGATCAATAATGGAGGTCTAGAAACCCTAAGGGTCAATCATCCCGTATGAAAATCCAATTTCAGGGTTTTTTAGCCTTTGGTAAGACTGTAACTTTTATAAATTCATCCTTAACTTTTGAGAGCAACAATTAAATACATCTTCATTCGACTTCAATTAGATGAGCCATTGATAAGATGAGTCATGGATAAGAGCAAAATTACTAGGATTGACACGATTAATTAAATGGATAAGAGCATAATTAAAAAGTTTGACACGATTAATTAAATGAGTTTGTCTTCTACCATTCATTGCAAGCTTAGACTTTGAAATCCCAACACTTCAAATTGAGACCAAAATAGAACATTATCTTATAATCCAGCTTCAGGAAATTCACTAATATCAGAACAAAATTTTACCCAATCAATTAAAAAACAAAACTTTACTCAATCAATTAAAAAACAAAATTTAATAGATGACATGACTAAATTTAAAAGAGAGAGCTCGCACACATGCATACGTGCAAAGGCACGTCTTCGTGCACGTGTGGGCACATCAAGGGGATGAACAAATACTAATTTTACAACTAAAACAGACAAACATATCACACTTCAGGGCATATAGTCATGTACTGAGTTGGAACTGTTGATGTTTAATGCTTATTCTTCTTCTTGCCTCTCTTCCTTGAACTAGTTTCAGGCCCTTCTTCCTCTTCAGCCTTCTGTTCTGCCTCTAATATGGCCAGCTGCATTATGTGCACAAAGAAAAGAACATAAAATATAATGTAAATTTGGATGCTTTTATTCCCAGGTAGAAGCCCTATATGAACCTTGAGATGCAAACCAAAAAGTTTACCTCATCAAGAATTGGTTTGAGTTCCCGGTATCGAGCTTCGGCAAGATCAAAACCATCCTTACGGAGCTCCTGTAAGCCACGACAATTTTATGTCACACATACATGAAGACACTCACCGGTACATTCATTTTCAATGCTCTATGCTTTACTTGGGGACTCAATAAAATTGGGATTACATAGGTTTGAGATCAATCTAGACTGAAGGGTCTGTATTTCCCCATCTACACAAAGCCACCAAAAATACACCCGTTCAAGTCAATCACTTCCAGAAGGTACTTAATGGAGCTTGTTTCATCCCAATTGTAAGTGGACAAGACTTGGGTTTGCCTTGCAGCATTAGAAATAACTGAAACCCAAATATTAGTATTTTTTTTATGTTTTACTTTTCAAGTTGGAACTAGGACAAAACCCTTTAATGAGTAAGTTGTTTTAAATGAGCCAAAAAAACCCTTTCCAGATTTCTTAATTAACCAACCGAATAAGAACAAAAAGCATTAGGACAGAACATGTAGTTAATTACAAGAAGAAAATAGAACCGTTCATAAATGGATTTACAAGGAAAAGAACAGACCTTCCCAGTGTGTTGAGTATGTTCATGAGCTGCCATTTGCCAGTACATATTTGTACGTTTATAGAAATCCTTCAAGGATTCTCCAGGCTTCAGATAAAAGATGAGAAGCTAACAGTTAGCAAAATTATGGGATGAAGCAAAGAATATATTCGAAGTCTAAGGTTGTATTGGGATGAAGAATATGAAAAAAGAAAATAGAATTTTGCAATGACAGGATTTAAACTGATGGGAACTTCAATCCCACCATTTAAGTTTCCATTGTTTGAATGAGTATATTTAAGAATGGAGAAATTAGAGTATCATAGTAGTTAAAAGAATTATAGTCATGGTGATGATGATGACATAGTGTCATGGTAATGGTAAAGGTACCACAGTCTAAAAATAATATATTTAGATCAATACACAGCCACGTATGTAAAAGTACCACTGGGGTTCTTTGCGAATCCGAAAGGCCTAGACTGGCTCTGATCTGCTCTATCCTGGCCCGTTTTTCCTTTCTTCTTAGACTCTTTCCCTTGCCTTTGATCAAGGCAACAGCATCCTCCATTTGAAGATCCCCATCACTCCTAGCCTACAAGCACAGAAGAGTGAAGCCAAAATTCAAATAAGCGGCAGACTTTCTTGAGTTTTATCCAATATATTTTTTTAAAAAAAGTAGAAACCGAAACATCCGCTTTATGCCGAATATCAGCAGCTTACCCACGCTCATGAGGGTTTAAAAGATCGCATATTTGAATATGATTTTATGGTACATAAAGAAATCAAGTACTCACGATTCTGATAAAATCAATAATATCAAAATATTGTATGACTTAGTTGATATCGGCGACACTTTTTGAAAAGCATTAATTTCCCACTAGAAACTGAAATACTAAGCTCTTCATATCCAAGGGGAAAAAAAAGTAAAGGGATCTATGATGATAAATGTAGTCAGTATGAAATTACGCATACTCAAAATTAGAGTAGGAAGAAGAAGAGAAAACAGGAGACAAGATTTCAAAGATCAAAATTTCATGCAATGGGAGGGGGAATGTTTAGGGTTTGCTGTTAACACGTAGAAGAGGGAGGGCACCTAACTCCTAAAAACCAACACAATTAATTTTTGCTGAACAAGGAAAACAAGAAGATGCACCTCCATATCATTATCATCATCATCATCATCGGTAGTCTCCTCACTGTTGCTACCGCTATTGCATTCGTCCTCAGTATCATCTTCATCTTCATCCTCATCTTCCTCCTCTGAGGCTTCTACCCATTCAGATTCCGATGCCTGTATCAGCAACATAAACAGTAGTCAGGCTAAACAGACAAACTTTAACAAAGCAATGATCACCGGTAGGATTATTTTCACATTGTTTCTCAGTATCAACTGAGTTGGATATGCAAAGACATAATATTTAAGAAAACAATTTGGTAATGGTGTAATTTAATATGACAATGACAATTAGAGAAATGTTATGCACACTCCTTAACATGGCAGTGAAAATCACCATTAAATTTTGGATCCAATAGTAATTTTCACCAACACGCTTGAGAGTGTGTGTAGCATTTTTCTGATAACTTAGCCACAACATCAGCTTTGACGTGAAATCTCATAGTAAAAAGGCAACCAATAAATTTCTAAATTGATTTTAATATCTAGCCTTGTAACCATAAGAATTGGTTCAGGATAGAAAAGACCAGTTTCAAACAATAACAAACTGGATTTACAAATTTATTTCTCCTTTTTATGCTTTCATAAGGTAAACCTATAAAGACAAGAGATTATGTCTTTCAAAAAATACTGTGGAAAAAAAAAGAAAAAAAAAAAAAGAAAAAGATACCCACTCGGCATATAATTTTTCTATTAAAAAAATTAAGCTAAGCAATCTTTGCCAAAGGTGTCATTTTACATGGGGCTCAAACATAACTCCATACAACATTTAAGAGTAGAGTACATCACGGTACTACTCTGCCATCTCAAAACCACAGAAGATAGCAATAAGCATTTATAAGTAGAGAGGGAAGCGGAACAAACCGGTATGATGCACTTCCACTCATCTAGTTTGCTGAGATTAAGGGAATGCAAATCATCAAGCGAAATTTCTTGATCTTTAACCTCCATCATGCCCCCATATATGTATAATGTATCTCTTCCAACAACCATGCAGGAGTTAATGCGCCCACAGGGTTTCACTATCTAAAAATTTGCACTAGGTTAATAATCCAATTGCTGGACAAATCTAACTGCACATGAAAAAATCTCAATCCAGCATGACAAACCTCTGGCAAAACAGAATTTTGCATATCCAATTTAGCACTAGATTCATGAGACTTTCCACCAGATTTGGCTGCCATCCCTCCATTACTGACAGTCACGGTTGTTTCCATATGCTGAGATATCTCATCAACGTTGCTTTCCATGTCATCTCCTTCTTCATGGTACTCTGAATTCACATCTTCACCATTTGCTGCACACTCCTCTTGTTCAATTGGATTTGTCTTATCATCAAGATCCACATCAGTATCTTTCTGACCAGAACTCCCTTTTAACTGCAAAACACCAATGCAAAATGTAGCCTCTATTAAAACAATCTTAAATGAATGACTTCCATATCATATACACAAAAAATGTAAATAGAATTTTCAATGAGAAAACAAATTGTGAGACAATTAGCTGGTATATATCCTCATTAAATATACTCATTTATGACTATACCTTAATTTTATCTTTTGTTGACTTCTCCTTCCGTAGCTCCAGTGGGTACCTATATACAGAAAATTAATATTTTTAAGTGGCACAAACTAGATCACATTCTCATCTAAAGGATTCATTGCCAGTACGCAAAATCACAAGTCATTCATTATTGAAGAATGATTAGAGAAAGAAAGAAAGCAAGATACAGGTTAGACAGGAAAAACAATACTATGACATTGCTATGGATTAAAAATATAAACGTATTACTTTTCAAAGAAAACATAATAGGCCTACATATCACAAATATTTACAGATAGCCAAGATTTAACTGAACTGAAAGTGCCAAATAATAGCCATAGAATATGTCAGCTTAAGGGGCTTTGACCACGGTTTGAATAATCTCAATCGTTTATAGAAATAATCTCAAGTAGAACTTACCAGCGATTGTTGTCTAACTGGAAGCCATAAAGTTCATTCAGGAACAAGCTCATTATTACATCACCTGCAAATTTTGGGGAAAAAAATAAGCACACACCGAAAAAGGAAAGGACAATCATGAAGTCAGAGACTTGACATTATAAGAAGCATGAATCTAATGTAAAGTAGTGAACAAAATTGAGTTCATCAAACAGAAAAAGCCACCAATTCAACTCAACAAAGCCCTAACATAATCATTTGAGCTCAATGACAACACTTGTATTTCACAATTCTGTTTCAACCTAGTGCAATATTTTTTTTTTTTTGATAAGTAATAAGTATTTTATCAAAACATACAGAGGGGCGCAACCCATATATACAAGAGGTATATAGGGAAACCCCTATTGATTAGAAAAAGATTTACAGAGGTCTAAGAAATCAGAAAAGATGGACTCATTCGAGTTCGACCAAGTCCCGTTCCAAGAGAACAAAGCATGTAGCGGCAACTTCCTCAACTCAATCATGCCACTCTCATTATCCTCAAAGCTGCGTACATTCTGTTCTCGCCATAAACACCACATCACACATAGTGGGACGAGCCTCCACATACACAAAGCAGACCTATTACCCAATTGACCCCTCCAACTTTCCAAGATTTCACTCACCTTTCGCGGCATAGCCCAACTCACTCCAAAGAGTTGAAAGAAAACATTCCATACCTCATTTGCCACCTCACAATGTAGGAGTAGATGGTCAATGGACTCTCCACAGTGTTTACACATATAACACCACTCAATAAACCATGGACAAACAAGTTTTACTTAACACCTTAACTCTTGTCTCCTTTTTTCCAGTCATGATTAGTACCTTGAACCATACAATTTCACTTTTCACAAATGCATATATTGGTCTTCACGAAACATAGCAAAATACAAAAATGCACTTAACTTTCTCCCATCTTGCCCCCATTTGGGGCTACCCTACCATCTCACAAGCATTTCCGTCACTAATTTGTTCCTTTTACATTCAAAGAATCATTCAACAGCAGACAGATGGGTTCCAAAGAGACAGCGGGTTAGAGGTCACAAGTTCAAGCCCACAGAGTAGGGGACTCAAATGAAATAGATTATAATATTCTTATGAGTAACAAAACTATAAATCCACCAAAAAAGAATCCACTTTGATGGGTGATAACCAAGTCCAGGAGTGACCATTTTATAATTAAGGATTGAAAATATGTAAGGCAGAGGTTGAGGGTGGTTTGCAGTTCAAATTTCTTAGGGGTTAGTTTCATATGGTATCTGCAAAAGAATGCATGCCACACAAGCACAGATTTGATATAGAAAGCAAGTGCGAAGAATTGAACAAAAGGTGTTACATTCCTGTAAAGATAAAAAAATTTAAAATAAAAATAAATAAAATAAAAAAAGGACGAAAAAAAAAACTGATAGAAACACAGTAAAACAGAGCAGAAACAACTAACCATCAACTTCCATATCCACCACACCCCCAAATAGCAAAGCCCGCCTCTTATGAACACACATGGAAAACCCAGCACGAGGCCCAGGAGGCATCCCACTTTTCTTTACCTGTTATAAAGGAAATTATATTAGTAACAATAAGACACATTAGCTACAATCTCACCAAATGAGAACCTGAAACATGAAAGATGGGTGAAACTTCATGAAAAGGTAAAACAGTACAGAAGTTGTTTGCTCATATTGCATAAGTCATTTATTTTTATAAAATATTAAAACATAACTAAAATAAGAACATAAGAGTCTGCAAATGTCATAATATGATTATTGTACTGAAAGGATTGCTCTCGTTTCAGAAGTTTCAGACAACGGCTTCAGACATCCTTAAGATGGTGTGAAATTGTAAAGGCAATTACACTGAATAATTAACCTACAATCATGGCGCAGCTACAGTTAATGCAATAAAATCAAGGATTCTCTACATATATCATATTTTAAGAAACAAAGCAAAGAAATAATGGAAAAATAATTATGTATTAATATGAAAGAAAACAGAATGGAAAAGCATGGTCATAAAGAGAGTTACATATGTACAACTCGTATGCCAAGGAGCCAATGAAGAAGGGTGTAGATGATCACTAATTCAATCTTGTCAAGTAAATCTGCCTATAGAATTACAGAAACTAAAAAGATGCAGACTGTAATTTAATGTCCATAAAAGAAAAGGTAAATAGTAGAATGTTGCAATTCTAGGTACAACAGGCATCAGTCTAGAGGAATAAGTAATTTATTTTTAAAGGAAAATACAACTCACACTCCTTACAGGAGTATGCCTGACCGCCCACCCTTTGTAATGAGAAGGGGGGGAGGAGAGCGGCTAAAGACCCATTGCACTCATGATCCTTTCTCAGTGCTCGATGAAACAGTCAATATATGATTTACGTATAAAAGATGATTTTGTCAGAAAATTACAAAGATCATCTTGTGGTTTTCATAGACAAGATGATGAAGTGCAAGTGACTCCTACACAATTGTGTCTATTATCATCACAAAACAATGCTTGCCTTTCCATTTCAACACACATCTATATATTCTTTGAAAAAACTAAAAAAAAAAAAAAAAGCATTGAGATTACAGACCTTGTTCCATTCCCAATTCCTGGGATCAAGGGACCACATGTCTGAATGAACAATTCCTTTCTCAGAACTGTTCTTATCAGATGAAATCTCTTTGGAATAGCCACCGTATAAGAAAATCTGCAATGTCAAAGGAGCTCTGTAAAATATATGGTTTTATTGTTCTCGTGAAATCACTTCAGTCTAGAGATGGCAAAAAAGACTAGTGTCAAATTCATCGAAAAGGATAAATTAAATCATAAACACAATATATCTTTTATAATATAATTATGAACGATAACTTAAAAAATAGTCTGGAAACCAACTATATGTACCAACTATATATATATATATATATATACACACACACACACATATATACATACATACCTGTGTATAAATATATACACACACACATATATAATCAAAGAGCAGCTTACACATTTCAGGCATTGCAATGTTCAAGAAACTAGGACTAATAAGAATATTAATTAACTTCTCCTTTCTACTTTTCCTTTTTTGGGGGGAGTTGGGGGGAGAAGAGAGGAGGTTAGCATACTTGTGACTCTGTCCAAAATTGAGAACCAATTTTAACAGCATGCATCAAATTAATGACCATTTATGTAGATAAATCACTACAATCCTACATCATCTCCAAGCGGAATCTCAAATTTTCTTTAGAGAACCTACCATAACTAAGTAAATATAACACTAAGCCATTACTGATACAAAGGAAGAATTGTTATCATTTCTCAAAAATACAATTCAAATTAATACTGGGACATGAAAAGAAGTGTAAGATTTGCAAAATTTATGAAATACCCCTAAAGTACAGAAAATAAATTCCTCCTGAAGTCCAGCAAAATTCGACATTCTGATGGATAATTATATGCCCACAGCCTTGGTAATACATCTTGGTCAAAGTATGGTAGATTTACAACGCAAAATAAAAGCATAAACTGCATTTCTAAATCACTGACCTCATCTTGGTTCACAAAAAACTGAAAACCACTGCGAGCACTTGGCCACATCGATCCAGGCCTAGGCTTTATTTCTTGCCACTGCAATACAACATGCACTAGCATCAGTTTATGGACAGAACCGTGATAGATAAGCATATTACTACCCACTACAAAAGGGGCCAAAAATGTTCACCTTGAACTGATCCAGGTCAAAAATATACAAATCATTATAATACCTGCACAAATTGTTTAAAAGAGATGCATTAATGATCATATGGCAGAGAGAAAATGGCATTAAGTGTATAAACACAAATTAATGTTTATTGTTGTAGACATTTAAAAAGAAACTTATTCTATTTTTAGATGGAGCACAGCAAACCATCCAGGAAGACAAGAGCTCAATAGTTTTCATCTTAAAAACATGTATTGCAAACAACATCAACAATAACAACATAATTAAAAGTCCCAATTCCATGACAACTGACAAGTATATAAGATAAGATAAAAAGATTCTGATTCTTGGTTCAGCCTCCATCTGTTAGAGAACATTCAAATACTTTGCTTAAGTTTCTCCAAATGCCAGAAATTTTGAAACCTGCATCTCTTGGGCAAAAAATTTTGACAGTTATCCTCAATTAAAAAGATGTACTATGAAGGGGACATTAATTAATTCATCCAAAAAAGAAAAAAGAAAAAAAAAATGAATTCTTTCAATCAATTTAAAACATCCAAAATCTTCCCAGTTGAAGTTAATAATCCCAATGCAGTTATCAAGAGACTAGAAGTACACATAAGTCAAAATCCATTCAAAGGTTAACGGTCTCTAGAAATTTTTTACAGAAACAGATATGTGACAAAATAAACTTAGCATTAGAGTCCCTATGGTGTTTTGGGACAGAGCCTTAAAGATTGAAGCAAACAGACAATCAACACCGATCCATAAGTTAACAATGATGAAACCTTCAACAATGTTGATAAAGACCCATCAACAACCTCACTTCTCTAAGAGTATCGTAGAAGCCACCGAAAACAATAATCTTGTGCTTGTATAAAACCTGTAACAGAACCATATAACATTATTGAACAGAAAAAAGGTCCATATGGGACAAGAAAGGGACTAGTATATAATTTATGGAATTGTGTGAAAACCTGAGTGGACATTAACCACCATAAAGATGATATAATGTAAGAAACATGATAGCATTCAAAATAGAATTGGGCATAAAACTAAAAAGCCTATGACTATGTTATTCAACAAGAAAGGAAAAGATAAATACTTGTGTGCATAATATGTTGGTCAGCATGTGCAGAGGTCAGTGTGCCGTGGAGAGAGAGAGATTTTGAAAGTTCCAAAGAATAAATTTTTTTTGATAAGTTCCAAAGAATAAATTTTTTTTTTTTTTTTTTTTTTTTTTTTATAAGTTCCAAAGGATAAAATTAGCAAGAAAGCAAACTAGGCAGTAGACAAAAAGATGCAAATTAAAAGCAATCCATTAAAGACGTTGGTGCCAATAGCATATGAAGAATATTGCAATACATTAACTAGTCAACAATTTGAGGGAGGCTGCACAGTAACTGCCGAGAACATTTTACATATTCTATGAGCATCTACATGGCACAGATGTCTTAACAAAGACAGACTGGAGAGCCAACTAATACTATAGCATCGATGAGAACCGAATAGCATGGTGCTCACTTTTCTAGCTTTCAAATACATGTAGGACTTATATAAATAAAATGTGCTCCTAATTTAACTGGACCAGATTAGAGAAAGAAAGAGGTGCCCATTTTTCAAATATGATCAAATCGGGTTTAACCACAAACGCATTATTTGATATAATGTATGTT
Organism: Corylus avellana; assembly: GCF_965113065.1. Taxonomy (NCBI): domain Eukaryota; kingdom Viridiplantae; phylum Streptophyta; class Magnoliopsida; order Fagales; family Betulaceae; genus Corylus; species Corylus avellana. The sequence continues at coordinate 35,258,687 of NC_142492.1, read as the reverse complement.
CAATCCAGCCACATCCTGAGAGCATACTGCTTTTCTCCTCCCTATTGTTTCTCTTTTTAAAGTATCAAACTAATACTAACTGAAGCCTTTTTTTTCTTTTCGGTTAAGGACTACTAACAGAAACTTTTGTTGCCATGTCATACTAAAATCAACTCCGTATGGAAACATAAATATTGGCCGCAAAACCAATTTCCATCAAATTTATTTGAAACATTCATGTTTCAGCAACATCATTTTTGGGCATGCTCCATTTGTTTAGATATGTTTGTTCATCAAGTTAAGTTAGAAGTTAAGACGTTATCAATTATTGCTTCTATGTTGCTTTAATCCTATACAAGTCTCAGTACCTTTTTACCCAAATGTAATATAATGTGAACTAATGTTACAAATCGATTCTTAATATACATTAAGTTTCAATTGATGCATTTCCTTGTAATTCGACTGCATAGCTTGAAATTGGTATAGTTAGGATCCTAGCTAATTAAGTAAAGGGTGTATCAATCTAAAGCAACCTGAACTTACCATTCGATGACCTGAGCGTGGACTAGGGCACCCTTTTAGATTTAGCTGTTCCCATTGATTTGTCTTCAGGTCCAACATCCAAAAGTCCTATGACAATAATCAAAAGGGAACGCTGTTACCTTAAGCACAAAATTGACTAATACGTAGTTAAAAAAGTTCAAAACCTAAACTATAATGAACCATGTATTCTTGAAAAAAAAAAAACAAAAAAAGAAGCAAGATGACATAGGTTTCACCTTGTAGTGATGGAACCTCTCTTGATTTGGGGATGTAAATTCACCACCTAATGACAAAAGAATGTAACTATAAACATGATGCAAAAGAAACTAAATGTATGTGATCTTATGTCTGTGTGTGTCCGCAAATTTGTGCTTATTAAGCAAATATGTTATTGCTTTACCAAAGATATAGAGATAATTCTTCCAAGCAACTGTCTGATGAGCACTACGAGGAGGTGGACTATTAGGGCTTGAAATTAACTTCCATTCCTGTTTTTCCACATCATACCGGTAAAGATCACCATACACAAATGTCTGCAACAATTCAAGTTAACACAGAATCTAGTGAGTAAAAATAAAATGAACACAAACATCCTTTTTTCTTCAAATGAAAAAATTGTTCACACTGATGATATTAGGACCTAACCTTGGTACCATTGTAGAATTCACCCCCATAAAGGATCAGTTCCGTCTCTTTCAAGGGATTAATGTTTAGCTACACAATAAGTCAGCACAGTCATCAAAGAAATTTTTTTTTTATATGTAATCACCATAAACCATTAAACCACATGTCATCTTCGATCATCAAAGAAATATTTTAATCATATGGGCAAAAGAAAAAAGACAAAGAAGGGCAAGCTCAATAAAATTGCTAATAACTAAGGTAAGAGCATTACCGTACAGTTAAGGTAAGAGCATTACCGTACAGTTGGATCGGGGAGACGGCGCTGGGACATTCTCCTCAACATGGACTTCCTTCTTCTTTGCTTCCTCCTTTTGTATACTCAACTGTAGAATCAAATGCATCCATTAAAATTGTAAACTTTCAAGAAAACATCCACTTCTTCATAGTTTTTTGAAGCAACCAATATTACATTGGCACCAATAGGAAACATTTCCGTTCAATTCATAAACTAAACTTAATTTGAGCACATCTCTTTCTGAAAAACCACATTACATCTAAACATACAAAAAGCTCCATTTGTTTCTGAAAAAAAAAAAAACAAAAACCCAAAACTCGGATTCCACAAAATATAATTCCAAATCTTCATTTACCTCAAAAGATTATGTGGCACAAGAGCTTGAGGATATCCTACTACAAATTTCCGGCTCACCACTAAGAAATAAAGCATCCTTTTACACCTCAAACCATTTCTCTCCAAAAAAAAAAAATTCCAATGTTGACTTTCCAGTGAAACAGACAGAAGATAGCGCAAACTCTAAACACTGTAATTTTTTTTTATAAGTAATAATCCAATCTTATTAAAAATTCTAACACTGTAATCAAACAAGTATTATACGGTTTTCAATTTTCAATCAAAGAAGTTCAAACCTTAGAAGCATAATTCGACCATTCTCAATAGACCCATTAATTTATGCAACAAACTCAGCCGAATTAACTCATATTCAATTAATAATCACTTCAATGAAAAAACAGGCTTTAGGTAATATTGCAAATAGTGAATGAGTACCAAAATGGCATCGATATCATCCTCGGGAGAGAGCTTCTTGGACTCTCTGCGAGCTTTCTTTTCATCTGCTTTCGCTGTTTTCTTCTGTGTTTTCTCTTTGCCTTTCCCGGGCTTCTTCGTTTTCTTCCCCATCTTACCAGCGCGGCTCTAGCTCTCGGTACCAGGTGGAGGCAGTGAGTGAGACACACTATATAAATGACCGTGTTGGATCTAGACGGTGTGTCGTTTTGTAATAGGCGCAGGACAAACTAACCGTTTTGTGTCAAGGGAGCTAAGCAGATTACCCTAAGCGAACCTCCTTTTTTTTAAAAAAAAAAAAAATGATATTCTATGGAAATACATATAGCCATATAGGCCAAGGAGGCCTATGACCTCCCCTTATTTATCAAATTTTCTCTTATTAAGTTTAATATAAATGTATTTTTAAATTTAAAAATTAGGTTAAACCCCTTATCAAAAATACGCTCGTTCATACTTTGATTCTCGTATAATAAATCACGATTTCGTCTACACTAACCATGGTCTTAGTCAAGAGCTATCCCTTTTTTGTTAAAAAAATTAAAAATTAAAAATTATACTTTTATTTCACTTTATTAACATTAACATGACAATGTTATGGATCTCCACTCCCTGCAAAACCAGGGATGATTGTGCATTATTATCCAGATAGCTTGCTTGCACAGTAGGATTGGGCTTACTAATTGCATTGGTGGGCCTGCAAGTCCACATGGGTGTAATAAATAGGGTTGTTGGTGGGATTGGGCTCTAGATTGCTCTTAGCCCTCTATGATTACACTATAGTAAATACTAAATAGGGTTGTTGTTGGCGGGCTTGGGCCTGCAAGTCAATAGAATAACCATTCCAATGATGTATTCTGCAAACCATATGAGCCCTTAGTTTTGGCCATTACAACCAGAAAGCAGTCCATGTTATTGAAACAAGTTATGTGCACGAGATGCCTCTAAACTTATGGATTAGCTCATGTGAAAGGTTGTTCGGATCCTATATGTTTGAATAGGTATCAGGCAGCTTAAGCACCACCTGTTTTAGGTTGCTAACTTGAACATATGTTCGAACAAATAAGACCCGAACATCGTCATTACACGAAATTCCCATAATATGTAGGAGGGTGGTAACTTTTCTAACAACGTTCTTTCTACTCTTGAGCCTGAAGTGAACAATGAAAAAAAAAATTGAAACAGCTTAGTTATTCAACTATTTACAATAAGAGGTGAACTGGGATCCAATGCAACGAGCTTGTTTATTGCATGTGCAATGGGTAAGCTCATATGAAAGGTTGTTCGAGCTTACATTTTCGAATAGGTGTCAAACAGCTTGAGCTTCATCTATTTGGGTTGTCCAAACAAATAGGATCCATATAGCTACATTGTATTGTACAGAATGTAGGGATTAACAATTTTTGACATCATAAGCGAAGGGTTATAACTTTTTCCAACAACATTCATTCTACTTCTCGATTAAGTTGTAATATAGGGGTTGACAATTTTTGACATCATCAGCGAAGGGTTATAACTTTTTCCAACAACATTCATTCTACTTATCGATTAAATTGTAATGTAGGGATTGACAATTTTTGACACCATCAGCGAACTTAACACAAAATTAGCAGGTTAAGATACAATGATCTAACATGTTTAATTAAATGAATCGGGTCAATACAACTCAAACCCAACCCGACACACAAAGTGAGGAGATTGGTTTAGTTCATAATTTCATATAAAAAAAAAGTGGGTGAAATGATGAGGGAAAGACAAATCTCAAAGCCCTTTAAAAAGTAGAGCCTTTGTTATTCTACCTCTGGAGTCTGTACCATTAATGGCAGTGCCAGTGCCACTGTCCATCCATCTCAACTTGGGACTCTTGAAACCTTTTATTAGTAAATGCCAAAGCCTTATCACAAAAGCAGACTTTTTCTCCTCCTTTGTGGTTGTTTTTGTCTCTCAAAAGGAGAATCCACTGCCTGTTCAGTTCTACAGAAGATATAAAAAAAAATTGAACCGTTTTGCGCATGCGAGAGTTATATTTGTATAATATCCTTAAAGCTCTTCCTCCATTGGAGATTTGCCCACCTGCATACAAATAACCAGTATCCTACTACTGCTACTGCTTTTACAGCTCATCACATGCATAGCTCAATATTACTATTTGTGCCTACATTTACTGTTGCAAAAACATTTGAGAAAAAAGGTTTTTTTTTATTATTATTATTTCAATAATTTACATGCCCAAATGGAATCTTATAAGAGGCTGGGAGACTAACTTTTTTCTTATTTAAGTGCCTAATTATTGGAGGGCTCTTTGTTAATGTATTAGACATGAAGATCCTAATTCAGGCTCATTGCCAATTACTATGTGTAATAGGGTTTTTGTCTGTAGTGATTTGAGGTACGATTTTGTTTTGCTGTCGAGATTTTGTTTCTGAGACGGTTCTTTTTAGTGTTCTCATATCCTATGTGAATATATTTTTAAAACGCAGAAGAAAAAAAAACTTACCACATTGGTCCTTCATATTTTTTGGAGAACACTAAGAGGAATTGTAACATTTCTTTTATATCTAACAATGTACATGATACTACATCGATGCTAGAAATTACACTTTTTTTCTCACAACTCTCTCACCATGTTGACGTGGAAATACTAATAAATCTTTGATTTATTTATTTATTTATTATTTTTTTAAAAATAATGATTGATTGGCATTGCAACGTCAGCAAGAAAAATAGTAGTGGGATATAAGTGTAGTTTTTAGCATTACTAAAAATTTTAAATGGCACGATAACATATTTATTATGTAGCAACATACAAGTCATTAAATTTATAAAATTTAAAGTAAACCATAAAATAAATTCTCTTTAATTTCAAATGCTTGAGCTTTTACCCTCTCTTTTGTGCCTGGGAGACTCACCCTAATTGAATTAATGTATCCAAAGACATGAAAGAGCTATTTAGGGATAACCTGGCAGCCTTTGTTATTATAATTGCACGCCTTAAACACGTCTTTTAACGTATATTCCCACCTCTACAATTTTATTATTGCTTCACAATTCACATTTTCATACGCACTCACCTGGTGATAGCTGATAGGTCCCCATCACTTTTTCTTCTTTTCATGCCAAAGCAAAGCAACTAAGAGTAGTATATTCACATTAGATGCTTTAAACTTTAAAGGGTCATTTTCTTTCATTTTTAAAGGGTCGCACCATGTTTTTATCTTATTTTTATTTAATTTTCTTGTTATGAAATTGTCTATTGCTCTTTGCATCAACTATTGGTTTTTTTCTTTTTTCTTTTTTTTAAATACAGGCTAATTAATAGTGCCACATCATAAAAATGAGATTAAAATACAGTATATAGCATGACTCTTACTCTTAAATTTTGCTGATATGATATTGTCAATTAGTATTTGGGGTAATTACCATTTCTCCCTATCAATTACAATACATTGGTACTTTGCTCCCACGAACTGACAACCTTACTTATTGCCCGATCCCATCAAACTACCATTTTGTGTCCAAAACCTCCCTTCTGTCAGTTAAAGGCGTTAACTCAGATGGTCAAAGTGACAATGCGTTGTAGTTCATAAGGGCAAAGTGACAATGCGTTATAATTTAAGGAGGCAAAGTGACGAGTTGACATTCTGAGTTAACACCTTTGACTAACGAAATTGAAGTTTTGGGTACAAAATAGTAGTTTGATGGTGTCAGGCAGTAGGATTATCAGTTCATGAGGACAAAGTGACAATACGTTATAGTTGATGGGGAGAAAAGGTAATTACCTCTTAGTTTTTTATTAAGCCATTATTTAAAATATAAAAAAGATTTATGCACTGATTGACACTACCACGTAAGAAAGATGAGATAAAAAAAATAAAAATGCAATGTATGGCATTACTATACAATTAGCCTTAATATACAATTATCCAGTTTTTCCCAATCTGTCATTTTAAAATATATGCTACAGTCAGCCTTGATCTACAGTTATAATACGAAGGATCACTTTTATCATTTATATACTATTTTATTAATTCCTCTCTTCTTTAACTTAATAAAAAAACAAACAAAATTTCCTCTTTATCTCTCCATAATTTTTCGTTATGTAAGACTCATTCTCCAAAATAAATAAATAAATAAATAAAAAAGTCATTCTTTATAATAAAGAATAACAGGAAATAGAGTGTTTTTCAAAAGTGACTATTCAAAATAGAAAAGGTGAAGTTATTCTTCCAAATTTTTTTTCTTCATAAAAAAAAAAAAAAAAAAAAATGTAATCATTGTTGATGATAGAGCCATGCTCTTGTGTGATTTGAGAAGCCAAGTTTATTCTATTTTCTTTATTATATGTTTATTTTTTGTCTAAAGAGGCATCAACTTTATTCGAAGGTCATCAAAATAGTTGAGAGAGGAAGTTACGATGCCTTTATTTTACGGTTCATTTTAAATGGATGACTCGGATTCTGATACATCACTAAAAACGTAAAATCTTCTCTCTTTTTAGATGTCGCTGACCCTATTGCCGAATCCGAATCCGAATCCGAATCCCCACACGTTAGGGTATAATTCGGAAACCTAAGTGCAGCAAATCCTCATTCCCTATAGCTAATCTCCATCCCATAAAAATGAAGTTCTTGAGGACAACTTTTAAGTGTGACTTGAAGATAGTGGTCCATGACCTAACCCACAACCTTGCAGGGCACAGAAGCCCTAAGATTCCCTTCAAGTGATATCTCTTTAAAAACCATTGAAGATCGTTCAAAGATACTGATTTTGGAATTTTGAAGCAACTGCTTATAATGCAATTGCCTAACAACAGCAAGAAAGAATTAAAAATTATTTTTTTTCCAGGCATAAATAATTGATTAAAAATTAATATCTAATCGATAATAAAGACTTGAGTCACTTGATCAATCTTAATGGATGGTGACGATCTAGCACAGATTCTTATGGTTGTCATCAAGGGTCAAATTTTCATATATATTTAGTCAATGATGGGATTACCAACCTATTAAACTATTGAATAGGAAAAGTTTATGCATATATATATACACACATATGGGTTTGTTGATAAAAAAGGACAAAAGAATTGATCTTCTTGCAATAGGATTGCATGGCTTATGGCTACGTTTATTCCTTTCTTCATTTCTTTCTCTGTTTTTTTCTAAGCATTTCTTTATTGCTCTTTGTATTCATATGCTTCAATAATAATTCAGAAGTTAATCAGGAATATTCATCAAAATATATTAATTGCAATCAATGGTGCTCGGTGCATGATTCATCACTTAAAAGGATTCAGTCTATAGAAGTTTCTAAACTTGTGTGTTTATGAGCTTCTAAATCTTTTAAGGCAATTCTTTAATGAAGTTCTTCAAACCATAACTATTATTTATAATTAATTAACCTCTAAAACAATGCTATTGATCAATTTCTAAAGACATTGGTAAAATGGAAAGAAAAAGAAAACCCAAAGTAAGAATTTTCTCTTAATGGCTCAAAAATTAGGCTTGATCGACCTCTCATTCAGGGTTCTATCCCGTTGAAAAATCTTGATTCCATCCCTAATAAAGCCGGGTAATGAATTAGGTGCCATGTTAATGTTAATGCTATCTCCCTTTCCAAAACCAACATTTTGTTTAATTTTCTTTGGTGGGTAAGCAAATCTTATTATAAAAGAAAAAAAAAGATCTTTCATGCAACCCCACATACAACTATCCCATAAAGTATACTGCTCCCATGTAACTCCTAATTCTTATATTCACCATTCAGATTGCATGGTGCTCACTTTTCTATATTATCTAAGAAGATTCCCTTCTCTCTGTAGCATATTATAAGTACAAGCACCTCCATGCTTACACACACAGAGAGTTTGAGAGAGAGAGAGAGAGAGAGATGGGGGGTGAGGTGTGTGCAAGAATGGGAGGTGGGTTATGCAGAAGGATAGCCAAGTCATGGAGTAATATGCAGAAAGGCCTAAACGATGCCGTCTCAAAGAGCTTCATAGGCAAATACTTCAAGTTAGAAGCTAGAAAGAGCTGTTTTACAAAAGAACTACGTGCAGGCACTGCCACTTTTCTCACCATGGCTTACATAATCACCGTCAATGCCACCATCATCTCCGACTCTGGCGGAACGTGCTCCGTCGTCGACTGCACGCCTCCCGCCGCAAACCAAACAGCCACCCCGGATTGCATGTTCAAGCCCAACGCCGGGTACCAAAACTGTCTTTCAAAAACAAAAAACGACCTTATTGTTGCCACTGTTCTGTCGGCCATGATCGGGTCAATTGCTATGGGAGTTCTTGCTAACCTTCCCTTGGCCTTGGCTCCTGCCATGGGCGCTAATGCATACCTCGCCTACAACATAGTCGGCTTTCATGGCTCCGGCGCCGTCTCGTACGAAACTGCATTAGCAGTGGTCTTAGTTGAAGGTAAACACGTAAAATATTTAATTAAAATTATATATGAATGATGGAGACAATATTTGAACTCAAAATCTTTGATGTAATAGAACGAGATGAATTTAATTATTTAATTTATATTCTAACAGGTTGTGCCTTTTTCGTGATATCTGCTATTGGCCTCCGCGCAAAGCTCTCCAAGCTTATTCCTCGTCCAGTTCGGCTCGCGAGCGCGGTGGGGATCGGCCTTTTCATTGCATTTGTAGGCTTACAAGTGCAGCAAGGAGTAGGCCTTGTTGGTCCTGATTCGTCTACATTGGTGACCATCACTGCCTGCGCAAATACAAACCCAGAAACTGGTGAGTGCAATGGTGGAAAGTTGCAGAGCCCGAAATTCTGGATTGGAGTGGTTGGCTTCATGATCACATCTTTTGGTTCAATGAAGGAGATAAAGGGCAGCATGATATATGGCATTCTTTTTGTGACATTGATATCATGGATTAGGGGAACCTCAGTGACAAATTTTCCCAACACCCCACTTGGTGATAACAACTACAACTACTTCAAAAAAGTTGTTGATTTTCACAAAATCAAATCCACAGCTGGGGCTATCAGCTTTAGAAATTTCAACAGAAGTGAGGTTTGGGTGGCACTAGCAACCTTGTTCTATGTTGATGTTCTTTCTATCACAGGCACAATGCACACAATGGCTGAAATTGGAGGGTTTGCTAATGATGAAGGAGGCTTTGAAGGTGAGTACTTGGCCTACTTGGTTGATGCAGGCTCCACAGTCATGGCATCCACCTTGGGAGTTTCGACGGTCGCCACTTACGTCGAGTCATCGGCGGGGCTGCGAGAAGGCGGTCGGACAGGATTAACTGCCGTGATCGTCGGTTTATATTTCTTCGTTTCACTGTTTTTCAACCCACTGTTTTCTAGCGTTCCTCCATGGGCGATTGGCCCTTCGCTTGTCATGGTTGGGGTGATGATGATGAAGGTGGTGAAGGACATAAATTGGGAGAATATGAAGGATGCAGCCCCTGCTTTTGTGACCATGCTTCTTATGCCACTAACTTATTCCATTGCAAATGGGATCATTGGTGGGATTGGTCTCTATATCGCTCTTAGCCTCTATGATTTTGTTGTGGGCTCGATCAGGTGGTTGATCAAGATGAGGAGGAGGGTAGTTGAAGAACAAAATCAAGTTTCTGCTACAGTTGGTGTAGATCCAACTGTTGAAGCTGTCTAACTATGGTAGAGCCTTAGGGCTTAGAGGTTAGTTATTTAGTTCAAGTTTTGTTTTTGTAACAAGAAATGCTACTCTTCGTATCTATTTATTATATTCATTTCATACTAGATTGATGTAACGTATTTGAAGTGCTTTTTCTTTTTTCTTTTTTTCTTTTTTTTCTTTTTTTTATGTGGGTGTGAAATGAGATTTGAAGAATAGCATTACTCTTTTACAATAGTAATTTGAGATTAACATTTCAAAAAAGACAGTTTTCCTCTAAGAAATACATGTGAAAACACACTATAAGGACATGTGTCAATTTAATAGACTAGATTGCAGAAATTTTATCCAACCCCAAAAGAAAAGTCTATCTAGGCCCCTACGGTTTGTTTTATTAATATTCCAATCAAAGACTTTATTTCTCAAAAGGATTTAATCCTTACCTATCCATGAAAGATTCAGGGAAGAATAGACATTCTTGTGATATAGCGGATTATGATTGTTGTAGAGAAGCAGCGTTTTGTTTAAGAAATCAAACCAAAGATCATGATTGTTCATGTTGCACAACAGACTTCACCCGATCATTAGGTAAATTGTATTAACATTCCTAAATATAACCAAAAAAAAAAAAAGGAGGCCCATAGATGTTGGATTACAATTCCAAGAGTTCTTCACATAATTCTGGTCTATTTATATATACAAAATATGAGGTTTGAAGCAAGTCCAGCTTTGTTTACCACCTTCGGGCGATTTTGACACTATATATACCCTCCGAGACACTCTCAACCCCAAAAACACACTCGTCTCCAGGTTGAATGCCATTTGCCTTGCTAAAATCTTCCCAACAATTTGTCAAAAGTATGAGACGATACTTCTCTTGGTAGAGTACTGGCCACAATCTCATAGCTGGATCTCGCAGGAGAACAACCTTCCTTGACATTTTTGCTCTTCCCTGGTTAGATGACAAACATGAAGGCAACACCTACACAAGTATTTGAGGGAGGTGAAAATAGTCAGTAGGCACAAAATGAAAGACCGATACCCGGGTATGAGATGGACGCAAGAATGAGGAACCGACGTCAAGCAGAGTTCATCTACTAGAATGATCAACTTAATCATGAAATACATTGAATGAAATTCAGGTCAGTCAAATGCATGATTTCTTTATTTAGAGAAAACATGATACAAGACGGTTTTTATCCTCACTCCGGATCGATTTCTACTCACAATCACTTGATCAATAATAAAAACACATTCACTAATTCACAAACAAATACAAACACGCATATGTTTGCGTGTGCGGGCGTGTTTTTTTACATTTAATGATAATATAGTGTTACTGCTTGCATATACTGATTAAAAGGTATGATTTAACTATTTCAGATTAATTTACAGATGCCATGCCACCAAGAAGTGACTCAAACATTTCATTCATACTTAACAGACTTCTGTCAAACGAGTAGAAGTAATAATAAAGAAGCATACAATTTCCAGGTGCAGCAAATGGAATGACAATATTAAGGACGAAATAACAGGATCACTGAAACTAAAAATTAGCAACTGCAACATGAAACAATATTGTAGATGAAGAACAAATTTCTGGAGTAAAACCAATTTTAAAGTCGATAGTAACAAACACAGAAAAATGCTAACTCGATAGGCTAATGAATAACATACAAGAAAAGAATGACTTTCTGTGGCCACCACTCTAATTGGTGAGGAAATTCCAACAGCGTCGATACTTTCAACTTTCACCACTCCAGGAACAATATCTTTATCTCTTACAATCATATCAGAACTCTGATTATTCTCCTCCTTAATCAACTTTGGCTCCTTCCCTGGATTTTATTGCACACAGTTATTTTGAGATGATAAAAAATAAAAAAATAAAAAAGCAAAACAAGATGCATAAGCATGTGGGTACACACACACAAACAGAGCTTCAAATGGGCAGTGACTCCTTAAATGACAAAACATGAAAATAAAACTTTACCACATATTCCTTGAATTATCTTCTTACGACTGCAAAAATCTGGAGTCAGCCCCACTCGCTCTTCTTTATATATTTTATTTATTTTACCTGTTCAACATAGCAATTAATTGTAGTTGAGACATGAGATGAAATATATTAAATGGCCACCATAAATCACAAAGGAAATGTAGTTTTTGTGATGACACATTAGCAAAGTATGCTCCCAGGGGACATGGCCACCTGATCGTTTTCTGATATTGACTAAGAGAGGTTTCCAAGAACAAAACAAACAAAACCAATAATCAGATCATAAATGAAACGATAAAATGAATATAAACACAAGAATTCCCCACAAGAAAGCAAATAGAAGGGACTAACTTGATGCTGCAGCACCTGATCCCTTGGCAATTGGGCACCTTGTAATTCCTCTATTTGATGTGTTAGATATGTTCTCTTCATTTTCTTCAAGTCTCACAGCCGATTTGGTCAAGGGATGCCAAGATCTCTTATCATCACAAGATATTTTATCTGAAGTGGATGCCTTCTTATCAATTGGGCACCTTGTAATTCCTCTTTTTGATATGTTAGACATGTTCTCTTCATTTTCTTCAAGTCTCACAGCCGATTTGGTCAAGGGATGCCAAGATCTCTTATCATCACAAGATATTTTATCTGAAGTGGATGCCTTCTTATCAATTGGGCACCTTGTAATTCCTCTATTTGATATGTTAGACATGTTCTCTTCATTTTCTTCAAGTTTCACAGCCGATTTGGTCAAGGGATGCCGATTTGGTCTAGGGAATCTTGCATCTTCGACTGCAGCTTTATTCCTAACATCACCAATTGTTTCCAGGTTAAACAAGTCAAGTACATCGCTCCTCTCATTTCCTTGTTTGTCTCTAACCTCTCGATCGATAATGTAATATGGCTCTTCAATGTATTCTGCATTGGACACAGGTTTGGCCCTTTCCTTGCTCTTCTCACCATTCAAAATATTTTCAGAGGCTTTTAGTATTAGTTCCACATCATTTCTCTCGCATTGGCTTTGACTAATTTCAACATCTGACACAGATCCAATGGAGATGTTTGAACTGTGTTTATTCATTGAACCTTCACCAATTGTGTAGTGTTTGCCATGTTTGGCAGTACAATTCCAATCAACCCTAGCTCTTTTCTTGGCATTGCTGTTCTCAGGAAAATCTATTTTTTCACACCCAGTTGTATCAAAAACCTTAACATCAAAGTGTGATCCCATAATGTAACTGAACATCAAAAAATCCCCAACTTGTAAGCCATGGTCTGATGAAAAGGAACTCCATCCTTGTTCAAAAGCAAGAGAGCCATCAAGATTGGATATTGTTACTCCCCATTGCTGCCCACTTGAGTCCTCAAGAAACGTTTTCTGATTTTCCAATGATGACACTGTAGCAACGAATTTAGGGGGCAAATACTGCATGACAAACATCATGTTTAGAAAAGACATGCATGGAAGTAGTTCATCAGAATAAAGAAATGATCTGCAGATACGCCATTTCTAAGTGAAATGCACTAATTATCAGTATGAGGAAAAGTTCAAAAACATGTCAGGGTGTCAGAGAAGTCTCTTTTACACCCCATAATTTACATCAATTCTCAATAAATAGATATCAGTATACATTAAATAAAGTACATCAAAAGAAAAGTGAATATGAACTAAGGTTCTTGCACTTGTGCATTTACTATGGGTTCTTGCACTTGCACTTTTTTTTCTTTTTTCTTTTTTTTTTTACATTAAAAAGGTGTCGGATTCAAGGGATAAAGAAGTAAATAAGTAAATTTTGTCAATTTACAGTAGGATGTACTTTTCAAGAAAAGATCAATCAGGAACTATTAAATTTTTTGCGAGGCACTGTTCAGCAAATTTCAGCTGTATGCAACCACAAAACCTGAATTGTTATATATTCCATTGGATAAGAATGTACTGAATAAAGTCCAACATACATTTGAGAATTACTGAAAATAACACTTGGAAACCGATCATTCAACACCCCAATAAAATTCTATAAGGAGATCTAATTCTCTGTTTCAAGCAGCTGCCAAAACAGATCAAGATTTCACAAAAAGATCTAATAGTAGAAGGAAAGAACATTGTTAAATCAATTGAAATTCAGTCATAGTAACACCACAATACATAAACACAAATAGCATAATGAAAGCAAACATACTAATGGTGCGCTAAAGCCAAAAGTGAAAGCAATAAACATATAGAGTGGCACAAAGAGAAGAAAAATAATTAAAAATTATCATACCAAGACTTGTGAAAACCGATCACCAATCATGACTTTGAAAAAAGAGGTGACTAGAGGTGATAAGCTTTTCTTCCTCCCATGAACCAGTAAACATTTCTTGGTGCACTCCGGACAAGCTTCCACCTTGCAAGCCATCGCCCCCCTACTTTGTTGACCACTTGCTCCACTGCAAAACCTTATTGTTTCAAACAACAAAAGAAAATTAATTAGGAAGAAGACAAACACAAACCAAGAGATCCTCTCAAATGCAAAATTAGAAAAACAAAATTCTTGCCAGGAAGTTGGTGGGCTCATCATGAATTAGGCCGGGGTGGCTGGTGGTTTCGGGATTCCGTAGAAAATGCTTCTTTTATGCCTCTGGTTTAATTGATAGCTACTTTTGGGAATTGGCAATCCTCTGGATTGCTCTCAGGGCAACTTAAAACACATGGTATACGTAGTTAAAGCTATGAACTTTTTACCAATAAAGTCTTTCCAGAAACTTAGGCCCTGTTTGTTTCATTATTTGGTAGATTTTTTTTTAGAGAACAAGAAAGATTAGGTCCAAAAGTTGCATTCTTTGACAAAGGGCAACATAAAGCACGTAAATCTTCATACTTACACTGACAAGAAAGAAACTTTTCCCAGAAAACTTTTCCAAAAAACCATTTTTCCATTGCAACAATCCGAACCTCTATGCTTGTGATTCTAGCCGAGTTTGAGCGTCTGACAAACTAAACATAAGCCCCACATGAACCAGTTTGAAGCACATTGTTATGATCAAACCATGGACATGAATATATTTTATGAAGCACTTAGATTCAAGCCAAAATTCTCAGTGAAAACCTGAAATATATAAGAGAGAGAGAGAGTGGAATCACTTGGTTCTACTGCTCTTTGGGTATTGCAGGGATGTGCTCTGCATCTTCTTTTGCTCTGTTTTTCTGTGCGTTTGTCTTTCAGAGTAGGTCTACGCAGTCTCCATCTCCAACCCCAAGCACGCCAAATGACAGTCTCTTTTCAATGTTCATAATCCTTTCTTTTTGTCCTCTCCTCAATTATTTTTCACTTCTTCCCAAAAAAAAATAGATATGGGAGTAATTGGATTGTTTGGATAATTTACAATTTGACATAAATTTTCTCCAAATCCGTAAGGGGGAAATATCTCTTCATCCATATAAAATAGTATTAAATGTCTATAAATATTTAAAAAATATATTAAATTCAAACTGTAAACTGCTATTAATAAGATTAAGAATTTAATATTCTTTTTAAATGTTTATAAATACTTTACACTATTTTACATAAATTTTAAGATATTTCTTACGTTTTGAGAAAAATTTTATACTTTACAATTTAAAAAAATTGTGTAAAAAAAAAAAAGAGTAAATGTAAGCATAAATAGAATTCATCTTTCCAATTACATTGCTTCCTCCTCCTTTTGGCCATTTTAGCAATGGACATGCCAAATTTTTATTTTTTTTAACTTTATAATATTCTTACTTTTTATATTACCACATCAACCTTTTTTTTTTAATATAATATTATTCAAATAAAAAATTAACTGCAAAACATTTTTTAAAAAAAAAAACACTTTTTCATACAAAAATTTAAAAATTCTATTTATTTTATATTACATCAATCACTTCCAAACCAAAAATCACATACCTAAGTCCATTACCAAATAGACCCATTAGTTCGTCCAATTCCTATAGATCAATTCATCGACTAGTTCAATATGGGCCAAACTAAATGCAAGACAATTTGAATGATCTTCTTAATAAACATGCTTCGTCCAGACAACCCATTTTGTATAACTCATTTAATAAATATGTCGTATCGAGTTGATCCAAATATAATTTGTTTGACCCATTTTAGACCTATATGAGAATTTTATCTTTCTTAGGATTTTTTTTTCAATTGTATATATATATATATATATATATATATATAAAATTTAATTTATACGAGTTATGTAAGTCACCCGTGCGTTAAGTGAGTTGACTCAATATTGACTCATTTATTAAATAGTTTAAGATGGGTTGACCCAACTTGACATGAACCCAATTATACAAAACTCTAACCGGCGAATTTCATGTTTGACCTATGTTCGGTTCATGGGTGATATAGAAATTGTTAATCCTTCTTTTGGGTGGACAAAGTTTCTAGATTTTTCGTTTTTTTAAAAGTATATTGGTCTTTCCATCCGCACACTTTAAATTAGTAAGTGATTGTCACGTGTTCCACATGTCACATTAATATTATTTTTTAATAAAAATAGGGGTAACAACCACCTCCCATAGATATTGGAGGTGGCTAGAACATCCTTTACCATCGGCAAGGGTGGTTTTGGCCTACCTCATAGCCATTGGCTGTTGTTCAACCACCTCACATTATTGTCCTAGCCCTCCTAGGGGTGGCAAACGATCCCCAAATCGCCATATAAGGGTGGCCAAAACCAACACCTCGCTATCCGTAAGGGGTGTTCAAACTACCTCAAATGGTTGTGTGGGGTGGTCGAGTCACTCAATTTTGTAAGAAAGTAATATTAATGTGACATATAAACCACGTGACAATCGATGATTGGTTTAACGTGACACACATTAAATTATTGAACCGAACATAGATGAAATTTCTAACTATGTTTATTAAATGTTCATGCGTATCATTTACGATACTTTTTTTTAACTGAGAGGTCATGATTAATGATTTAGTGTTAAACCATAAGTACTAAAAAAGTAATTAACTATTTTTTCATTTGATTTTAATATATCTTGAATGTTTGTGATTTTTAAAAGCATATTTAATAATACACGTGATAATTGTACATATTTATATTATTAAAAAACATGTGAGAATTACATATTTTAAAGATAAATATCAAATTAATAAACCGAATAAAAGGTATTTCCTCAAATCCAATTAAAAATAAATAAAACTTTAGTATTTTAAGAATGTTAAACTCAATATTTTTTTTAAAAAACAAACGTATGTGTATATTTAGAGTGTGTTTGGCGGTACGATTTTGGGAACTAAAAGTGCAATTTTAAACAAAATTGAAACAAATATATTGCTTGGGAGTGTTTTTTTTTTTTTTTTTTTTTTTTTAAAAAAAAAGGCAAAAAGTTGCAATTTGAGAAGGTAAAAAAAATTGTACATTCAAATTGCAGGCAAGAGGGTACGTTTTTAAAAACGTATAATTTTAAAGGGTAAACTACAATTACATTTTAAAATTGCATGTTTCAAAATCAATATTTTTAAATTACATGATAACTCAAGGATTATGACCATGGGCCAAAGTATATATATCAAAATGAAAAATTATCAAAAACACACCCCAAAAAAAAAAAAATACTACTTTATTGTTTTTCGATATAAAATTTTTACAAATTGAGTAGTAGAAATTTTTTTATTATAATCCATTAAAGTGTTTTGTATTTTTTGAGCATGTGATAATCATATATTTTTTTTAGTTAATGTTATTAAAGAAAAAAATATATATAAAAAGCACACACTATTAAAACAAAAAAAGAAATACATGACAATTTTAAACACCAAATTATAAAAAAATTAATTCCGCTTCTATAGCCTATATGCACAGTTAAAGGAAGGGCCAGTACCGATAGTTGCAACTTGCAGGCTAAATTAAAGAATTTTCTTCCAATACAGTAAAACCTTTGTCCTTCACTGTCAACGTGTCCACAGTAGAATGGTGAATGGCATACGCGGCCCAATAAACATGGTCATAATGGTAATTCGCAGTTCACATGGCAACTCTCATTAGTTAAAGGAAGCGGTCCTCTATATCTCTGCCAAAGATCCTCTGACCAAATACAAAGTTTTGATTGGAGGAACTGCAAAACTACTCATATCCCACCTAACCAAAAAGCAACAATAAAATCAGTCAAAGGCAACATTAGAAGGTCTAAATAACCAAAAGAACAAATCAAATTTCAAAACAACCCAAAGCAAGAGTAAAATATGTTATAGTGAGTGTTTGATGAACATTAGAGACTTCCTTAAAAGACCTTTTCTTTTGTACCTCTTTGTTCAAACACACCAATAATTTTCCATGGTGTTTGTGTGTGTATAGGACCACCACCTTCTGGGTTTTTCTCTCTCTGGTCTTTTCTCCCTCTTCCATAATTCTTATAAGAGTTAAAAGTCCCAGTGAGAGAGGAACAAAGGGTGGGAGAAATGTTTGATTACTATCAGCAGCTTGCTGCTAGACCCTCTTACCAAGATTCCCTTAAGGTTCTTGAGGCTGATATTCAGCATGCCAATGTGCTGTGAGTTCTCTCTCTCTCTCTCTGTGTTTGTGGGGGCTTCTTCTTTCTTTAGTTGTTTAGGTTCAATTATGTAAGTGGGGCTTGTTTGGCAGGCTAATATGATTGAGAGTTCTGTTTTGCTATATTCAGACTGACACTTATACTCTGGAAATCCCGGAAAGGTTACATTTTTAATGGGAATTTTTTGAGTATGGCTCCTTTATGTGTTTCGTTTTGAAGTCTTTTTTTTTTTTCCCCTTATTTTCTTGTTAATAGTTGGCATTCTTGCATGAAAGAGTGCAGTTCTCCAGCTTTTTAATGGGACGAAAGTTTTGGCTCCCTTTTGATTTATTGGAAATTTCTCTTCTTTCTGGTCACAAGCGATTGGTTTCTATTGACAAATTTTTGAGTTTGCAAAATCTGTAACTGCAATGGTTGCTTGCAGTGTAAGTCCAAACCCACTTCAAATTCAAAAGTTATACCTTGAAAATTTTGGATATTTCGTCTTCCACACTTCATTTTATTGTTGAGATTACATGGAAACTACATAACATAATAAAATTCAAAAGGGTATTAAATGCACATAGAACTCTCAAATTTAACTTTAGCCTGCAGTGTTACCTTACAGGTTCTATTTCTTTCTTTGTTATGATTAGTGTTCTGAATTTGCTACAGAGCCTTAAAATACATAAGTGAATTAATAGACCAAGATATGGGTGGTCAATTGTGATGATCGTTTGATTGGTTTCAGTTTCAATATGAATGCAGGGCAGCTTCTATTCCAAGAGGCAAGGGTGGTGCCTGCCTTCAAATGAGATTGGTTTACAATCATTTGGTACCCCTTTTACTGTTTTTGCTTCAGCGGATGGATTGCTCATGTACTTGTCTACTTTCAAGTTATTTAAACCTTTTTCAAATAATTGTATACGAGGTTAATTTCCACTTCCTTGCTTATGCATTATTATTGCCAATTAGATGGTAGCATTTTCATGTATATGCATATGTTTGTATAGTCTGAATTTTGGAAATTTGTTTGTTAAATCTCTTAATTCTTTAGGTGCGCTCTGATGGGAAGCCGGATGTGTCTTCATGTGGAAGGAGAGCTACCATTAAAGAATTCTATTGTATGTAAATTATCTTCAATCCTTTGGTACCATAATGTGTGATAAGAGGGTATCTGGGCATTGAAGAAACTTTGCATTTGTTTCACATCTACAAAATAAGTCTTTCTTTTATCATATGGAAAATAGGTTCCTTTGAGGATTTCAAGAATTAATCACTTATCCTTTATGTTAATATAATGAAATGACACAATTTCATTTTTTTCTTAAAATAGACACATTTAAAGGACACCTTTATGCTTTTAGAAATCACCATTAATGATTTATCCTATAACCTGTAAATGCAGCTGTTATATTACCATCTCTTCAGCGTCTCAATGGCAACTCATCAGAGTTGGATATTACACAAGAGGAAGGTAGCGGCTTCAAGATGGCTGTGAGGAAAAAATTGGAAAATAAGAGGAAGATTTCAGATGTGGACTTAGATAGAGAAGATGAGTGTGGCATCTGCTTGGAGTCTTGCACTAAAATGGTTGTGCCAGACTGCTGCCACGCCATGTGTAGCAACTGTTACTGCAACTGGTATTTATGACCTTGTTACTTCCCGAGAACTGATATTTAGTAGACTTTCATATTACTGTCATACAATTATGATAATGTGACAGTGAAATCCAACCATTGGATCAATAAGGACTTATAAAAAAAAAAAATCAATGGTTGATTTTTACTGCCACATCACTATAGTTGTATGGTAGTAGTATGAGAGTCTACTGAATAGCACTTCTCTTACTTTCCTCGTATCATTTCCAATTTGGTCCATTTTTTATTTGTGATAAGGGAGAGAAGCCTTGATTTTTGACCGTCGACACCTTTGCTTTTCTTTTTTTCTATACGTTTTAGGAACACAAGGTCAGAATCTTGCCCATTTTGCCGGGGAAGTCTAAAGAGAGTGGATTCAGGGGACTTGTGGGTTCTGACATGCAGTAGTGATGTGGTTGACACTCAAACCGTGTTGAAGGAGGATATGATGCGCTTATCTCTTTATATAAACAGCCTTCCTAGGGATATCCCAGATGCTCTGTTCTTAATGTATTACGAGTACTTATTTTAATATGAGAGACATGAAGAATGATGCACCAGAAAGTGAAAAATGCTGACTGCCACCTGTACATAGAGTCTGGTATGTTTCATTCCAACTTGCTATGTGGGTGGAATAATGTACATCCTCTGTGTAAAAGACCCAATTATTAATTTTGAAATTGAACTTCTTCCAGCATGAGATGTTGTATTTTTGTTTTTATTTGTTGAGATTACATTAGCACTTGAGGCTGTGTGTTGCAATTT
This sequence comes from Corylus avellana, assembly GCF_965113065.1. Taxonomy (NCBI): domain Eukaryota; kingdom Viridiplantae; phylum Streptophyta; class Magnoliopsida; order Fagales; family Betulaceae; genus Corylus; species Corylus avellana. The sequence goes on along the minus strand of NC_142492.1, from coordinate 35,237,920 downwards.
CTTGCATTATAGAGAGAAGCTCATTTGCATTGGCAAAACCAATGTTCTGACCTAAGTTGATTAATGGAAATTTGTTGAATGGTTGATGATCAAATGACACTGATGAAACTGCCAGACTATTTTTTTAAATATGGCTTCTGGCCATTTCTTTTTTCGTTGAAGTGACTCTCGATGCTCTCTAATATTGTAATGAATAACGCTATACACCACACAAATATCCTACCATGTTGACGTGTCATAGTCTAGTAACTATTGGAATTTTTATTTTTTTTTAACAATGAATGATCCAAGGGCTATTAGACTCTGCCACGTTAGCATAGTGGGATAAACGTGGGATATTGATGTAGTATATAGCATTCATCTACTGTAATTAGCTCTAGTTTATCATGGCAAAAGCAAGAGCCAGCTAGCCCGTGTGTACTATTAATCCTCTTGATTTGTGTATTATCAATCCTATTGATGGGTAAAGTTACCTTTGCAATTTATGTGTAGAGATCTTTGCTGCATCTCTGTACTCCTACTCAAGGTTGAAACTATAATGCATGAATGTCTGAGAGAGAATAGGTACAATTTAGAACTGCCCCTGCTTATTTAGCTCCAAAAATGTTCTGTAAGTTACATAGAAAAAGAAAAAAAAAATTGTGTTCATGCTTTAAGATGTAAAAAGGAGCTTTCTTCATTTATTAAAAAGAAAAAAGACTAACAAGGAGATCTTTATGGGGATCGAAATATATTTTTCAATTGATGTGAGTGGACCTACAGATAACCTTCATGATCTTTAGAGTTCCACTTGCGCAGCATTGTATGATAGGAGAAATGTTAGAGATCCCAAAACTTTTTCCCAAAATCTTGTTCCCAAATGATCTGAACGCCACTTTCATTTAAGAAAAAAAGCTAATCTAAACCTAGTTATTTCTTGAACGGACCAGATAATTTGGAAAAAAGTTTTGGGGTTTTAGCATTTTTCTTATGATAGAATGCCGAAATGTGTCGTCTTTCTGATTATCTTATTTCAAATATGGAGAGTAGTGCATTTATTCTTTGAAGACTTGGGCAATGCTCTTTCTATATTATGTGTAGTCTGTGTAGATAGTAAATATGTTGTGGGAGACAAAGGCAAAAGAATTCTGATTCTGTGGAATATTAATAGTCTAGCTAAATTGATTCTGTTTTCTTGGCATATATGAAACAAGTGATTGACCCAAGCAGTACTGGAAGAAACAGAGGATTTTCATATTCAGAAGACGAAGTTGAAAGAAAGTAATTGAGAAGTTTTATACCGCATGCAGCTGCAAACTTAATGACAATTCTTGTGGAAAAATCTCATCTAAACTGGTTAATCAGTCTACTGTTTTCACACCATTAGATCTGTGAAATGTAATATTAATTATAAAAGAATGCATTTCAATTTCACTTGAAATGGAGAAAATCATATTCCTGTCAATCTTGGGTTTGCTTTGATTTCCTAGTCATCAACTTTAAGTGAAAACCACCCTTACACAAATCAGGACTTCCGAGCTTTGTGATGACTGATCGTGGTTAAGGAAACAATTAATCTTCAACAAAGCTTCTACTAAAAATAGGGCTTTTACCAGCACAAATTTTCTTGACCCCTTGTGAAACGAAAGTGTTGAAAATGTGAAATATTTATCGGTGTTTTGTCAAAAGTGTCGATAAATATTTCAGAGCATGTTTGAGATTGTGTTTGAAAAATATAACTTTTAAGTTAAAAAGTACTTTTTGGCAAAAGTTTCATTTTTAAGCTTTTACCAAATGTGTGTTTTGATCATTTAAAGTACTTTCAATTTTTTTTACCAAACATATATTTTTTTTTCAAACGGACTATTTAAGTGTTTAACGCATTTTTAAACCCTCAAACGCACACCCAAACAGATCCTTAGTGTTTTATTAAAAGCGCCGATAAATTATAAATTTACTGATCTCCTTTTCAAAAAGCTAAAAAATTAGGGTAAAACGACTGCTAGTCATTGTAGACTTGTTTGTAGTGATTGTAAAAACAAAACAAAAAATAAAAAAACAAATAAAATAAAAAAACACTTCTAGCATAAAACATATCATGTGATTTCTTCATGCATATTTTAAATTACTAGTCCAACTTATGACATGGCAGCAAGAAACAATATATAGTACACTGAGGAGGAAATTAAGCATAAAGGCAATATGGGTCACCCTACTTTGTTCTTTCTGTCCAACAAGTAACTGAAGGGAGGGTGACTAAGGGTGCCATTGAGGAACATGTTTGAGACCACCTTGTACATAGCTTCAGTGAGGTGCACCCCATCCCAGTTAATGTATTGTGAAGGGTATGTGCAGGCTTTGGCAGAAGGCGTGCCGCATGTACTCAATATATCGAAGTTGTATGGTTCACCACTTGTTCCACAGCATGCTTTGAAACTCTCCTTGAATCCGAACCGGCTTGGGTTCTTCATGACGGTCCGGTAGGCGGTCCAGTAGTCGGCGTAGGTGATGACAGCGGCGGGAAACTGCCTCCTGAGGTCCTGCAACTTTGCCTGGAGGGCTACATTGTGGCTGTAGCTCTGGCTGTTCACGCTCTTCACACACCCTATGTCGTCTCTATCATCTTCAGGAGCCAGCACCATGGCCAGTGGCAGGCACCCTGTTAATGGAAGCCCTTGGACTACTACATATTTTGCACCCTTCTTCAGCAATGACTGCAAACCAATTCATCATTTCAACCGCATCATCAATAAGCCTCAAATAACTTTCACCTTTCATTTAAGACTTTTTTTTTTTTTTTCTTCAATTTCATGTAACTTTTCAAGATCTACTTCATAATTAATCATATGTGAAATCATATTAACTTACTTAAAATTCAACATCCATAAGTTATTGCTTGCGTTACGCACATGTGAAAGCAATAACAATTGGAGGTAAACGAGAGAGACATGGTTCAAACTCATATATTATTTTTGATATCACCACTTATCCGGACTTAAATAGAAAGACGAATTAAATATTCGGCTAAGCCCCAAAAAATGCTGCTTATATTAAATTTTTTTCAAAAAAGAAAATTGTAAAAGGGCTTAAGAAAAATGAAATTAGAGGAGGTGATTTGACATATTTAGAACATTCACATCCGCTCAGCAAATGTTTGGCTAAATTTTAGCCAAAAGATCAGATTTTTCTATTTTAACTACTTACTTTTTTAAAGATCTCACATCCGGTTCATCATTTTAACTTTTTACTTTTATTATTTTATTTAAATATTATTTTTTTATTTAATCTTTTTAACATTAAGCATTCAAGAAGGATAAAATTATTTTTTAATTAGAGGAGAGAGAATGGACGAGTTTTTTAATATATAATATACATTGTTGAGCTATAGTGCTTATTGCTGAGCACCGTAGCTCCTCAATAGATGGTTTGGTATTTTGTTGAGCCGGGTGAGATGATTTTTTAGCTACATGGAACTGGATGATTTTTTTTTTTTTAAAGAATGTTTAAGAGATTTCATTAATATAAAATTAATTACATTAACATTTTAAAATTAAAATGCCTTGCCTAAACTAACTTAATAGAAAACAGTAAATTTGCTGTAACCGTTGAAGATACAATGTATACCTGCAAAAACTCGGTGAAGGATGTTACAGCAAGCTTTTGTATGGTGTCGCCTGGTATAGAAGATCCAAGGCTGTATGCGTAGTCATTGACTCCAATTTCACCAACCCACACAAGTGCATCGTCGAATGCTGCTTTGCAATCTGATGCAGCTGCTGCCTCTTCACACCCCTGAGTCTCCAAGAATCTGTTGAACCAGAGTAGCTGGGTTTGGATAGATTCTGGAGTTATAGCAAGGCTGAGGTTGTTCTTCACAAAGAATGCATGGTTTATTGCCGTCGAACCGGCGACGGCAAAGTTCACGCCGAACGAAGCATTCCTGGCCTTGATGTTCCGGTAAGGTGGCAAGTACGGTAAGGACAGGGCTTCTGCTACAAAGTCGATCACGAGGCGTCCATCGGAGTACCGGTTGGTTGGGTGGTGAAAGAAGGTACTTCCGTATGGAAAGTTCGACACGTGGCCGAAACCGCTTGGGCCGGTGATGGACTTTGTGTTGCCGGTGTCTGTGAACGAGTCACCAAAGGCGTAGATCTTCTTGAAGGGATGGTGGTTTGTTTGATCGGTTGCAGCAGAAGCTGAAGAAGCCAGGATGAAAATGGCAGCCAAGAAATAGAAAGCCATTTTCTAAAGGCTTCCAATCTTTACTTAGGCCCCGATGCTCTTTCTGGCCTATATATCTCGTGACCTCCGGTATTTTCTTTCTTTTTTTTTTCTTTTTTTTTTTTTTAAACAAATTATACTTTTAGCCCCTTAATTATTACTACATTTTAATTTTATTTGAAAAGCGTATGCTTCTCTATATTATTTTAAAAATATGTGTTTCTCACATAAAAAGTGACACATCATTTTTATATAATGAGTTGAAAAAATTTCATTCAACCGAGTTTGGAAGAAAATTTTGTCCTAAAAAAATAACATCACCCCTTAAACTACCACTGCACATTAAAAGGAAATGTTATGTGCTCTCTTGGTATTCTTTTTGTGTTATCTTTAATTCTACGTGGATATTATTTTTTAAAAATAAGTGAGAGAAATAATGGTTACTTTCTTTTTTGCTTTTTTAGAAAATAATATTAACTCAGGACTAGAAGAATACTAAGAGAGCACCTAGGATTCCTTCACGTCAAATTAGATACTTTTACATTTTTCTACTCAAAATACTCTTGAAGTTATTAAAAAAAGTAAAAATAAATGTTTGGAAAAAAAAAATTAAAGGAGCTAATATAAAAAAGGCCACCTTTTTGAGTATTTTTAGTTTTTCTACTTTTTGTTTAATTTTTTTTTTCAAATGTTGATTTTTTAATTACTTCGTGAGGGAGAAAAATGAAAAATGGTCTAATTCGACATGCCTGGTAATTAAAAGGTTCGGATGTCATTTTTTAAATTTTAGAGGCGTAAATGAAAATGTAATCATAATTTATGGGACTAAAATATATTTTCTCTTTTTTGTTTTTACCCCGATTTTCAGCAATTTGCATTCCGGGAAAGGATTCCCCTGTTTGGTCCAAACAGGTAGATGGACCGAATAATGTGCCTATTTAATAAGAGTTTGGGCGGTGACGGCGTTGAGAATGGGCATGCACTTCACGAGTCATTGGTGGGTGAGACGGTGAGAGTGACCTGAGAGGTAAGATTAGGACGAAGTAGAAAGAAAAATGGTTGGGTGGCTTTAATGAGCCTTTTTTTCTGTTTGTTGTTTTTTGGAACCAGACGACAGACGAGTTTATAACATTAACTCCCATAATTGTTTGTGCGGTTGCTTTGGTGTCAATCCTTAAATGTTACAACTGCTTTTTCACATTCCTGTTCCCAACATCATTACTTTTGTTATTTGAATTATTAATAATTTCAACCAAAACATTGGCGGAGATTTTATGGAGCTTATTTATTCGAGTAGATCTCGTATATTTTGTCTACTTGCTTAAAATAATAAGAGTTCATTTAAGATTACTTTATAAAGGAAGAAAGATAGATCTGCATGAGAATTGAGAAGTGAGAGATGCGCTTTTTTTAAGAAGAAATATGAGATAGAAAAAAGGAATGTGGAAAAGAGAAAACAAGTCACTCAACCAGAAAGACCAATTTTTTGGTTTAATTTGTTTTTTTATACAAACGTTAGCTCAGTCAGAAGAACAAGGATGGATGTAGTGTCCCAGAATTTTCAAAGCTATTTAAATAGATTATTTTGATAATGATGTTATTTTAATATCCATTGTAGCTAAGGATTTTAATTCTTGAGAAATTTATGAGAGTGGTAATTAGAGAATGGTAATTGGTGAAATAGTATAGGGTTGGTGAAATAGTAAAATGAGGGTATAATTGTAAATTGAAGATAGAATGAGGGTATAATTGTAAATTGAAGGTAGAATAGTATAGGGTTGGTGAAATAGTATAGGGTTGGTGAAATAGTATAGAGTTGGTGAAATAGTAAAATGAGGGTATAATTGTAAATTGAAGATAGAATGAGGGTATAATTGTAAATTGAAGGTAGAATAGTATAGGGTTGGTGAAATAGTATAGGGTTAGTGAAATAGTATAGGGTTGGTGAAATAGTAAAATGAGGGTATAATTGTAAATTGAAGATAGAATGAGGGTATAATTGTAAATTGAAGGTAGAATAGTATAGGGTTGGTGGAATAGTATAGGGTTGGTGAAATAGTAAAATGAGGGTATAATTGTAAATTGACGGTAGAATAGTGTTTGATTTTCTCCTATAAATAGAGCTCTTCTCCTTCAGAATTTTCACCACTCATCTCCTCTCCCATCTCTTGCATATATTCTTCCTTCTTCCGCTTTTTACTCGGTCTTTCTTCTTTCTAAGAGTGTTTACTCAGAACAGAGAGAGAAAGGGCGAGACCAAGCGCTACAAGAAAGAAAGAACACAAGAGAGGAGAGAAACCGAGAGTGAGATGAGAAATTTAAGACAGAGAGCTGAAGAGGAAGAAAGAGAGTTTAGGCGAGAGAGAGAGAGAGAGAGAGAAAGTCAGTGAAGGGATTGTTATGGGTATGGACCAACTGCAGCAGAACGGGTTTCAAGTAATTACCTTTGATGATCCATTCATGTAATCCACTGTAAGCATTCTTACTTACTGAGTATGATATTGATATCCAATAATACGGATTTTTGTGGTTTTATAACTTGTCTAGCATTTTGCTATATATGATTCAACAATGATTTATATTATCGGAAATCAATTGACTCACTACTTCACAGTTTTTGTAGTGCTTGCAGGAATGGAAAATCAAGGTAATTATGCAGTTGTGATTAGAGATTCATATGGAGATGTACAGAGATTCCAAGTTGGTTAAGTTTTGTCTAGAGTTTAGACTGTCGGATAGATCTGTATAAATGCCTTGTACGACATAGCTTTGGGTATTTTTGTATAAAGAAAAGTATTTTAACAGTATATTTTTGTATTGATAATTACAGTTTTCCGCTACATGAGATCAGATTGTTACAATGGATGTTGTAGCATTTCTCGCATAGCTCATCTACTTGTTCCAACAAATAAATCTTATAAGAGTTTTTTTGTTTGGAGAACAAATTATTGAATATCCTATTCTTGTAATAAATGTGCAATATCAAGAGGAGTGCCATTTGTCAGATTTTGGTTGGTTTATGATCCTGACAAGGATTCTTTTATGATAACATACTTCATTTTTTTTTTCTTTGACAAGGTAACAAAAGACTTTATTATTATTTTTAATGATACTTTATTATTAGTTGAGTTAATCGACAAATCTATAATATTAAATATAGACTGCATAATGTAAGAGTATCTCTTAACAAGATCCATAATCCAATATTGATTTAAAATTTTATCGGTTATTTCATCACGAGTAGTAATACTCTTTGTTCCTAAGGAGTAGTTTAATCGGTTGTGAACCCCACCTCATGAAGCGAAGGTCACTAGTTCGAATCCCCCCTCCCACTTCCCTCGTGTGGACATGTCAAAAAAAAAAAATTATTTTGTTTTTCTTATGGGAGTAGTTAAACACTTAAACAGGGCCTCTATCAACCGCTTTGTAACTTTGTTGGTTGAGTAAACTTTGATGGTATTTTCTATTTATTGTTCTTGAGAACTTTTTTTTTTTTTTTTTGGCAGGAAACATGTTTGATTCGCTCTATCTGAAAATAGTTTATAGAAACTGAAAATTTCTCGTCCGTTCTAAAGTCAGAATGATTGTTGACAGTGGCGGAGCCAGACAATTCATATTGTAGGGGCCGCTTAATTTTTTATTTTTTTTTTGGTTATTAGGATTTTTTTCTTTTTTTGAACTTGTACTTTTTTCTTTTTTCTTTTTTCTTTTTCTTCTTTTTATAATCATTGGTACTTAAATACAATGAAGAATTGAGCTTAGAGTACTAACTTAAAAAAAAAAAAAAAAAAAAAAAAACACACACAAACACAAGTAAAATAAATTGTGAAAATGGTAGTGGAGATGTGACTCCACCCCCTCCTCTACCCTATATCTCAGTGGAGAAAAGTGAATTTATCCCCTCCATTCTGTTGTGACTGCACTATGTACTTTTTTCTTTTCTTTTTTTATGCGGGACTCAAGTCCATTAACTCAAATTTTTTAAGTTACAAGCGATGACTTAAGTGGACACAAATTTATTGACTTAAGCTTTTGTGTATGTTAAAAAGCCACGATGAATGATGATGTGGCTTTTTAACATACATATTACAATTTTATTGATCCTAAGTGGAGAATGTGTCAATTGACATTTATACTATAAAAAATTTGACGAAACGACCTATTTGTTACAGGAAAATGATTCTCTTCATTTTGAATTTTCTAACTTTTCTTTATTTAGTGCATTTTGAAGGGTAATGTTGTTGAAATTTTTTTAATGATGAAAGTGCATTAAATGCACTATCCTTCAAAATGCACTAAATGAAATAAATTGAGGGAACTTTGTTATGATACCAAAATTCAAATCTTTTCCCAAAAAAAAAAAAAAAAAAAACTCAAATCTTTAATTATCAAAATTAAAAGCTCAAGTCTTTTTTATCTAATGCATCACCAAAAGGTCCAAAACTACTCATGGGCTATGAGATTAGGATCCTCTATAATTTTAAAGATTCTCAAATTACGTAATTTTGGACCTTTTTAGGCATTAAAATGCTTGAAAATGTGTGATATATTATAGTTGAGAATTAAATATACTTTCATCACGCTCTTGCTATCTATATATATATATATATATATATATATATATATTTTTTTTTTGAAACATCTTGCTATCTATGTTGTAAAAAAAGATTGGGTAAAGTCCACATACCCCCCTCAAACTACCATTCAATTGACAATATACATCCCAAACTTTCAATTGTGACAATGTCCCCTCCAAACTACCAAAACATTGTCAATGTCCCCCCCCAAGACTAGCAATAAGACAAAAATGCCCCTATAGATTTCTCAATAAGACAAAAATACCCCTACAAATTCAAAAAAAAAAATTTATTTAAAAAAAACGAAAAATTTTAATTTAAAAATAATATTTTTTAAAAAAACAATTTTTTTTAAACAAAAAATTTTAATTTTTTTTTAAAACGGAATTTTTTATTAAAAAAAATTCATCTTATTAAACGAAAATTTTATTTTTTTAAAACGAAAATTTTTATTTAAATAAAATTATAAAACAAAAAAAAAAACGAAAATTTTCAATTTTTTCTTATAAAATTGATTTAAAAAAAAAAATTGGCCAACGTTTGGATTTTTTTTTTTGTTAGTTTTATGTTTTTTTTCTATATATATATATATATATATATATATTTAAAAAAAAAAAAAATTACTAAGGGTAATTTCGTCATTGGGGGAACATTGACAATTTTTGGTAGTTTGGGGGGGGACATTGTCCCAATTGAAAGTTTGAGGGGGACATTGTCAATTGAGTGGTAGTTTGAGGGGGTTATGTGGACTTTTCCCAAAAAAATTTGATCCAAAAATTGTCTATTGATTTTATAAAGAATAAGCGTTCTTACAAAAGTGAAGATGAAATATTTTTTTGGTTACCTCGATAATATCCCACATTTTTAATAGGTAGCATTTTTTAAACTTTTTGATACATAAAAACAACCTAAATCACATAATTTGATCATTTACAATTTTTAAAAAAATTGTAGGGGATTTAGATCTTGGGCTACGAGCCTAGCTACCAGACAATTTACCTTTTTTTTTTTTTTTTTTTTTTTTTTTTGACATGTCTACACAAGGGAAGGGAAGAGGGGATTCAAAATAGTTATTTTCGTTTCATGAGGCGTGGTTCACAGTCGATTGAGCTATCCCTTTAGGACATTTACCTTTTTTTATTTGCAAACAAAGTTGCTTTTAGACGACTTATCCAAAAACTTAAAAACAAAACAAAAAATAAAAAACAAAAGAAAGGCTGCTTTTAGTTTTAGATGAAGATAATCAACACACATAATGGGCCTTAGAATTTAGAACTAACTGCGACCCATTAAACAAAGAGATGTGAAAACAAATTAACTAGCTAATCATAGGAATATTTCTAATTGAGAAATGACAAAAATAATTATCTCAACCATCTCCGGAGAGAGGTGAATTCACCATTGATTTTATTGAACTCACATGTGAGTCAACAAATTTAATGGTGAATTTGTAAAAGAGATAATTTAAAGAATGATGTGTAATATGTATTTTTCTAATTTAGATGCTGTAAACAAAAATATAGCATATATGTTGTAGTTTTTTCAACAATTTAAATTTAATTTCAAATTTTTTTATGGAAAAAAGTGAGAAAATGAAGTTAAATTAATATGAACCGTTGAAAAATTACGGCAAATATGCACATAAGCCAAGTCTAAAGAGGATGAAAGCATTCTGAATGAAATATGATATCACATTATTTAAATTTGTCAAAAGGTGTGCTAACATTAACGTTATGAATACTGCTACATGCACTAATTTTAAATTATAACCTAAAATAAATATTATTTATTTCATTTAAATATTGAGAATCCTATTTCATTGTGAATGAGGCGATGTAATGCTCTCAACAATAAGTGGCGGAGCCACATAGAGCTTTGGCAAAAAAAAATAAAAATATTTTTTTTCCTACCCAAGTTTCCCACGGCACCCAAAAGAAAAAAAAAATTATTTCTTCTTTTCTTGATGGAGATCAGCGAAAGCCAGTTGGAATTTCTCTTGAAGATTTCACATTGACAAAATAACCTATTTGTTACATGACTAAATTTTAAATATTTAATTATTAAAATCAGAAACTTGGAGTATTACCTGTCACTAGGGCTAACAAAACGAGTAATCGGGTAGACCCGATTAGGATATGTTAAGACCCGCGACTCGATTACCCGAAACACGAACACGACTCGTTTAACTAAACGGGTTAGCGGGTCTGACACGATTATAACACAAAAAAATTCGGGTAACCCGACACAACCTTGATTAACCCGTTTAGCATAACCGGGTCATATCGGGTAGACACGACCCGATATGACTCGTGCGCTAAACAGGTACCTCGACCCGACCTGTTTGTTTTTTTTTTATATAAAAAAAAACCTTAATCAAAATTGGAAAAAATAATTTAATAAAGGGATCTCTTAGGCCAAATGACTAGTCAAATTTATTATAACCATCCAAGAAGAATAAAAAGTTTTAAAAGAGAATGTTTTAATTTATAAATAATGATTTAAAAAATAATGCTTTAATATATAGACTCACATAGAAAAAGTAATGGAAAAACAAGGAATAGGCTAGTGAAGTGAAGACTGTGAAGTCGTGAAGTGAAGACTGTGAAGTCGTGAAGTGAAGAGTGAAATGAAGCCGTGAGTGAGTCGGTAAGTGTTAGGGTTAACTTAGTTAGAACTTAGACATAGGTTTTTTTTTTTTTTTTTTAATAAAAAAAAAAAAATAAATAAAAATATATAAATGGGTCTGGCGGGTCACCGAGACCCGCCAGACCCATTTATTAAACGTGTCAGGCGGGTCCACCCGCTAGACACGAATTTAATCGTGTCTTAATCACCCGATTAAGACCCGAACCGAATAAGCCCAAACCTAATACCTGTTAACTTCGTGTCGTGTTCGTGTCGGGTTCGCGGGTCGTGTCAAAATTGCCAGCCCTACCTGTCACAATGTCAAAACTCAAGGAGCTATGAGACAAATTATTCCCCTAATAAAATGCACAAATATCGACCTTTTTATTTGTTACTGTAGTATTATGGACTTCGCATAACCTTTCGGTCATTTCGTTATAACAATGACGTTATTATGACCTTCGTATACAAAATGGTTATTTAAGAATATAAATGAGTATCAATAAAAATACAAGAAAAATGGTACGATGCTTTTACTATGAGCTAAGCATTATAATTTTGCTTCTTAGATCCATGCATGTGAATATGACGGTGAAAAACCACAACTAATATTTGTAGGGCAAAAAAAAATAAAAAATCATAGTATTTACATTGTTAAAGAAAAATAGGGTAATGTTACGTATATTTTGACTAATTAGATATTATATGGTATTAATATTGGGATAAACTTAGGATATTTAAACTGATTATTGAGTGAGACTGCTCGTACTATACGCACAACAACTCAATAGATATGGCCGTCCACGTGACTCTCACTGCCACATAAACCTAAAAAAAGCAAAAAAAGAAAACAAAGTAATTGAAAGGTGGCCAAATCATTTATTAATTTTACCATTTGAGAAGGTGGTCAACAATTCTCAACCACTCTTATGGGTGGCTGTGGCCAACCATCCTAGAGTGACGGGCGGTTGTTCACTCCACCGAACTCTTAAGTTGAGTAGCATTTATTAGGGGTGTCAATCTGGTCCGATTTTCCGGTTCTGGATTCCCAAAACCGAAACCGGGGTCCCGGCCGGTTCCGGTTTTATCCGGTCCGGTAACCGGTTTTTGAAAAAAATTAGTGTTTGGGGCTTATTTTAGGTATTGGGCCTAAAATAAGCCCATTTTTTTTTTTTCATAAGTTAGCTCATTTAAGAAAAAACTATTAATCTTTTTGTCTAAATTAAAAAAGCTTTATTGTGATTGTTCCAAATAATTAAAAAATAAACCTAAAAAAGCCTAAAAATCCTAAAACATCAATGTTTTTCCTATATGAGCATTAGAAATAAAAATTCAAAATTTTTAAAATACCCTAAAAGTCATTTTAAAACCTTCAAAACCGGAAAAGTGAGAAACCTAATTGCCTAAGGTCTTAAACGCTGCGTAAAAGACTAAAAGAATTACAAAATATTAATATATATATAAAATATAATAATATATAAATATTATTTAATAAAATAAGACTCGGTTCCGGTTTTCCCGATTTTTATCGGGTGCCAAAAACCGGGACCGGAACCGGGGTCCTGGTTTTTTTTTTTTTGGCAACCGGAACCGGAACCAGTCCCCGGTTTCCGGTTTCCCGATTTTTCGGTTTTCCGGTCCCGGTTCTGGTTTCCCTGTTATTTTTGACACCCCTAGCATTTATCTTCAATTAAGGGTGGATGCTAATACTAAAAGAATTTTAAATAATATTTCTTTTTTTTTTTAAAAAAAACACATGCAAATGACCCATATCACTTTTAGAAATTTGTTCTAAGAAATTTCCAAAATTTCTTATCGGTTAAGAAAGGCAAAGCCATGCACAGCTGCATGGAAAAGATGGCATCTATTCCAATTTGTGAACGCTAAAAGTCGCAGTGAACAGTTGACTTTTGAAACAGCCAATCAGAGGCACTGGATGAACCAGAATTCCAGTATTTGACCACATCAATGGCCGCTTACAAACTAATAAGACATACAACACAAGCATTCAAGCACGCGCATTCCGCACTGGCTCACGAGGACAGAATCGTAATTGCGCTTCCTTCCTCAGTTCCTCTTCCTTTCCCGCGATCTCCGCGTTTCTTCTACTGGCAATCTTTCCCCGTTTAAACCTCTCATTTCCAAACCCTTCTCTTCGTTCCAAGCATCACTGTTCGACCCGACCCGACCCGAATACGAACACAAAGAAGTCAAGTTGGACTGAGTCAGGCTGCCAAAACTCGCATCTAGCTCCGATTGCCGCGACACGGCGTCGTACCGGTCATGGCTAGGGTTCAAGGCAACTGGGAGAGACTGGTGCGAGCGACGCTGCAGAGGGAGCAGCGGCGTAGGAGTGCCGGCCAAGGCCATGAGAGAATCCCCAGTGGGATCGCCGGCGCGGTCCCTCCCTCGCTCGTGAAGTCGACCAACATCGATGAGATCTTACAGGCCGCCGATGAGATCCAATCCGAGGACCCCAATGTCGCCAGGATTAGTATGTCTTTTTATTTTAATCATTTTGTTTTGTTTTGTTTTCTTTCTAATTCTTTAAATTCTGTTGAATTTCGCTTTTGATTTTCTGTGTTCATTTTTATTGTTGTTGTTGTTGTTCTTGATGGTTAGTACTGTTTTTTGTATGAATGCGTCGTTGATTCAAGGCAAAGTGGGTTTTGGTTATGATATGGATTTCAATTATGGAGCCGCGGTTAGTTAATTGAGCTAAGAGTTCAAGATTAAGCTGTTTTTTTTTTCTTTTAAAATATAAATGATTAAGTAAATGTATTATAGTTAGAAGGAAGGGATTACAATAAAAGAATTTGTAGGCTTAATGAAAATTTGAAGTAAGTACATGGGATTGATTTATTTGTTTAATTATGGTTGATATTTGCTTTAGTAAGCTGGCAGTGGAGAAAGAGAGAGTTTGTAATACAGGTGTATGGCTTTCATGGTAAAGAATGCTTGGGATGGTAGAGCATATGCATGGCTGATATGACTTACGAGCACTTTTTTAGATAAATATGCAGCAGAGGAAAAAGTAGTTTTGTGAAATTTAGTAAGTTTTTGAATTTAGGATTACAACAACAGGATACAAGAAAGAATTCTGTTTCAGTTGATTTGTCCATGTCTCATTAACACTGACTAGTTTGGAGAGTAATTTGCTACAAAGTTGAGAGCGTTGCAGGGCATGGGGAGACCTGTAGTGAACATAGCAAGAAGATACCAACGTTGCTTATAGAACTCAAACTTGATCTGAATTCAATCAGATTATCAGGTTTCATTATATTTTGTAGCCAGCAGTCTGAATTTAATACTGAATGAAAAAAGAAAAAAATCAATTGTTGTGAGACAAAACCCAAATGTTGGGACGTATATTTATTTTGGTCACAGTCTGAATCCAATTTGTACTACATTTTATGGCTTTATATATTGTGTAAAATACTAATGGCTGTGTTCTCCATATATGTATGAAGGGTATTGCCTACGGCCGACCTTTGTGTGTATATCATTTTAGAGAAGTTTCTTGTGCATTAGGGTTGCGCCCCTCCACGCTTTTCTAATGAGATTAAATTACTTAAAAAAAAAAAGCATTTTAGAGAAGTCTCAAACACCCAACTTCTATCCTTTACTTGTAGTGAATTCAAATCTGCTTATGTAATCAGATTTTTGAGCTTAGGTTTAAACATTGAAGAGTCACGTTAGGCCCAATTCTCAGATATACTTTATTCAATAATAGCTTTACAGCCCTCTGCGCTTTCTAATGAGATTTATTTACTTATCAAAAAAATAAGAGCTTTACAGGATTTCTTCTTCAATTTCGACTTCCTTTCAATAATAGATCAAAGTCTTTGTATTGGGTAAAGTGGCATGGTGGAATAGTTTTGTTCTTGTTTGCTGGTGTACTTATTCTCTCCTTTGTTTTAGCATCTATGACATATCTCTGGATATTACCTTCTCTGGCTTCTATATTTTGTGTAGGTGAATTCTATTTGCGGAGATGATGTACTTTCATGTCTTTGCTGGTTATACAGTTTAATAGTTTGGATACTTCTATGTCTATATACCTTATGACATATTTCACGCATGTTACATTTTTTTGTTGTTGTAAATTTAGTGTGTGAGCAGGCATATTCCATGGCACAAAACCTGGACCCAAATAGTGATGGTCGAGGTGTTCTTCAGTTCAAGACTGGTTTGATGTCTGTAATAAAGGTATTACTTACACTCTGGGTCTTGTTAAATTAGAAATTCATTACTGCTGACAATTTTAGATGCTCCACAGGAAAAAAATTGCTTTTGCACATTGCATTTTCTGCTGGAATTTTACCAAATTGTCAATTTAAATGAGGACTTGACTATTTGCTGCAGCAAAAACTTGCTAAAAGGGATGGGGGCCAAATTGATCGTAATCGTGATATTGAACACCTGTGGGAATTTTACCAACGATACAAGACACGGCATAGAGTGGATGATATCCAAAGAGAGGAACAAAGTTTTCTGGAATCTGGAACTTTGAGTGCTAACCTCGGAGAGTATGGCCAGCTAATGCTGATTTATATGTTCTCTTATGATTTATTCATTTACTTAGATCTAATAATGTTTATGTGCATTATTTAGTATGGTAACTGGAAACTGGATCTCATCATTGCCTGTTCCTCTAGAGAATTCTATGTTGCATTTTGGAATTAATGAACATGAACAAATTTAGTCAACGGTATAAAACGCTGGCATGCATAGTATAACTGCTTGTATCTGGATGAGACATATTTTGATCTTACAATTTAGTCTATGCTATCAATTGAGGTGAAATAGACATTATCAACAAGATAGGGGAACTTTATTTAAGTAGACATATGACACATTTGCTCCATTGATAGAATTGGAACACATGACTTAATAGGATAGAAGTTGAATATCTAGGGCCAGGGCTTGAGATTTCAAATAAAATGGCAATCAAGCTCAATGTGTTTAGTACGCTCATGAAAGCTGGGTTACTAGCAATAACAATAGTAGCCTGATTATCGCAATTTATCTGCATAGGAGAAGGCACATCAACACCCATTTCATGAAGCAGAGAGTGAACCCATAACATCTCTCACGCAGTATGGGCCATGGCACGGTACTCAACTTATGCATTGGAATGAGCCACTACATTCTGTTTCTTATTGCGCCAAGTAACCAAATTACTTGCAGGGATGAACTGACTAACAACACCAACACCATAAGTGATGTTAGGACAAGTGATGTTAAGATAAATCAACTTACCAACCAACTTCCAATAACGCTCAGTGTCCTTAAAAAATCTCCACTATCAGCATCTAACTTCATTGAGGAGTCCATTGGAGTATCAATTGGGCGAGCACCGAGGGTACCAGTTTCAGAGAGTAAATCCAACACATACTTCTGTTGACACAAACTAATACCTTCTTTGGATCTCTCAACCTTAACTCCAGGAAAATAGCGAAGAAAACCCAAGTCCTTGTTGTGAAATTGCTTTCCCTGGTGGGTATTCAAGTTAGCAAAACCTGTTGAGTCATTGCCATTAATAATAATTATGTCATCAACATAAACTATCAGAATGATGATGCTTGAGGAGGAACGATATGTCAACACAAAATGATATGAGGAAAACGCTGAAAACCATACTGAAGCACAACAATAATAAACTTATCAAACCATGCACAAGGTGATTATATACTATGCTTTCTTTAGATGGAATACTAACCGCTCCTTACCAGGAGCAACATAACCAGGTGGCTGAACCATATATACCTTCTCTTGCCGATCCCATATAGAAAAACAATTTTTCTTGATGCATAATTATGATACTATTAAGAGATAAAGGGGCAAAGCCCTCGAACATGAAGAGTATACAAGAGGGCTGTAACCCTAAAGACTGCTACAATGTAAAAAGCAAATCAAATCTACCAGATTTGCTTAGGCAAGGCTAGGAATATTTACAATAACCCAATCCAAAAGAGATCTCAAAAAGGAAGATTTTAGAAAGAGCATGTTGGTCTCACTATCATCAAAGAGGTGCTGGTTCCATTCTCTTCAAATGCGCTGGTTGGGGTGAGAAGAGATGTCATCAAGAGAACCAGAACTAGGCGCCGCAGGAATATCGGTAGATGCCTGATGCATAGTAGAAGCAGAATTGTCATAAAAAACTTGGTTGGCATAAGCATGTCTCTCATGCTTATCCCAACAATAATCCTCCATATGCCCGGTGCCACCACAATAGTTACATTTCCACTAAGAACAATTGCCATGACCATTACCTCGACTACCTTGTCCTCCTTTACGAGTACCACTACTGCCACCATCCACCCCCATGACTACCGCATGTTCACCACGAAACCACCACAATGGCTGTTACTAGAGACTAGGGCAGAGGGCTCCTGTGAAGATGAAAAGCTTCATGTGTAAGAGAAGCACGCTGAAGATGAGAGTAGGCATTAGCAGCAGCTGGAAGAGTCTCACTAGGTAAGATCTGATCTTTGAACACACTATACCGAGGATTAAGACTCCACAACAATAAGGCAACTTGAAACTCTTCACGCTGACGTCGCTGTGTCTAAGTCAGTACTCAATGGCTTATAAAGCAAAAGTTCTTCTAACAAACTTTTCAAAGTACCATAATGTTCAGCTAGAGACTTATCACCTTGTTTAGTTAACTGAACAGTGTAAAGAGACATGCACCACCCTAAAAATATACATATATTTTTGTATATGCACTTAAATAGTAGTTTAGATACTTCAAGGATTCTTTTGTATACTTCCTGTGTACTAGGGTTGTGCCTATATGTGCTTTTAATGAATTTAATTACTTCTAAAAAAAAAATAGTGGTTTAGATGCCGCTTGATGGGCTAAGTTTGTCTAATGTATTGTAAGATTTGGACATCATATTTTAGCATCTTGCTCTCTTCTGTGTCATGCATTGCCTTTTTTATTTTTATTTTTAAATTGTATATTGTTCTTTTGTTTCAGGTTGCAACGCAGATCTTTGGAAATGAAAAAGGTAATGGCTACCTTGAGGGCCATAGTTGAGGTCATGAAGTCACTAAGCAAAGATGCAGATCCTGATGGAGTTGGAAGGCTTATAACTGAGGAGGTACATGCCTTTTGCACGCCTACCTTTGGATTTGACCTTCAAGAAGCTGTTCAGCACATTATACTATTCAAGACTTATTTGTGTCTCCTTTGTAATTTGTGCATTTGCCATCTATATTTAGGATTTACTTCTTCAAGTTTGATAGTTTGTGGGTTTTAGCCATTCTTTCTGATTTTCACTGGATGTTAGTTGATGTGTTATGGCGGCAATCAAGAAATTTAATCTTAAGAATTTGTCATTATTTTGAGGATTCTGTTTTTGCCTTACATGGAACCTGTTGCTATCTTTGACATATGAATCTTAGACACGCTGAAGCCACATTTCACATTGTTGGAAAACATTGTTTGACAATAACAATTTTTGTGTGGCTTTTCAGCTGCGAAGAATCAAAAGGTCTGATGCGACACTATCGGCGGAACTCACACCCTACAATATTGTCCCTTTGGAAGCTCTGTCATTGACCAATGCAATTAGATTTTTTCCGGAAGTAAGCAAAGTCTTGAATAACATATATTGTAATATTTCTTGTCCATGCCTGTTGGTGCTATCCCACTTGGTTTTCAGACCTACCTATTTTTGTGTGTTTATAGTCATGCCTGTTCAGGTTTTATGTTACAAATTCATGGTTGTATAAAATAACAACTAAATATGGATTTTGAAATTTGACCTTTTTCGTTGGCCTGCATCTGCTTTCTGTGTTCCATTTGTTAGAAGTACTCGTGACTCTAAATTATTTATTTTGGGTTCTCTGTCCAGGTCAAAGGTGCAATATCTGCAATTAGATATACTGAACGACTTCCTGCCGATTTTGAGATTTTTGGACAAAGGGATGCAGATATGTTCGATCTTCTGGAATGCGTGTTTGGTTTTCAGGTTTGTGCATACATATATTTCTCCAATCTGGTTTTTAATATGTATGATTGTGATTATGGTATGGGTAAAGTTGCACTGTAAATAGATCTCAGTTTTGCATGCAACTGGTATCATCAATATTTTAGTTGGGCTGTTGCATCAGTTGTCACTATCACTTCAGACTACTTTGTATTTAGAAATGAAGGAACCATATGTATGCATCCATGTATTAACTATATTATGTATGCATCATTTTTGTTAATGAAAATGCTTAGAGGAATAAAGACCTTTGGGTAATCTATCAATAAGTTTTATTCAGTTGCGATTTGATATACTCTTTTAGTTTGAAACCTGTCTACACTGGGTTAGGAAATAGTTTTAAGTACCTCAGTTTTTTCCAAACATGCATATAAATAAGTATTTTGTTGTTACATGTATTAAGAATATATTCTCTTTGTCTTCCCTCCTGTCATCCTTCTCATTCCCATAGTTATTTACTTGACTTTCTTGTTTCCAGAGAGACAATATACGGAACCAACGTGAGAATGTTGTTCTTACAATAGCCAATGCACAGACTCGACTTGGCATCCCTGTTGAGGCTGATCCGGTGAGAGCTTAGGATAACTGAACTTGTTAACCAATTAATTTTGTATGTTCAGGTTATTTGCTTGCCATTGGCTTGTTAGCTTTATAGTTGGCTTTGCTAGTTTAAGAGTTTTGCTTTGTTTAACTAATTTTGAAGTTTTGGTTGAATAGATCAATATATGATTTAAAATTGATAATACTATTGTTTAAGTTCCACTTCAATGATTCTTATTATGTTCTCCTGTGAAGCCGTAGATGACACATTAACATGCAGAGAGCTCTTTGGTAGTGGCTATGTCTATATTTAATGGCATGTCTGTCCATTGACTTTCTCTATGGATGGGTTTTGTTCAATAGTGGTGGTTACATAACCATTTCCTGTTAAGCATACATTTAGAGTTTGTCAATGGAGAGCAGGATGTTTGATTTTGGAATGCTCTTAGGCACGGGTGGGACTTTGATTTATTGGGTGGGAGTCTAGTTTCTTAGTCGTTGTGGATTATATTCAAGTCTTGAGGACCTTAATGGCGGGGAAGCTATAGCAATTCCTATTTTGGGAACATTGGGATTCCTTCTCAATGTCCTCATGACCCCGTTGAAGCTACAAAAGGATTTTCTTTGGGGTGGTTTAGATGACTTACCCTTAGCAGTAGGTATGTATATGATTAAATATACATTATTTGTAAAAAAAAAAAAATTGTATTTACGGCTATTCAGAAAACTTTAAGCATAACCTTGTATTATACATTCTGAAAGTACATGAATTATGCATAGTCATTACTGTCCATGATATATTGTGGTGGCTTATGCGTACTTTGGACTTAATGTACTTGATTTCTATATTCATTCTTCTTTCTGGATTTTCTGCAACTTCTACAATTTAGCCCTCTTTTTTTTTTTTTTTTGATTAAGTAAAAAATTAATTTTGATTATGGTATACTTCCTGTGTACTAGGGTTGTGCCCCTCTACGCTTTTTAATGAATACTTATTTATCAAATTTTTTTTTGATTATGAATAAGAAAGAAGCCTCATGTAGACAGGATGTGTACAAAAAGCTCTCCTAAAGAATTACAATCGAAAATAAAGGGAATTAATAAAATCTATGAAAGAAATCATAGAAGAGGTTCCAATAACTCAAGAGACCACTTGAACAAGGATCTCAAGAGACTGATTTCAGCACAACAACAATCTTGACAAGACTATGTATTCCCTGTCTACTTGTCTTACTTTCTTTTTCTGTATTAAAATCTTATTAAGTACAAAATAAAAATTGTGTTTTGGTGGATCTATTTCATTCTTGTTCATCGAATATTGTATTAGAAAAGTCATTGGTGATTCCTCTGGATGTTAAATTAACTGATATCCCTTTTTTCTTGTGACATGTACAGAAAATAGATGAAAAAGCGATAAATGAGGTTTTCTCGAAGGTGCTTGGTAATTATATTAAATGGTGCAAGTACTTGCGGATACGCCTTGCTTGGAACAGGTCACTTATTAAACCTGATGTTGTTTTGAAATAATTGGTTGCTTTATACTCTGCTTATCCGTGCTTTAAATTTTCCACAGCATAGATGCAATTAATAGGGACAGGAAGCTTTTTCTGATTTCATTGTACTTTCTTATCTGGGGTGAAGCTGCAAATGTCCGTTTCCTTCCTGAATGCATTTGCTATATATTCCACCATGTAAGCCTCTATTAATAATCTTTAAATTCTGTTGACCTTTTGATTTGCTATTATCCTCGTTCTGTTTTAATCTAAGGACATCTATCTCTTAAATCAGTGAAATTTCTTCTTGTGTTGTACTTATGTGTTGTGAAAGTCATGGTGGTGTAAGCAACATTCCTTTATAATTGATGTTTACCATACAAAATGACCACTTAGTATAATAGGAATGTAATTTGTATGCGACTCCACAAAACCATAAATGGAAACAAGTCACTGTTGATGATGATGTGGGTGACCTTAGATTGACTCATATATATATATAAGGTTATCACTAGATAAATGCACACAAAGTTGTGAGGGTATATTGCTCTACTTTGGCTAAAGTTTTTACATGTCCAACTGAATTCAAATAGACATTTTGCAAGAAATTTTAAGATAGCAGTTTTGTGGTTTAACTATCGTAATGAAAAATATTATAATCAATAGCGTTTCTTCAGATGGCAAAAGAGTTAGATGCAATATTGGATCGTGGAGAAGCAAATCGTGCTGCCAGCTGTATAACTGAAAGTGGTTCTGTGTCCTTTCTTGAGCAAATCATTTGCCCTATATATGAGACGATGAAAGCGGTAAGTGGATCTTATTACAATTCACATAATTTTAATGTATCTTATGTTATCTTATTTGCTGAAAATAAAAATAGTTGAATTTTTTATTCACTGTTAGAATACTAATTAAATAATTAAATTCATTATTTCATGTCGGTGTTAGTTTTTGGGATAAGTGGTGGTTTAATATGGTATCATAGTAGTGGTCCTAAATGCAAACCGTAATTCCATATTTTACTTTCATTTTTGTTAAATATTCCAAGTGGGAGCCTCACTTATTAATGAAGAGTATAAAAATATTAATTAAATGATTAAATTCATATTTTTTTGTCAGCTTAAGCTTTTGGAATAAGTGTTTCATTCACTAAGCATATATATGCGATGGAAGCTTTTTCTTTGTTAATGTTTGTAGAGTGGATATTGCAGCCTGCCTTAAGAAAATTAGTCATATGTATGTATATATGTGTTTGTTTACAGTTAACATTAAGAAACTGTATATTAGCGCACTTTTTATTGGAATCTTGTAATTGAAATAATTGGCATTACTATTCTCAGCTAATTATTTATTTATTTATTTTATCATTTTCATTCTTGCAACGAATTATAGGCTAGTGGATAATTTCTAGTGAAATGTTGGGCCTATAAGATGTCATTAAAACATTTAATTTTGACAAATTATTGGTTTCATATATATTGGTTCTTATGTAGTTTATGTACCGATGTATGCTTATTTTTATAATCTCGTCGATGCACAATGAGAACTGGTGTATCATGGCAAAGTCAAGATTGGGTTTATATTGACTGACAGGAAATTCAAATTGTTTGTTATCTTTGGCTTACTTTTTTGATTGATATAGTTTGTTACCATATCTTCCGAACAATGCCTTTGACTCCATTTCACCGGTTGAGGCTGGTTGGTTGGAGAGAGAATTTGAAGAGGAAGAGGTTAGGAAGGTAGTGTCAAAGATGAACGGCAACAAGGCGTTGGGACCTGATGGGTTTTCTATGGCCTTTTTCCAAGTTTGTTGGGATGTTCTGAGGGTAGATATTATGAAGGTGTTTGGGGCTTTGCATGTAGGAGGGATTTTCGAAGAGCCTCAATGCTTCATTCATTTCGCTTATTTCAAAGGTTCCAAGTGCTATGACCTCAAAGATTTTCGCCCGATTAGCCTTGTGGGAAGTATCTATAAAATCATTGTGAAGGTGTTAGCAAACAGATTGAAGATAGTGTTGGATGAAATTATCTCCAAATCACAAAGTGCCTTCATCAAGGGTAGGCAAATCCTAGATCCTATTTTGATTTCTGATGACTGCATTGATAGTAGGTGGAGGTTAGGGGAGCCAGGGGTGATTTGCAAGATGGATCTAGAAAAAGCTTATGATCATGTGAATTGGGGTTTTTGCTATATTTGCTTAGGAGGTGTGGTTTTGGGGGGACATGGTGTTCTTGGATAGAACATTGCATTTCTTCGGTGTGGTTTTCAATTCTGGTCAATGGTTCCCCTAATGGTTTTTTTAGTAGCTCCAGGGGATTGAGACAAGTGGACCTCTTTTCTCCTTTGTTGTTCGTCTTTGTGATGGAAGTTTTGAGCAAGATGATTTTAGCGGCGGTGCACGGGGGACTGTTAGAAGGTTACAAAGTTGGTAATGCTTCTTTCTCACATCTTTTGTTTGCCGATGATACCTTGATCTTTTGCAATACTATGCCCAGCCAGTTGCGCTATCCGCAGAGTGTGTTCTTGTTGTTCGAAGCTGCCTTCGGGTTGAAGGTAAATTTGGCTAAATCAGTTTTAGTTCCGGTGGGGAATGAGGAGCAAGTGGGTATGTTAGCCGGTATTTTAGGATGCGGTGTTGCATCTTTGCCAGTGAAGTATCTCGGTCTTCCGTTGGGAGCTTCTTATAAGGCCAAGCATATTTGGGATGACGTTATTGAGAAGCTATAATACCGATTCGCCAGCTGGAAAATGATGTATTTATCGAAGGGTGGTAGGGTCACCCTCATCAAGAGTACCCTGGCTAATTTGCCCACTTATTATTTGTCTCTCTTTCCTATCCTGATGAGTGTTGCTAAGCACATCGATAAGCTACAACGCAAATTTTTATGGGGTGGTATAGGTGACAAGTTTAAGTATCACTTGGTGAATTGGGAGAAGGTTTGCACTCCAATCAAGGAGGGAGGGTTGGGTATCAGAAATTTAATAGTGTTCAACCGCGCACTTTTAGGGTAATGGCTGTGGCGCTATGGGATTGAAAGAGATGCTTGGTGAAGAGTGGTGGTAGATTCGAAGTATGGGAGCTTATGGGGTGGGTGGTGCTCTCTTGAGCTTGGAGGAGCGTATGGGGTGGGGCTGTGGAAGAATATAAGGAAAGGGTAGGAGACTCTCAAAGGCTTTACTAGACATGTGGTGGGGGACGGGATGAGGATTAGCTTTTGGCATGACTTGTGGTGTGGAGATTCGGCTCTCAAGGTAGCCTTTCCAGTTTTATTTGGAATTGCTTGTGAGAAGAATGCTTCAATTGCGGCTAATATGGAGATGTTGGGAGGTTCAAACTAGTGGAATGTGAGTTTCACTAGAGAGGCACATGATTGGGAGTTGGAAGTCTTTGCATCCTTTCTACAGATGTTGCATTCAGTCAGAGTGAGACGAGGGTGTGAAGATAGATTGTGGTGGATCTCTTCCAAAAGAGGTCTATTCAAGGTCAATGCCCTCTTTTATTCTTTAGCTTGTAATGAGAGTAGGAGTTTTCCTTGGAAGAGTGTGTGGCGGACACAGGCTCCTCCGAGATCGGCTTTTTTTGTTTGGTCGGCGGCTTTAGGCAAAATTCTAACCTTAGATAATCTTAGGAAGCATCATGTCATTGTGATAGACATGTGTTGCATGTGTAAGAGAAGCGAGGAGACGGTGGATCATCTTCTTCTTCATTGTAAGGTTGCTTATGCTCTATGGTTTGCCATCTTTAGTCGCTTTAAGATGGCCTGGTGATGCCTAGACGGGTAGTTGATTTGCTAGCATGTTGGTGGTCTTTTGGGAGGTGAAGGAGTGCGGTGGTTTGGAAGATGGTGCCTACGTGTTTTTTTTGGTGTTTATGGCAGAAAAGGAACAATAGGTGCTTTGAGGATTTAGAGAGGTCATTGGAGGACATTTTATCCTATTGTTTTCATACTTTGTATCTTTGGACTGTAGCACATTTGTCTCCGTTGTTGATTAGTTATGATGATTTCCTTGCTCGTTTTTCTTTTTCTAGTTAGGTGATCCTTTTGTATACTCCTGAGAACACTGGCTAATGTATTTGACTCCCTGTAATGAAGCCATTTTCAGCATAAGAGACTGCTTGAAATGGAATCAACTTGCCTTGGTGTTAAAAACTTTTGTTGTTATCTTGTCGATATTGCAAAAAGGGTTCTATATTGAATTTATCAGTTTCTGGATTGACAACATTCTTTTATCTGTAAGAAATGCAGCTTCAATTAAAAAATGTGGTAATATGGATTGTAGTCTGAATTCTAGTTTGTGTTAAAGATGCGCCAATACGATGCAGAAGATCATATTGGTACCTTTTGGACTTTTTTAGAAGCAGATTTCTTAATTAGGAGGTTTCACTGGAGATTCCTCTCGACAGCTTCATATCCTTATGTTGACTGGTGTTGGGGATGATAAAAGGAGACGACTTCTCATTGAATTAGCACTCTCCCCAACTGACCAACCATTGAAAATTTTACTTCTAGGTTCCTCAGATGACCTGGGTTCCTGCTAAACTTACTTTTCTTGACAATATTTTGACAGTAGATCATCTATCTCAAGCAATTGGAAGATCCCTTACAGAGACGTTATTTAAGGTGTCCAAAAGGAGATTGGAATTTCATGATCTTCTATTTTTTTTTCCCCTCTTTGAAGTACAATTTGGGTGATGACTCTGACTTTGAAAAAGTTGGTGGGTGGTTGGGTTTGTCATGCCTGCGTTTGGAAGGTTTGCATCACCTGGAAAGCTACAATATTTGTAATCCTATTATGTGGACGGATGCTCTAGGGTAGATATTGATGTTGGGTAATTTGAGAAAGAGGAAAGTCTTAGTAGTGTTGTAAATGCAAGAGGAGTGGGGAGTCCACATATCTTCTTTTTCTTCATTGTGAAATGGCAAGAGAATTATGGCCTCGATTTCCACCTCTTCGGTATTGAATGGGTTAGGCTTAGAAGGGTAATAGAGTTGTTGGCATGTCTGAGAGGTCAGTTGGAAAGTTGTAACATTTTAGAAGTTTGGAGGATGGTACAGTGGTATTTAACGTGGTGCCCTATGGAGAGAGCGGAATGCAAAGTGCTTTGAAGATCGTGAGAGAATGTCATGTTCAAATCTGTTTATGAATGGATAGTGGCGTATGATAGTCCACATTTTTCTAGCTTTTCTAAATTTTTGGATTTTTGTTCTTCTTTTCCTCCTTAATAGGGAATTTCTCTTGTATGCTTCCTGTACACTATAGCTGCTCTGCACTTTTAATGAGATTAATTTACTTATCCAAAAAAAAAAGAAGAAGAGGAGCAGAAGTAGAATTATTTTTGAGGTTAAAGGAGCTGAGAATGTTTTTCTATAGTATTATTGATATGGTGCTTCTTGTTCTCTTGCCTTTTTCATTCTAAAGGAGATTCTGCTGTTCATATACTGGTTTTCATTTGATATGTACTTCAATTGTTTAGTGAGTATTAGTGAGTACTTCTAATTTGTTTTCTTTTATATACAGGAAGCTGCTAGAAACAATAATGGGAAAGCTGCACATTCAGAATGGCGGAATTATGATGACTTTAATGAATATTTTTGGTTTGTTTTTGTCGATATACGTGTATTTTCTAGACTGTTGCATACACTTTAAGGTATCTCTTTGGTACTGCGTCTTATTTGCGATGTTTATGTAGGTCATCTGTTTGCTTTGAGTTAAAGTGGCCAATGAGGAGGGAGTCACCATTCTTTTTGAAGCCTAAAAAGCGGAAAAGGGTTAGTTTTGCTGAAAAGTTGTGGTCAGATTTTTCGAAGTTTTTCTGATTTAATTATACAATGAGTGTGGAATGGGGTATGATATTTAATGGGGATATGAGTTGTCTGACATGCCAATCTCACTGAAAATGGAAACTGGCTTGACTATACACCAAAACATGGGTGTTGGTATTGGTAAATTATTTGATGATAATAACTGGCAATAAAGGAAATTTTGGTCCCTTCATGGTTTAGTTCTTGCATTAAATGCCTCTGTTTGCTGATTTTTACCTCTTTTCGCTTTACTTCTATTCATTCTTTTAATTTTAACCTCAAACTGGCAGACTGGTAAAAGCACCTTTGTTGAGCATAGGACATTTCTGCACTTATATCGAAGCTTTCATCGCCTTTGGATCTTTTTGGTGTTAATGTTCCAGGTTATTTTGTACTTCTGTGCATTACTACTGTTTATTTTTGAGTGTATCTTGTTCATCCTTAAAACAATTTTGTCATTTATTACAGGGTTTGACGATCATAGCCTTCAAGAATGGACGCATCAATTTGGATACTTTTAAGATTGTACTTAGTGTTGGGCCATCTTTTGCTATCATGAATTTTATAGAGAGTAAGTTTTTTGCATCTTCCATGTACTTTTGTCATCATTTCTCATCAATAAATCTCAAATCTCACCCCTATTTACGCTTTTGTTTTTCTTTTATTCACTGGGTCATGTGCTGCTTGCACAGGTTGTTTAGATGTCTTGCTTATGTTTGGGGCTTACACCACAGCAAGAGGCATGGCTATCTCAAGGCTTGTTATTAGGTTTTTCTGGTGTGGCTTGAGCTCTGTATTCGTCACCTATATTTACCTGTGAGTCTACAATATGCTTTTTTCTGTGACATGCTTTTATGTGGTCAGCTACCGAAACAGTATTTACTTCTGACTACATATCCCTAATTTTTCTTCTATTTGTTGACAAACTTGCAGGAAGCTTCTGCAGGAAAGAAATAACGGGAACTCAAATAATTCATTCTATTTCCGAATATACATTCTTGTAGTGGGTGTTTATGCGGCTTTACGACTAGCCTTTGCATTTCTACTTAAAGTTCCGGCATGTCATGCACTCTCTGAAATGTCTGATCAGTCATTTTTTCAATTTTTTAAGTGGATTTATCAGGTGAGTTTTTTTTTTTTTTTTTTTTTTCTTTAATTTTTAAATTTTATCTTTTGTAGAAATAAAGACCATGACAAAATCATAACCGATGGTATCTTCTGCTTCTTAATCTGCTATTTCAGGAGAGATACTTTGTTGGGCGTGGCCTTTTTGAGAGGATGAGTGATTATTGCAGGTTTGCTTTTGTGCTCAAGGATCTTTGGAATTGGTTTATTTTGAGAATGATATACTGTATGCCTTGCCATATTCTTCTCCTAAAAACGGGTACTGGCTGAGATGGAGCTTGTAAAAGTCATGTCTTGCATGCTGTCCGTAAATCAAATAATTCTTTATTAACCATATTTTACATTGTAAATTACATTTACATTGGCTCCTAGTGAGTTTTAGGTACGGGAGGCAAATATTGTTCGTGTGCGGGTTCGGGTCGTGTTAATACATGGGTATAAGGCTATATAAGTTAATCCTAACTCGACCCATTTAATTAAACGGGTCCAACTCATCAGCCCTAACCCTTTAATTTTGTATTGGGTTCATGTCGGGTTATATAAAAATTGTTAGCCATTATGTCGCGTGTTAGGTTCGGGTCGTGTTGAGGCATGTGTATAAGACTATATAGGTTAACTATAACCCGTCCTATTTAATTAAACGGGTCATACTCCTCAACCGTAACCCTTTAATTTCTTGTTGGGTTCGTGGGTCGTATAAAAAATTGCCAGTCCTAGTTTTAGGTGCTTACATTTGTTGTTTAAGAGTGTTATTCTATTATTAGATGCGTGCAGTTTCATTCTTGATCTTACCATAGGGAATAGTAAATGTGTTTAGATCAAGAATGAAAGTGCGTGTCATCTAACCGTGAATAGTAAATGTGTCCTGCTCCATTGCGAAGTAGCTAGAAACTTGTGGGCTTTGGCTTTTTGTCTTTTCAGGCTAGAGTGGGTAATGCCCCAATGGGTGGTAGAATTATTGGCGAGTTGGAGAGGCTAGTTTGGTAATCATCACAATGGAGAAGCCTGGAATATGCCCATCATTTGTGTGCTGTGGTGCATCTAGAGCAAACGCAACTTCTGAAACTTTAAAGAATGTGTGAGAAAAGTGGCAAAGTTAAAAGATATTATGTTCAAAACTCTTTATGGGTGGATGACTGCTATTAGTAGTTTTCACATTTCTAATTTTCTAGATTTTTAATAAGATTGGATTATTACTTATCAAAATAATAAAAAAAAAATTTCTGGATTTTTTTTGGATTTGTGTTCTTTTTCCTCCCCCTAAGTGGGTGTCTCTCTTGTTACTCCTTGTGTACTTGGGCTGCATCCTTTTGAGCTTTCTAATAGTATTGAATAACTTAAAAAAAAAAAAAAAAAAAAAAAAAAAAGTGAATGTGTCTTTCTTAACACCCCCTCCCAATTGCAGGTATGTGCTCTATTGGTTGGTGATCTTTACATGCAAGTTCACATTTGCTTACTTTCTCCAGGCAAGCATTGTGCTCTAATCTTAGCTTTCATACTCACTTCATATCTGACTTTATTACGATATTTAGGAATGGATGTATATTTACATAGCTGACATCCTTAGTTAATCTGTATTCCTATTGCAGATCAAACCTCTTGTGAAACCCACCAATATTATTGTGGCCCTTCCATCTTTGACTTACTCATGGCATGATTTAGTATCAAAGAGTAAGTTCATCATTATTTGCTTACCTTTATGATCTGGTCTTTTATTTTTACTCTTATGTATTAAACTTGAACCAATATAATATTTTCAGGTAGTATTTGGTCAGCGTAATGTTACATATAAAGTTAAGGAATGTGTTGAAGGAGTAGTTATGTACAAAGAAGTGAACTAATATGTGTTGTAAATTTTGATATTATCATGACAGTCTGAAAAATATGCTTCCGGAGAAATTTGAGGTAAATGAATCGAGCAAAGGGTATTGACCGCTTTAAAAGCACGAAACAATATTGAAATCGACCCTCATGTTTAATTTCCTACTTAAAATAGAAGGTTTGGCTCAGATTCTTGGTTGTAGGGTGGCTTTTTTGCCGATGAAGTATTCAGGTCTTCCTTTGGGTGCTTCATATAAGGATAAGTTCACCTGTGATGATATTGTTGAAAAAATGGAAAGTCATTTGGCTGGTTGGAAGATGCCATATTTGTCTAGGGGGTAGATTGACCTTGATTAAAAGCATTATCTCAAATTTGCTTGTGTATTATTTGTGCTTTTTCCTCATTCCCGTTGATGTGGCTAATCGGATTGGGAAGCTTCAAAGGGATTTTTTGTGGGGTGGAGTTGGCGATGAGTTTAAGTTCCATTTAGTTAGTTGGTCGAAGATTTGTTCTCCGATGTTTTGTGGTGGTTTGGGGTAAGAAACCTAGTTTAGTTTAATTGTGCTCTTCTAGGAAAATAGTTGTGGTGGTATGCTATGGAGGGGGAGGCTTTGTGGAGGTTGGTTGTAGAAACTAAATATGATTTCACGGGGGAGGTTGTTGTTTCAAGAAGGTAGTTGGACCTTATGGAGTGGGAATGTGAAAATATTTTAAGGGGGGGTGGGGAGTCTTTTCTCGATTTGTTAGATATGAGGTGGTAGATGGGTCAATGATTAGATTTTGGCATGATTTGTAGTGTGGGGATCAACCCTCAAAGGACACTTTTTTCGGAATTATTCAGTATTGCTAGATATAAGGAGGTGTGGGTGGCAGATTATGTGAAGTTCTCTAATGGAAATCTTTAGTGGGATATATCATTTACTAGACAAGTGCTTGATTGGGAGGTGGATTTGGTCACCTCTTTCTTTGATCTTTTGTACTCTATCAAGTTGAGACACGAGGGTGGGGATAAAATATGTTGGATCCCATCCAAAAGGTGGATGTTTGAAGTAAGATCCTTTAATCCTGCATTATTCATTCCTGCCAGCTCCAGAAAAATTCCTATGAGAATGGCATTCTTTGTGTAGACGAAGGCTAGGGTGGATCTTAACTTTGGATAGCTTGAGGAGGATGAGCGTACTCTGGGTATTAGTAATAGTTCTCTTCTCTCTCTTCTCTCTCATCCATTCCCGCCTGTGCCGGCGCGTGGGTGGCGCGTGAGAGCTGGTTGGTGCTAGTTTTAGGCTGTGTCATGGCTGGTTCGAGAAGGTGGCCGGTGGAGTCCAATGATTTTGAAGTGTTGATTAAGGAAGAGGTGTCAAGGGTGAGGATTTTTGAGAGGAGTAAAAGGATCAAAAGGTCGATTTTCATGAAGAAGGATGAGCTAGCTTGGATGGTGTGAACAGTGGAGGATTTGGTGGCAGTGGATAACTCTGAAGTCTTTTGGGATCAATCTAGAGCTGGGTATCCTAGAATAGTCACTCAGAAATGCTCTAATAGGCATGGATGTTTTCCGACGGTCGAGGAATTTGATGGAAGAAGAAGATGTGGCTTGATCATCATTTGAGAAGGCCGCCGTGGGATAGGGTGGGAACGCTTTATCGTGGAAATGCGAGTGGCAAACTCTTCCCTCTATGAGCATCGAGCGGTCAGTGAGCATCGACTGATCAGGGAAGATAAGAAGGACAAGGAGGGTAAGGAACGGAGGAGTTACGCGGAGACATTGAGGTTGTCGTTGAAGCCAATCGAGGAATGTTTCAATTCCTTCCCAGAACCGAGTGTCAGGGTGCCAAGGTGGCTAAGAGGTGCTTTTGGATATACGGAACAACAAGTCCATGAGTATGGCAAGAAAGCGTTGGTTCTGGCGAAGACCCATGCATCGGCGAGGGTTCTCGGTGGTTCCGATGAAGAGTTTTTGTCCGGCGAGGTCTGTCCAAGGACCTGTAGAGGCTGGAAAGCATAGTTTGAAGAATGGAGGTAGCGTGGGGTTTCGTTTAGAGCTTCGGCGAGTAGTCCCCAAACGCTGGCAGCGCTGTCTGCATCGGTTTCAGTTTCTGACCATATGAAGGGACGGGAGGGGAAGGGGCACCATGCTGGGCAGATCTACTCTGATGTAAGTCTCGAGCTCTTCAATGTTAGGGAGTCGTTGAGACGTTTGAAATGGGAGTGTGATGTGGGGCTGACAAAGATTGATATGGTGCTCAAGAAAATGGAGGATAGTGGGCTTGGCCAGTAGAAACCAGAAACGAAAGGGAAGGAGAAGTTTGGGCTGGAGGGAAAAGTCACAAAGCCCAATAGAAGGCTTAAGGTGAAGAAGAAAGTGGCCTTTAAGCCTAAAGGCGTTTTGGGCTCAGGCGTGGGCTTTATCAATAGCCCAGATCGCGCTGGACCCAAAGGAGTAAAATATCCAGCTGATTTGGTTCCGACGTTGGAGACTGAGAATGCTTCGAAAGGCTTGCGACCTTTCTTGGCAAGCTCGGCAAGCCCATCGTCTTTGGCCGGAAGGGCTTTATCAGCGGGAGATGGGGCTGGGTCAGCGGTAGGAGGAGCTCGCATGACGGTTATCGGCACTTCTGCCTGAGGCTTTGATGGGTCTTTGGCCGGAGAGCCGCCCAACAATAGGGATCCTTTAAGTCTGGCAATCGTGGCACAGCCCATCGGCAAGGGTAAAGCTTTGTTGACATATAGGAGGAAGAAGATTGGGTCGCAGATGTGGGACGCTGCACCGGTGGGTTCGCTAGAAGTTTCTCCTTCGGCTTGTGGGCAGGTGAAGGGGATCCTTGGGTCGAAGCTGGTATCTACTCAGAGGGTGCCAAAGACGCAATTTTCGCCGGAGAATCCTCAGAGTTCGCTGGAGTGTCTGTTGGAGACCCGCGAGGCTGGGGAGGGCATGGGTTCGGCCAGAGCTCAGTTTCTGTTGGAGACTTCCTCTCGTCTGAATACAGGGATGGTTGCAGGGGACTGTTCGCCGAAGGCTTGCCGGGGGGAGGAAATGAGTCTGGTTTCGTCGCTTCAGGTTGGACAAGAAGGAGTTGTACGTGTGCTGGCGATGGAGTTCATTGGGCCTGGATCTGGTAGGGATGAGGACAGTATCTCAGAAACAATTGGTTTGGAGGATTTAGGGCCAGAGAAAGTTTCTTCCAGCTGGGTAGTTGAAAGTTGCCTCAATTTTTGTCCTAAAATTGGTGTATCTGATGAGGGGAAAAAGGAGGAGTTGGCGGTTTTGTTCAATTCTATCGAAGCTTCTAGAATGCAGCGTGATTCTGATTTGGGAGGCATTTCTGCCAATGATCCTGCTCTCAAAGGATTTAAGGAGCTAAAGGAGTCATGTTGTTCTCGTATTTTTGAATGGGGCCAGACGATAACTGTGCAAAGTAGGGGCCAAGGGAGGGGTCGAATTGGTAGATCATGAAGCTTAACATCGTCGCATGGAATGTGAGAGGGTTGAATGCCCTCAAAAAAAGGTTGCGTATTAGGGGTCTCTTGAAAGAGTGGAAAACAGATATAGTGTGCTTGATTGAGACTAAGATGGAGGTTATTTCCCGTGGGGTGGTCCATGGTCTTTGGGGAGGTAAACATGTGGGGTGGATGTATAAGGGGTCTAATGGTTTGTCGGGGGGGATGTTACTAATGTGGAATAGGAGGGTGGTGGAGTGTAAGGAGGAGTATGTGGGGCATTTCACCCTGGCGTGCTCTTTTCAAAATGTGGAAGATAACTGGGTTTGGGCGTTTGGGGGGGTGTATGGTCCAAATGATGATGTGGAAAGAAGGGTCTTTTGGGAAGAGCTGGCTAGTTTGATGAATGTGTGGGAGGTCCCTTGGTGTTTTGGCGGGATTTTAATACTGTCCGGTTTCCTAGTGAGCGCTCTAGTGTTTCTTATTATTCTTCTGACATGATGGATTTCTTGGACTTCATATCATAGAACAATTTAGTGGACATTCCGATGATGGGGGGTCAATTTACTTAGTCTAATAGTCAAGAAAATAAGATTTGGTCTAGAATTGACCGGTTCTTGCTCTCCTCGGATTGGGAAGATCACTACCCAGCAGTGTCACAAAGAAGACTTCAACGCCTGCTCTCTGATCATTTCCCTTTATTATTGGACTGTGGGGCTCCTTGCGGTGGTAAGAAGTGCTTCAAATTTGAAAATATGTGGCTTAAAGCCGAAGGTTTTGTTGACAAGGTTAGTTCTTGGTGGGGGTCTTATTCGTTTGAGGGTTTACCTAGTTTTGTGTTAGCTAATAAATTGAAATCCCTTAAATTGGATTTGAAAAAGTGGAATGAGGAGGTGTTTGGTGATATTGGGAGGAAAAATGAGTTGTTGGTAGGTATTCAGGAGATGGATGAGTTGGCAGAGTCGAGAGGATTAGATCAAGAGGAGAAGATAAGAAAGGCGGATATGTCGAAAGAATTGGAGAATACCTTGTTGTGTGAAGAAATTCATTGGCGCCAAAAATCGAGAGCTTTGTGGCTCAAGGAGGGGGACCGAAATACTCGTTTCTTTCACAAGATGGCTAATTCTCATCGCAGGTACAATCGCGTGGAAGTGCTTCGTATTAATGGCGTCCTATCCGACGATCCAGTTGAGGTAAAAGATCACATTGTGCAGTATTGTCAAAGCTTATACTCGGAACAAAGCACTTGGAGACCTAGAATGGATACGCAGCCTTTTTTATCCATTGATGAGGAGGATAATAGGTGGTTAGAAAGAGATTTTGAGGAAAAGGAGGTATGGGAGGTGGTAAAAGGTATGGAGGGTGATAAGGCACCAGGTCCAGATGGCTTCTCCATGGCTTTTTTTCAAGCTTGTTGGGGTGTAGTTAAACATGATGTTATGGCGGTTTTTGTTGAGTTCCATCGTAGACGTCAATTGGTGAAGAGCTTGAATGCAACTTATATTTCCTTGATACCGAAAAAGGCGGATGCGGTGGAGATGAAGGATTTTCGGCACATTAGTTTGGTGGGAGGGGTGTACAAAATTGTTTCTAAGGTTCTTGCCAATAGGATGAGAAATGTTTTGGGTAAGGTCATATCCTACTCTCAAAATGCTTTCATCGGGGGTCGTCAAATCCTAGATTCTGTGCTCATTGCAAATGAATGTGTGGATAGTCGCATGAAATCAGGGGTGCCAGGTGTTCTTTGTAAATTGGACCTGGAAAAGGCTGATGACCATGTTAATTGGGATTTTGTTTTGTATTTGCTGCATCGGTGTGGTTTTGGCGAGAGGTGGAGAGCTTGGATAGAGTGGTGTATTATGTCGGTAAGATTCTCCATTCTTGTGAATGGTTCTCCGGAAGGCTTCTTTAACGGTTTGAGGGGAATTCGGCAAGGGGATCCTCTCTCTCCGTTACTTTTTGTGCTTGTTATGGAGGCCTTGAAAAAGATGGTGAATGCGACGGTTGACCAAGGCCTTTTGACTGGTTTCTCGGTGGGAGATAGGGTATTCTTGGAGTTGGTGGTTTCTCACTCTTTATTTGCTGATGATACTCTGATTTTTTGTGAAGCTTCTCTCGAGCAAATCAGGTATGTGCGTCTCATTTTCTTATGTTTTGAAGCTGTTTCGGGTTTGAGAGTTAGTCTGGGAAAGTCAAAAATTGTGGCTATTGGTGAGGTGGAGAACATTGGGGTGTTAGCTAATATCCTTGGGTGTAGTGTTGCCGATTTGCCTATGAAGTATTTGGGTCTCCCTCTTGGGGTGTCGTATAAGGATACGGTTATGTGGAATGGTGTGATCGAAAAGATGGAGTGTCAGATGGCAGGTTGGAAGAGAATGTATCTCTCTAAGGGAGACTGTTTAACTCTCATTAAGAGTACGTTGACTAATCTTCTAACTTACTTTTTGTCTCTGTTTCCGATTCCAATGAGTGTAGCAAAAAGGCTTGAGAAAGTCCGAAGAGATTTCTTGTGGGGAGAGATGGGAGATGAGCCTAAGTTGCATATTGTAAGTTGGAATCAAGTCTGTCGTCCCCTGCGTTCCGGTGGTCTTGGTATTCGAAAGATGCATCAGTTTAATCAAGCTCTCTTGGAGAAATGGCTTTGGAGATATGCGAATGAGAGTGAGGCTCTTTGGTGCAAGATTATCAAAGCTAAGTATGAAGACCAGGTTGGTGGGTGGTGCATGAAGGAGGTTTCGGGTTCTCATGGTGTGGGCTTATGGAAGCATATTCGACAAGGATGGAACTTCTTTGCCAAAGGTATTCGGTTTGAGGTGGGGGTGGGTTCGAAAGTTCGTTTCTGGCATGATATTTGGCGTGGGGAAAATTCTTTGAAGCATGCCTTCCCATCCTTGTTCAGTATCGCTAGGCACAAAGAAGCTTGGGTGAAGGATAACTTTACTTGGAGGAATGGGGTTGTCGAGTGGAATGTCATTTTTGTGCGGCCCGTCCAGGATTGGGACATGGATTTGGTTTCTCCTTTCTTTGATCGGTTGTACTCTTGCAAGATTTTCATAGGTACGGTGGATCGTATTCGCTGGTCCTTTTCTAAGAAGGGCAGGTTCGAGGTTATGTTACTCTACAAGGCCTTGTCCAACGTTAACCACGAGGTGTTTCCTTGGAAGAGCATCTGGCGTACTAAGGTGCCTCTGCGAGTGGCTTTTTTTGGGTGAACCGTGGCCCTAGGCAAAATTTTGACTCACGATAATTTGCGTAGGAGGAACCTTGTGGTAGTGGAGTGGTGTTGTATGTACAAGAAGACTGGAGAGTGAGTCTATCATCTTCTTTTCCACTGTGAGATCGCAAGTGCTCTTTGGCATACTATTTTTAGTCGGTTTGGGTTGCTTTGGTTCATGCCTTGCAGGGTAAGGGACTTGTTCGATTGCTGGTGGTCGGGTGGACGTTCTTGAAGCGCGGTAGTGTGGAAGATGATCCCTCTTTGTCTTATGTGGTGTATATGGAACGAAAGAAATGCTAGATATTTTGAGAATTCCATTAGGATTGTAAAGGAACTGACTCATCTTTTCTTCTTTACTCTTTACTCTTGGACGGCCGCTTGGCTAGCTCCTTTAGTGATTAGTTTTTCTGACTTCCTATTTCATTTCTCTCTCTCTTAGGCGCTCTCTTTTTATACTTTCCGTGTATGTGGGTTGCGCTCCTCTGTGCTTTTGTTTAATATCATTATTACTTATCAAAAAAAAAAGGAAGATGAGCGTTATACCGGTAGATTGGAGCTTTATGTGTATGAGGAGTTGGGAATCTATATATAATCTTTTGCTTCATTGTGAGGTGGCAGGAGAACTGTTTTGTCTTTTGGAGTAGTGTGGGTTATGCTGGAAAGATTAAAGAGTTTTTGGCGAGTGGAAGAGGTGAGGCAGGAAGCTGTAATATTTTTGAAGTTTGTTGGATGGCTCTTATGTGCTTAATGTGGTACATTTAGAGAGAACATAATGCACAAAGTTTTGAAGATTGCATGAGTTCGGTTGTAGAACTAAAATCTCTGATGTCCAAATCCCTTTATGCATGGATGGCGGCGTATAATAGTCGTCACTTTTCTAGTCATAATGAATTTTTAAAATTTTGTTCGTATTTTTCTCCCTTATAGAGGATCTCTTCTGTATATTTCCTGTGTACACGGGTTGCGCCTCTGTGTGCTTATTACTTATTACTGAATTTAAATTACTTATAAAAAAGAATAAAATGTAGTTAATGGTCTAGAGATTGATTTTTTAAATTGATTCAGAAAGTTATGGAAGTTTTTGTAACAAAACATGGAAATTGTAACATGTTTTTGTAAGATATTCATGTAGACAATAACATATATTTTCGAGTCTGAATATCATTATCTTCAGGTAGGAGTGATATATGTGATATATATATATAGGATGCAACAAATAATTTATTGAGAGCTTGATTTCTTAGGTCAAAGCATTTACTTGCAAAACAGGCTGGCTGAACCCCTGAGATGAATATGATTCCAATAGCCTGGTGCCTTTTTTAGAAGACCTTGAGATTCTAAAAGCAGGGTCTCTAGCTGAAAGCACTCTTCCTTTTGGTATTACACTCTAGGATCTTTAATTATGACCAGACTTTAAACTACCTCTTGAGTAACTAGCCAGAAAGTTACTTGATCATTAGAATGACAATTTCTCAATTCTTGCGAGAATTTTTGAGTTCGGGTATTGTGTAATGTGGTTTGTTCCTATGTGCATTCCCCATCTACACCATGGTTGTCTCTTTGTACAAATAACGAGACTGAGACCTTGTTATCAAGATTTTGCATTCCAGATAAGCACTATATTGATTGATCTACCAACTTTTGGGAGCCTGAAAAATATGGATAAAAAAACTGGTCTAAACTATCATTGGCTTTCAATCCCAAAGTAACAATAGGTCTGATGAATTCTGATGCCATCCCCACAGTATCTATGTTGCACACTTCCACCATGATCAAGTATTAGATATGGTTTTGAAGCTCTCTTTATCATTCGTAAAACTATTTACTTAACCTTGACATTGTAATATAATCCATGAATCCTACAAAATGCTTGTTATCTTACTAATATTGGTAGTATATATGATGACGCATCTTTGTTGCACTATGTTAATTGATCTACTACTTCTTCCTCTGTTTATTCCGTGTGCAAATCTTGAAAATTTGAGATTTGGTTATATTTCCCTTTTTTTTTTTTTTTTTGTTATTTTTTTCTTTGTCCCATTTTTCTTTTCCTTTTCGTGATTCCCTTTTTGTACTCTTGGGTTGTATCCCTTTTGCATCTATATTGACTTTCTCCGTTATATATAAAAAAAAATTCTCTTAATTTATTTGAGCTTTGTTAGTGCCTGTCATGGTAAGACATCTTCTTGTTTATCAATATGCTCTTTGTAGAGTCTTATTGACTTCACATTGACAGTAGGCATTCCATGGTAATACTATTCCCTTGTTAGTGTTGTGCTTATGTAAAGATGGAAAAAGGGTAAATTATGAACTTATTGTTTAATGGTAATATTATTCGTGTACTTGTTGCTTGAACTAAAACAGCTGCTATGTGTTACTGACGTATGTTTGTGGTTTTGGCAGACAATAAGAATGCCTTGACTGTAGCTAGTTTGTGGGCTCCTGTTGTGGCTGTGAGTATTCTTTTTCTTTGGCATGAGCATTTAAGTATCTAGATCGGAATTCAATGTTAGGTTGCTACCTGAGTGTTGTACTAAATAAGGGAATACCTTTGGAATATGCGGTATCTTGCTTTAGATGTTGGCCAAAACAAGTTCATTGGGATGAAACTTGTCAAGGTTCATATCAAAGTGTATTGCATGCACCTTGACCGAGATGCCTCTCGCAGGCTTGGTTCAGCTATAGGGCTTTCTTATTAAGTATTGCGATTAAGTTTGAAACCTCGATTCCTATGTTATTTTAATTCCATCAGCGTTCTCATAGTATATCTACTTGGCCATATCCCATTTTCTAAATATTTTTCTCTCTTCTAGATCTACATCATGGACATCCACATTTGGTACACTGTTTTATCAGCAGTTGTTGGGGGTGTAAAGGGTGCACGAGCTCGGTTAGGCGAGGTATCAACATATTTCATAATTTGTTTTAGAAAACAATAGTGTCAGGTTCTGTTTTTCTTTGGGTTACGCTCTAAATATTATTTTTGATGTCTTAGTGTTATTCCCCTTTCATCAGAAATCTTACATTGTCAGTTGCTTATTGCCGATTTGTGTTAGATACGTTCAATTGAAATGGTGCATAAGCGTTTCGAGACCTTTCCTGAAGCCTTTGCCAAGAACCTTGTCTCACCACAAACCAAAAGGTGGGTTTTTTTAATCATTTATTGTTTATTAATTTTTTAGAACTTTTTATATATGGTAGTCATTGTGCCAAATGTAGGTATTTTACTTTTTGTCAAATATGCTGGTGTTATATAAAAACGTTTAATTCACATTTGAAATTTTTAATCTTCGACCTTGTTTCTTTTAGCTTAATAAATCATTACTTCTGATTCAATACACCCTTAGTTTCTCACTCTTTCGAGGCTGTGACCTTAGACAAGATGGCACTAGATTGGATGCGGTTAGCTTGTCACAAATGATTTGGATGTGGCTTTGTTGATTGCGTACCTGCAATTCTTTTCATTCACTCGTTTCCACCAAAATACAATTTTCTCACTCTTTTGTATGAAGTCTTATTTTATTCTTAGAGATAAAATGGACTGCCTAATGAATGTGCTTTATGAAGTTCACAATTACTTTATGTGTCCTGTGCCGAATCAATTAAAGTTTAAGACTAAGTTGTCAATTTTTCTAGTCATAAAGTTTATAGAGTCCTGAAAACATGGTCAATGAGGGTGAATTTTGGAATGTACGGGTGAAATGTAATCATAGGTTTTAGGTTGGGGTGAAGTTGTGTGTGAAAACATTATTGTTAATATTTATGGGGTTTGGACTGTCTTTGATAATGCCTAGACGTGTAGTTGACTTGTATGCTTGTTGGTGGACTACTTGTAGTCTGCCGAGTGCTGTTGTGTAGTAAATGGTGTGTGGCTACATGCTTTTTATGGTGCTTATGGTAAGAAATGAATGACTAAAGTTTTACCTTTTACTTACGATAAGCAAATTGCTTATGGTAAGTAATTTGCTTCGTTTTGTCCCTTTCTAGTTAGGTGATCCTATTGTATACTCCTAGTGTACTTTGGGGCGCCTTACGCTTTTAATAAGATTGGTTATTACTTATCAAAAAAAATTTTTGAGGACCGAGAGGACATTGGAGGAAGTTAAGTCCTTATTCAAACCTCTATATCTTTGGACAGCTTCTTATGTTTCTCCTATGATGATTAGCTATAGTGATTTCCTTGTTCTTTTTGCTCTTTCTAGTTAGGTGGTTATTTTGTACTTTTTTTTTTTTTTTGGATAGGTAAAAATGTATATATCAAAAACCCAAAAGGGCGCAACACGATTACACAGGGAGTATAAAAGAGTGGTTATTTTGTACTTAAGGGCGCCTTATGCTTTTAATGATGTGTCAACTAC
Source organism: Corylus avellana (assembly GCF_965113065.1). Classification (NCBI taxonomy): domain Eukaryota; kingdom Viridiplantae; phylum Streptophyta; class Magnoliopsida; order Fagales; family Betulaceae; genus Corylus; species Corylus avellana. The sequence goes on along the minus strand of NC_142492.1, from coordinate 35,196,723 downwards.
TTAATAAAAAAAAAAGAATTATTGGGTTTTTTCTTATTCCATTCACATGAGAGAGCTTGTTGGTTTTGATGTCGGTTTCTTATCTAAGGATTTTATGTGGTTTATGCAGTATGCTATCAATAATATAAGGGTAAATATATTATTAGTCCTTGAGTCAATCTGCCAAAACTAAAAAATTTCTAAGTTTTTTTTTTCCTGAACTTTTACTCCCTTGGTCAACCGAAATGCCAATAAAATCCCTACTGTCAAAATTGTGTAACCACCGTTAGACCCAATAAAAAACACACCGTTTTGCCACGTCGGCATATTAATTTTTTATTAATTTAATTTAAAAATTAAATTAAAAAAAAAAATTGAATGGGTGGCTGGAATCACGTGATGCTCGTCGCTGGAGATGGAATTGTTCTGTCCAGGTGGTCGGCGTTGCTGCTCGTGGCCGGCTGTGGGTGGCAGTGGGCAGTGCGTGGGGGGAGAGGGAAGATGGAGATGGGTCACTGTCTCCGGCGACCAACTCTCTCCGGCCGAACCCACAGAAGATTGGGTCACTGTCCCATTAGAAATATTGGCATTCAATGCTTCATTTTGCCGGGGCTGATGGCCATAAAAAGCTGATGCTGAGGAATCTAATGGGAATATTGGGTGCTGCAAAGGGTTGTTTGATTGAAATATCTGGAAAAACAAATGCAAGGAAAACCCAATTCAGGAAAACTATAGTTGCTAAAAAGAAAGCTATTGCCTTAAAAGTACAAACTTACATCTTTGTGGATTAGATGATCGAAGTTGAAATCCAGCCTGGTATTGACATAAGCCAGTTTCATGGAGAGGAACTGCAACAAAACATACCGAATGAGCGAAGAAGCTTGAATTTGCAAACACAATTCACAACCAAATGTTGATTTACCTCAACTTGCTGTTGCAATGACTGGATGTAGTTGATAATTTCGTTGAGCATCAGTGCTTTTCCGGTGACCTAAAGTGGGAAATTTTTTTTTTTTTTTGATAAGTACCTAAAGTGGGAAAATCACAGGCCATATATAAGAAAAATACATATTCGTGTACTTTGACCCAACGTTTTGTTCAAAATTCTGAGTTTTCTTCTCTCACACCTTATTGCAACCAGGTACAAGATCTTGGAGAAGCTTCATCCTTTTGCTGATTCGGACCTGTCCAAAACACGTAATATAAGACAATGTCAATCTTGAAAAGCTTGGCAAGACGTAATGTGATGATCTGCAGAGAATTGAGCCATGGATATCTTACTCTTTCAGCGAGACTGTGGCTGTTTGTAGCCTGGCCCCTTCTGGCTCTTACATGAATGTAGTCCTTAGGAGCCTCCGGAGGCTTTGTGTTGTTTGTCTTGGCATCTTGCTCTTCCCCTGCACTTCCTCTGCTTTAGCATGGCCATTTTCATTTTCATCAGGCTCACTTGGCTTGCATCGCTTTGCATTCGAATAATCATTAACTTCAGCCACCTGAAAATAAAGTAATCTCTTGGATTTAACAATTGCTCGACCTTATCAAAATCGGAAAATTGGATAAAATTGACTTGCTGGTCTCTACCTTTGTAGCATTTGCAAATGGGGATAATGCAGGCTCCTTTGCTTTTCTCTTGGAAGCTGCTTTTCTTTTCCTGTCTCTGGCAACCGCACATTCTCTCTCTCTGTGTCTCTGGCCAAACCCACGCTCTCTCTCTCTCCGTCCACTGCTTTGGCTCAGACGGCGGCAAACTCAGCTGCTCGCCTACAACCCATTTCAGGAAATCCAAATTTCACCCAAAATTGAAATCCCCAAATCTCTCCCTCCATCTCCATCTTCCCTCTCCCCCCACCCACGGGCCACTGCCACCCACAGTCGGCCACGAGCAGCAACGCCGAGCACCTCGATAGAACAACTCCATCTCCGGTGACAAGCATCAAGTGATTCCAGCCACCCCTTCAATTTTTATTATTTATTATTTATTTTTTTTTTATTATTATTATTATTATTTATTTTTTTAAATTAAATTAATAAAAAATTAATATGCTGACATGGCAAAATGGTGTGTTTTGATCGGGACTAATGGCGGTTACACAATTTTGACGGTAGGGATTTTGTTGGCATTTCGATTGATTCAAGGAGTAAAAATTTGAAGAAAAAAAACTTAGGAATTTTTTAGTTTTGGCTGGTTGACTCATAGACTTATAATATATTTACCCATAATATAATGAGATAGTATTTGCAATTTTTCACTGTTTATTACTTTATTTGTTATGACTGGATGCCTGTTGTCTTAAATGGTTGGAAGTGTTTATATTTTAGTTTAATGATTCTATTTTTTTTCTCTATCATGCATTTAAATAATAAATGTTTATCAATGTGCTTTTACAGGATCCCCTTTGACAGACAAGCACCTCAAGTGAGTTATTTCTTTGATGCTTTAGCCGATCTAGTGGCATATTGTTTTACTACAGATGCGTTAGGAAATTGCTTCAGTGAAGTGGATTGTTTTCTGGTTTGATGGCAGAAAATGAGATAGGCAGTCAAAAAATATTCTGCTGGAAATAATTTCAGTTATAAATTGGTAGTTTTAAGCATCACTAGAAACCTCTAGTGGCAAAAAAGCAATGGAACACTCACTGGGAGCTTTTGGCTAAAAGAAAGAACACGGAAACATTTCTTATAGATTAACAAAAAGTTCATGTGAATATGAAAATGCCAACTTCATGTAAGAGGTCTCTGTATTTAATGTGAAAGAACCTTGAACTTTCACTGTGTTCATACCTGTTGCTGAATGAAATTAATCGGTGGCTTCTAATAATTATTTATTCTGTCCAATTTTGATAAAAATAACAATTTACATCAAACTGTAAATCCTGTTGTGTTGGAACTTTTTTCCAATTTATTGACCAAAATATTTTTTCTTTTTGTTCTTTTAAATTAAAAATTTGTCTTAAAACGAGACGTTCTTTGTCTTTCAAAAAATCTATAACATGCATGTTTTAAACCCCTTTTTTTGGACATGTTTTATTATTATTATATACCTATTACAGGTTTCACAGGATATGAACAAGACATATGCAGCCCTTTTTTCTCCATTTTGGAATGAGATAATCAAAAGCTTGCGTGAGGAAGATTATATTAGTAATAGGTAAACCATAGAGCAAATCCATTTTCCAAAAGAATGAAAAATGGGATTGCAATAATTTATTATGTTTCTATTTATTGTTTGTGTTGTAATTAGTATTCATATATCACTTCATCTTTTTAATTCTTCCAGGGAGATGGACTTACTCTGTATTCCTAGCAACACCGGAAGTCTAAGATTAGTTCAATGGCCTTTGTTTCTTCTCAGCAGTAAGGTGGATGTTACCTGGAATATTATTGTTGATAGACTCTTCTGGTATACTGTAATACCATATGTCTGCTGAATCACATTATTTTTTCCAGATCTTGTTGGCAGTAGATTTGGCCTTGGACTGCAAAGATACACAGGCTGATCTTTGGAATAGAATATGTAGGGACGAATACATGGCATATGCAGTTCAGGAGTGCTACTACAGTATTGAAAAAATTTTACATTCCCTGGTTGACGGTGAAGGGAGACTTTGGTATGAATCCCTATGCCCTGTCATAATCACTTTGAATTCGTTTATGTGTCAACTTTAAAAGTTACACTAGTAGTAATTAGATTTTTGTATGTCTTGTATAATTTTGTGTATGTACAGATGATTATTTATTTTTGTGCTTTATTGGTAACCTCCTTTATGATAGGGTTGAGAGGATCTACCGTGAGATTAACAACAGTATACAAGAGGGTTCACTTGTTATAACCTTATCTCTTCAGAAGCTTCCAGTGGTGGTTTCAAGATTTACCGCATTGACTGGGCTCCTGGTATGTGATCTGTTAACTACGTGCATCATTTAACTTGCTGGAATTTATACTGCTGGGATCTATACTAATATATGAGTAATATTTAACCCCCTTGGCTTTGAATGAAGAGAAGCTTATTTTTGTTGGCTACTTTTTTTCTCTTACTTTCTTCAGGTTAATTTTTTTTTTTTCTTCTTTTTTGTTTTCTGGTTATTTATGTATTATAAATGAATTTTCAATTCCCTTGCTAACATAAGATTATCAAATGTAGTTTATATAGTTACTACCTGAGATCTAGATCCACTATTGAGCAATTTTAAGCCAAGATTACATATATTGATATCTCTCATCATCGTCAGGATATTGTCTCATACACCTGTCCAATGCGCCTGTTTCTTGTATGCTGCAGACATGTGGTGCATTGGATTTTGTTGAATCTTGACCGATGTGATGGTAATTTGTTTATTCCTGGAATCACCATAGTTCATATGATCTAAACTTTGGTCAGTAGTAGTCCGGTACAGCGGTCAACCTGAAAATATCCTTCTACTTCTCCCACATATTGGTCCTTTTGAGAGGCATTATGGAAATTATTATATTGAAACCATGTTTACTTATCAAAAAAAAATAAATAGAAAATACACGTTTTTTTTCCTTTTTTGTGCGCGGGGGGGGGGTGACACTTCAATTAAGTTGTACCACATAGAAGCTTATTGTTTACCAATCTATTTAAGCTACAAATAAGCCTGCTCAAGATGGTGGAATCAAAATGCAACCATTGCGGTCGAGAAGGGCACGCCATGGAATGATGTTTCAAACTTCATGGATATCGTACTGCATTTCTGGATGATTGGTGTGTCACATTCGTCTTTCCATTCCATAAAACATATGATGCGAAGAGGCATTTTGTTTATTCTACTAATACTAGTATACTTCTCTAATTTTTTTTTTTTTTTTAAACATGGGTTGGACCACATGACTTAGTATTGCCTACGTGTGGTTCCATCCTTTCGTAATATGCTTGTTTTACTCATTGCCCTTTTAGGTGCTGTGTGGTGCTTCCATCATTTCATTGTTTCCCGTTTTGGTGCTGTTTGTAGTTGAAATAAGAATTTCAACAGTAGCCATTGTTGCTATAAAATTTAAAGCATTGTTTTTGTTAAAAAATAGTTGGGAGTCCTTTATAATCTTGAGTATAGTTTTTTTACTTTATTGATCTGTTATCTTTCAAATGTCGTATGCCTTACTGCCACTCAAAGTTTATAGCCATTAAAAATGTTGGACGTGGTTTTGTCAAAGTTTTTAGGGTCGAAATACAGGATGTCTGTCTATTATTTGTCAATTTAGGATGTTATGGTGATTGCTTGTTATTATATTAACAAGTGATTTGCATCAGATGCGGGACGGAACTCCTGAACGTGAAAGAGGTGCTGCAAAAGCTGTCTATGAGCTGTATGAAGTTGTTACACATGAGTTGCTTTCGTCTGATTTAAGGTATATGATTGGCCACATGATCCTGAAGATATATAGAACGATAACTTGTGAATTGTGGTAATTATTTATATTTTAATTTTCTAGGGAGCAGCTTGATACATGGAACATTTTGGCAAGAGCAAGAAATGAAGGGCGCCTTTTTTCTAAGATAGCATGGCCCAAGGACCCAGAAATTGTAAGCATTTCTGGAAGCTCCTTTTTAACACTTTATAACCTCTTTTGCTATGTAGTTTGATTTACCAGGGCTGTCTTATCCTGTTTGTTGTCACAGGTGGAGCAAGTAAAGCGGTTGCACCTTCTTCTCACTGTAAAGGACTCTGCAGCTAACGTTCCAAAGAATCTTGAAGCAAGGAGAAGATTAGAGTTCTTTACGAATTCGTTATTTATGGACATGCCTCCGGCAAAGCCAGTCAGTGAAATGTTGCCCTTCAGGTACTTTTATCTCGGAAGTGATTTTCCTTTTTAGTGTTGACTATGTCATTTTAATTTTGTTTTGTTTGTTTTGTTTGAGAATAGTGTCTTCACCCCGTACTACAGTGAGACTGTACTCTATAGTTCCTCTGATTTGCGTGTTGAAAATGAAGATGGAATATCTATTCTTTTCTATCTTCAGAAGATTTTTCCAGGTATCTCTCTCTCGCTCTCTCTCTCTCTCTCTCTCTCTCTCACATAAGCAATCTTTCCCATTAGGAGGGTATTCCTAAAAAAGAAAAGAAGTACAAACCATAGTGTCAAATTCAAACATTAATGAATGTGAAGGTGGTTAATTAAAAACCAGGACAATGATGAACTAAGCCTATTGAGTGCCAGGTCAATATTACGTCCTCCCTTTGTGAGAATGAGATGGAGGGTAAGATCTTAAGCTCGTGAGCCACTGTGTCCATGTGTAATCTTCCTATTATTAAAGAAAAATTAAGAAGAATAATGTCTTGAGAAAACAGAATTAGAGCCCAGCAATAGTTTGCTTGTTCCCCTTGCTCAAATCAGAATGTACCAATCTCAAAGTTATACCAACTACCAAGTTTCCTGCTCCAGCAGGCTTACAAATTGATAATGAAAAACGATTACCCAGAAAGCAACAGTAAGAGAAAACTATAGATACCAAAGCTTTCTCCATCCCTTGCATGTAGCACTATCGAACAACTGCCCTGTTTTTCTCCTAATTCTCAAATGTATGAATTCTTTGAAAAGCCGTTATCCACACTGTTATGAAATAGGAGACCACAGAAGAGAGAAACAGTATCATATTCTGGCTCTCACAATTTATTTCTATGTATAGGATTAATTACACTATTCTAGAATAGGTACATGTTAGAGGGAACCTTATAAGTACAGCTACAATAGGGTTGCCTCATAAGGACACCCCACACATCTTCTAGAATAGGGACACCTATCCCTTTCATTTCTTTCTTTCTCCCTAAAGCTGGAGCATATATGTGACATAAGTCCAACTTGAAACAAATGAACTCTATGACACAAAGACTTTGTATACACATCATCAAATTGGTTTCTGACTTCACAGTGGTGGAGGGTCCTTATGGAGTGGGAGTGTGGAAACATATTCGGAGAGGATGGGAAGTTTTTTCGAGATTTATTAGTTTCGGGATAGGTGATGGTTCCCATATTAGATTTTGGCATGATAATTGGTGCTAGATACTTTGAGGACTCCACTAGGACTATAGAGGAATTGACTCATTTTTTTTTCTTTACTTTGTATTCCTGGACGGCCGCTTGGCTAGCTCCTATAGGGATTAGCTTCTCTGATTTCCTTTTTCATTTTTCTCCCTCTTAGGCGCTTTCTTTTATACTTCCCGTGTATGTGGGTTGCGCCTCTATGCGCTCTTTTATATCATATTTACTTATAAAAAAAAATAAGGAGGCATGGGTTAAGGATCATATGCAACTGTCCAATGGCAGCATACAGTGGAATGTTCCCTTCTTACGAGTTGTCCAAGATTGGAAGGTAGAGGTGGTGACATCGTTCTTTGGGAAGTTATATGCCTTTCGCAGGCGTAAGGGAGTGACGGACTGCATGTTGTTGAATCCTTCCAAATGGAATATCTTTGAGGTAAAGTCTTTTTTTTTTGCATGCTCTCTTGTACGGGAACAGAAACTTCCTCTTTCCCATGGAGGAGTATATAGAAAGTCAAAGTTCCATAGCGAGTCAGTTTCTTTGTGTGGACGGCGACTCTAGGGAAGATTCTGACTTTGGACAACTTGCGTAAAAGAGGTATCATTGTGGTGGGATGGTGTTGCATGTGTAAGTAAAGTGGTGAGTCTATCAACCATCTTCTCCTTCATTGTGAAGTGGCACGAGCGTTATGGAGTGTAGTACTCACTCTTTTTGATGTCACATGGGTTATGTTTGGAGGGGTGGTAGATTTGTTAGTGTGTTGGTGTGGTCAGCGTGGTCATATTTTAGCTAAGGAGGTGTGTCGTATAGTACCATGGTGTCTTATGTGGATTATTTGGCGATACTGAAATGCAAGATGTTTTGAAGATTAAGAAAGGTCAGTGGAAGAGCTCAAAAAGTTGCTTATTCAAGCATTGTTCCATTGGACCGAAGCTTGTAGTGTTCCTAAGATTTCCACCATGTCTCAATTTTTATCTTTATGTTCCTCTTTTTGACTTTAGTTGGGCATTTCTTTGTATACTTTCTGTGTATTAGGGTTGCACCCTTCTGCGCTTTTCAATGAACCGCTTATTTATCAATATATATATATATATATATCCATGCGGTATCTTTTCCTGAATGTGATGGCAATTAATCTCAATTGTTTGGTCCTTTCATGGTATACATGATTAGAGACTCTGCAGAGCAACTTGATTATCACAAAACTGTGGGATAGGAGCAGGAAAACCAATTTCCTTAGGAAACTGTTGTAACCATGTTAGTTCACTTGCTGTATGAGCCATTGCTCCATGCTTTTGCACTAGTTCATGCCACCATTTGTCTCTTTATTTTTTTATTTTTTTTATTTTATGTGATCAGAATACCCCAATGAACATACAGTACCCTGTGATAGACCTTCTATTTGAGGGAGAATCTACCCAATCTATGTCAGTATGACCTTCTACCATTTTTCTTATTGTCAAGATTAGTGTTTTTGACAAAAGAGAGGTTCAGGATCTATACATTTCTAGCCCTCAAAGTCCATTGATATATATAGGAACAACTACAATATTTTTTTTTTGATAAGTAAAAAGATGAATTAAAGAGCGCAGAGGGGCGCAACCCAAGTACACAGGGTGTATACAAGAGAGCGACTAAGAGGAAGAAAAAGAAGAAGAAAACATAAAAAGAAAGTCAGGGAAGCTAATCACTATAGGCGCTAGCCATCCAGCAGTCCAAGTGAAAAGAGTGTACAAGAAAAAGTGTACAATGTCCTCTATATTTCTAGATGAGTCCTCGAAACATCTAGCATTTCTCTCACTCCAGATGCACCACATGAGGCAAAGAGGAACCATCTTCCACACAACAGCACTGCGAGACTTGCCACCCACCCACCAAGAAGCATACAACTCCCTAACACAACCAGGCATCACCCAACACAAACCAAACCGAGAGAACACGGCATTCCACAAGATACGCGCAACCCCACAATGAAGAAAGAGATGATCAACTGACTCCCCATCCGATTCACACATGCAACAACGATTTACCACTACAATACCTCTCTTCCGAACATTATCCAATGTTAGAGTCTTCCCAAGCACGGCCGTCCAAACAAAGAAAGCCACTCTTGAAGGAACCTTAGTGCGCCAAATACTTTTCCATGGGAAAGGGATGGGATTTGTAGAAGCAAGGATCTTGTAATAAGATCTTACCTCAAAAGTTCCTTTACGAGAAGAGATCCACCACATCCTATCCTCCCCTACTCCACTCCTCGAATGCGCATACAAGAGCGTGTAGAAAGAGGCCAAGACCTCCACTTCCCAATCATGAACCCTGCGAATGAAGGACACGTTCCACTGCACAGAGCCATTAAGACACTCCCTATTATCCGCAATAGATGCATCCTTATTGGTGGCAATATTGAAGAGTCTAGGAAAAGCATCCTTGAGAGACATGTCACCACACCAGATGTCCTCCCAAAACCTGATGTTGGACCCAAGACCAGGGACAAATCTGAAGTGACCTCGAAGCGACCTCCACCCCCTGCAAATATGCTTCCATAGCCCCACCCCATGTGGACCACTAGGATCCCTAGAACGCCAACCGCCCCAAACCGCACCATGCTTAGCCACCAAGATCTTCCTCCACCAAGCCTCTTTCTCATGAGCAAATCTCCACAACCATTTCCCCAACAAAGCTTGATTCATCACACGCAAATTTCGGATCCCTAAACCTCCCTCAGAGATCGGAGAACAAACCTTGTTCCAACTAACCAAATGGAACTTAAACTCATCATTAATCCCACCCTATAAGAAATCACGTTGAATCTTCTCCATACGCTTTGCCACGGATGCAGGGATAGGAAACAGGGACAAAAAATAGTAGGGAGATTGGATAGGGTGCTTTTGATGAGAGTAATCCTTCCCCCCTTAGACAAATACAAGCGTTTCCATGGGGCCAGTCTTCTAGCGTACTTCTCCAACATGTCCTCCCAACTAGCCTTAACCCTGAACGATGCCCCCAGCGGGAGACCCAAGTACTTCAAAGGCGTAGAAGCTGAACCGCAACCCAGGATGCCCGCCATAGAGCTCACATTATCCATACTACCAACAGGAACTAAAACAGATTTAGCCAGATTCACCTTTAACCCAGAAACGGCTTCGAAGCAAACAAGCAAAGCACCAATGTTTCTTATTTGATTCGGATCTGCCCCACAAAAAACCAAAGTGTCATCAGCGAAAAGAAGGTGAGAGACGATAACCCGATCCGACTCCCTACTTCCCACTGAGAAACCAGAGATGAGACCCCTGTTAACTGAGGCATTGATCAACCTACTGAACGCCTCCATAGCTATAACAAACAAGAAGGGAGAAAGAGGATCTCCTTGCCTCACTCCTCGCGAACTATCAAAGAAACCGGAAGAGGATCCATTGATCAGAATGTCCTACGGTGAGTTGTCCTACGGTGAGGTGTCCCAACTACAATATGTTGGGACACCTCACCGTAGGACAACTCATAGGGGCACCTTATCATTTTCTAAAATAGGGATATTTATCCCCTTCTTTCTAACACTCCCTTTCACTCTGGAGCATATATAGAAGTCCAGCTTGGAGCTAATGAACTCTGACTGATACAATAACTTTGTAAACACAACTGTAAGTTGTTTCTCAAGTTGAAATACACCAAACTGGTTGAAAAGCAAAAGAACCGGTCAAGAATACCTCAAGACCGGCCAATAAACCACCTAATTGGTCAAAAACATGAATTGAACTGGCCGAATTGCACAGTAAACTGGTTGAGAAACCACGAAACCAGCTGAAATATCAACAAACCAGCCGAAAACACAACTAAGCTGCAGTAACTTCAATGTACCTACCAAAAAAACAAACTGAACCGACCTAAAACCCACCAAATCATCTGAAATACGAACTAAACCTGATGAAAGCATGTCTGAACCAGCTGAAATATCACCAAATCAGTATAAAACACAACAAAACTGGCAGAAAAAACGCATGAATCGGCAAAAACTGGTCAAAACTTACTATTAAACATTGAAACCACCCGAAAGCTCGCCGGTAGATTGTAAAACCGCAGGAATCTTGTCGAGTACACCAGAACCAGCCGAGGCTTACCGAAATTTCATCGATGTTAGGTTAACACCAACATCTGCTGAAATACATCAGGGAACATTGAATCTCGCTGAAACATGCTGGAAAACTTCATCACCTGTGAAAAAACCATCTCTGAAACTCGCCAGAAATTTCAATACCTATCGAAACTCATCTCAGAACCCTAAACACGAAATCTAGCAGAACTCTGTGCCCATTTTCGGCTGAAAGAGGCTAGAAATTTCAACACTGGCTGAAATTGATGTAGGAGCATAACCCTAGCTAATGTGGCAGCGATTTTGATGATCAGTGTCACTTAATTTAAGTGTTCAGGTGTCTAGTCAGTTGTCATTAAGATGGTCGAAGTTATTTATGGAGTCTTGTTGGTAGTTGTTGCTTAGTAAGTTGTGTTTGTATTTGAAGTTGTCAGCTCATTAAGTACTGTTGGTAGTTGTCTACTCATTAATTTGGGTTAGTTGGGCGTTGTTTATCATCAATTGTAAGTTTGAATTATTCATACATTGTACTTATAAATATCAATTAGAAATGACCGAACTCAATGGAGTGATTTTGATTCAGAAAATTGTTAGCAAGTGTTCTTGCTTTTGGAGTTGAGTGATTCCTCGTAAGAATCAAGTGTGTGGCTTGGTCGCATTGAGTGGCATCCGAGATTAGTAGCGTTGAGTGGCCTCCGCTAGCTTTGAGTGGCCTCCGCTACCCATGGTTGAGTGGCATCTCACGACTATCCCATTCCCTTGGTTGACTCCATCTGTGTTTAACCACCATTACGGGTCTCGGCCTGCTTCAAATTGGTATCAGGGAAAGTTTTCCTGCTGTGGTGGTTCATGTAGTGGCACCACGATGTCAAAAAAATACCGATAGTGTTGATGTGCAATCTGAACTTGTTGAGTTGTGGCAAGCTACTCAAGCTCTCCAACAAATACCATGCTCTTGGTGATTGTTTTTTGTCCATATAAGGCATTTTTAACTGGCAAACATTTCCCTTGAGCAACAAACACTGGTGGATTCATTTACACCCTTTCAAGTGTCCCCATGTAGAAATGCATTCTAACTTCTAATTGAAATAACTGCATGCCAAGCTTAACAACTAGAGAAATTAACACATGAATAGAGGAAACGTTGGCAACTGTAGATAAGGTTTCCTCGAAATCAATATCATAGGTTTGCGTATGACCTCTAGCAACTAATTGTGCGTTCGACCTGTCAAGGGAGAGCCCTCAGGTGGGAACAAGATCCCAAGTTCCATTTTGATGCAGGTCCTCCATTTCCATTTCCGTTGCTTTCCTCCAACTCAGGTCAGATGGGGTCTTCTTAACTATCTTAGGGATACATATACTAGAGAGTTAGGGAGGTAAAGCATGAAAAGGAGGGGGACAATAAGTGAGATGAAACAAAGCGACTAATGGGATGCTTGGTGACATAAGAATGGGTACCTTTTCGGAGAACAGTTGGCAATGATTCTAGCGCAGAGGGTGGAATGGGATTTGAATATTGTGAGAAAGATGTGGAGTTATAGGAGCCAGCGGCTGTAGGTGACAGGAGCATATTTGTAAGGTAGTGGGAGAACGTGGAGGCAATGATTCTAAAGCAGAACAGAAAATTTGTTTAGATGAGGAGGGTAAAGTACTTGGAACAGAAAGTGGAATAGGAATTCTTGAAAATGGTCTGTGCCTTACCCGAGTGGAATGGTTGTGTTTGGATTGGTCTGTTGGGCTTTGGCTGTGTTTTTTTTTTTAATTTTGGAATGGGCTGCGGTTGGAATTTAAATATGGGTTTGGGTATAGTCTTGGGCTTGGAGGGCCAAAATCGAAAGTGAAATAAGGTTATTCCAGGATACGAGATTGAATTGAATTAAGTTTTTTTTTTTTTAATCCCAAATACAGACAAGATACACGCAACCAAACACCAGGCATTCTTTAATTCTTGGTCAGTGACAATCAGATTTCATTGATAACTTGAACAATTACCACAGATGCGACCAAAGATCAAGACTTCGTCATAAAAACATCATTTTAAGAAAATGGCAACCACCACAGGAACCAGAGAACCATTGCAAAACCACGTGAGGATTCCACCACCACAATGGACAAATATCTCCAGCCACCACAATGAACACCCAATCATGAAGGTGATGGCGTCATCATCCAACGATTATGGTGATGATGGCTCCGTCAGCTTCCACATGAGGTTTGCTACTCTGATTTTGTTACAGAACCAGCCGATATGAATAGAAATGAAAATCACAAATTAAATAGAAGGAAATGAAAAATGAGAAGGACAAAAATTGGTTGGGTAAGGATTATACAACCTCTGATACTATGTAAATGAAATAGAAAATCACAAAATATGGGACCAATATTATGTTCTGGACAATATATTCTAGAATAGAGACGCCTGAAAACTTACTAGGGCTCCTATAGGTTAACATATCCTCTCCAAACCATGTGGCATCGGATAAAAAATTCGGATATCTTCTTTAAAGGTCCCCCAATCTTATATTCTTTATTCAATAAATACTGGAAAACGATAGAAACCTGTTTTCTTTTTATGGATTTGAAACCAATGATAGTTTCCTTTCCTCCAGCATGAATGCTTTAGGGCCATTACTCGGTGCTGGTCCCCACTTAAGTGGGTCCTGGGAGAGGTGGCTTGGAACATAAGCTTAACCTATGCAAGGACTTATGTTTTCTTGCTTTTCCTTGATGAATCCAATCCTGCCCTGCAGCAATTTTGCATGAAGGGGCCGCTCTTAAGACTCTAACCTGTCCACTTGCCCTTGGCAGCCTGAGACTTTTTACCATTGCACCAGATAATGACCCCTCATGAATGCTTTTAAATATTTCCGAAAAATGTGCGAGCACACACGCATAACTATCAGAAACAAAAGAGGAATAGACACAAGGGGGTTCATTTTCTTTTTCTTTTATGATTGATATCTGCCCTTTATGGCTGAGATTTTGCTTTCTATGTAGATGAATGGGAGAATTTTTTGGATCGGATTGGCCGAAATGAGCAGACAAGAGATGTGGAACTTGTAGAGGGTTCAAGTGATTCTTTGGAGCTTCGGCTTTGGGCATCTTATCGAGGGCAGACTCTAGCCAGGACTGGTTAGAATAACTTGATATTTCTACTGTTATTTATTCGTTATTGTTTATAATGAGTTGGATGTGATCTCTAATGGAATTTTTTTTTCCTTTTATGTCTAATTTTCTTGGAAATGCAGTGCGTGGTATGATGTATTATAGAAGGGCTTTAATGCTGCAGAGTTATTTGGAAAGGAGATCATTGGGAGGTATTTGCTTTTAGACCTTTTTTAATGTCACCAATCTTATATTTTAGGGCACGGATATATCCTCACATTTTGTCTTTACTCTGTAGCTGGTGATTATTCTCAAATGGAGTTCCCCACAGCCCAAGGTTTTGAGTTGTCTCGTGAATCACGGGCACAAGCAGATTTGAAGTTTACTTATGTGGTGTCATGCCAAATTTATGGTCAACAAAAGCAAAAAAAGGCACAACAGGCGGCTGATATTGCTCTTTTGTTGCAGAGGTATAATTGTTATTTTTATTATCATTCATCTATTTAACTGCGTTTTCTAGTTTTGTGTGTCTAGACTTTTGTGTTGTTAGAATGCAAATTCGAATAGTCATTCTTTTTTTATCTTAATATAATGTAAATTGCCTAGAGGCCATGCTACAGATTATGAATGTTTAGTAGAGTGGCATTTATAATGTTAGCTAGGTTACTGCATGGGTGCCAAGTGGCTTGGTCTCATGTTGAGGACTCCAATCACTTAAAATTTGGCCATGAGTAGATGGTTATGTACAAGTGTAATCTAGTAATTAAGGAGTATAATAAAGGCGTGTAGCTTTGGTGGAAAGCAAATTGTCTATAGTTTATGGATGTGGTTCCTTGTTATATGACTGGCCTTCTGCCATTTTCATCTATAGAATATTATGAGTTAGTTTCGTTGAGTTTGAACTGAACCTCTGTTGATATAAATTTTCTTAACTACCAACTTCATTGTCAAAGGTTATATGCACTCCCCTCTCCTGTACAGATGCCATTTACAGGAATTTGGAATCAACTCTTAGAGGATTGATGTCTGGTTTTTCGGTACCTTGATGCTTCATACATCAATCAGCTGAACTGAAACTTATGTTCTTGATATAATCATAATCTGGCTTAAAATTTATGTTTGATAATAGATAGACAACGAGAAGGTAGGAAGCCTGCTGGTGGTCACTCTGATTCTTATATTTCTTTTTATGCCTATTTTTATATGTGTACCAGTTAGTGTGTTCGAACCCTCAGATTTCCATATAGTTTAGACCTTGATATTATTTGATTACAGATCTTGCTTTTAGATCTCTATGTCTCGTAATAGATCTTGATAGGGTGCGTTGGAAGTTAAACAATAATTGCAATTTGATGTTTGGACCTTCTATGAGGCGATTATTGGGAATAGTGGCATGTACTTTCATGGAAGAACATATGCTGTAGCAAGGGTCCAAGGAAGGCTTCTTTCTTTCTTTTGACAGCTACCCTGGGGAAAGATTCTGACAGTGGATAGCCTTACTAAAATAAATTCTTTTATTTTTAGGGGGGGTGGGTGGGGGAGGTCGGCATATACTGCTTGTGTCAATGGTGTGAGGAATTAGTTGATCATTTATTGCTCTATTGTTCTTTTATGAGAGAGTTGTGGTTGTTGGTCTTCTCTTCATTTTCAGTTCTTTGGGTGATACCAGAAAAGGACATTGAGTTGCTGATTTAACTGGAAAGTTTCAGTGACATAGTACGGATGTTATTTGGGATGCTGTTCTTCTTTGTCTAATGCGGTCTGTTTGGAGGGGGAGAGAGGTGTGTGTGTGTGTGAAAGGTTGTTCATGATGAATAATCATTTCAACATACACTATGTTGCACATCCTATCATAATTGGCTAGGATGGTGCATTGGACATTTATCTGAGAGTTGTGCCAGGCTTCTCCATACAGCAGACTGTTGAAGCTAAGTATGACACTTCACTGAAAAATTAATATGCAATGGAGAACACTAGTCATTCTGTCATTTAATGAGCTTTCTTTATTTTGTTGTCAATTCTTTGATGTTTTTTCTATTCATATTTTTCTTATCAAACTCTGTATCATTGTTGTGAGGCATTATTGTTGACTTCTTCGTATTACTTAATATATATTCTTTTGTTATTAGAAATGAAGCACTCCGAGTTGCTTTCATACATGAAGAGGAGAGTAGTGCAGCAGAAAAGGAATTTTATTCAAAGCTTGTCAAAGCTGATATACATGGAAAAGATCAGGTAATCAATGATTTTTGTCAAACCTGTTCTTTCTTCAAAGATCTTTATGTCCTTTCTAGGATTGATTTCTGATTATGCATCTATGCTTCCAATTTCATTTCTCAAAGCAAAATAGTGATAATTCGTGTAGGTTAACAGTTAAACTGGCTGTTTGAGTGTAGCTTGCTATAGATGGAACCGATCTGATATGTTTTTTTAAGGAGTAGATAGTACTTGCTGCTTTAAATGCCAATATGCTTCTTTGTATTGGATTCTGTGTGTTTCTTTTTCTTTCTTTCTTTTTTTTTTGTTTGTTTGTTTTTTTTTTTTTTCTTGCCCTTTTTTGTTAATTTTTAAGTACAAACACTTGGAACATCTTCAACAGATGCTATAAATGGCTCATATTAGCTAATTATAGCTGATATTAGCCATTTTTCTTCTTCCTCTCTCTCTTTTTCCTCAATGATCTGGTTCGGCACGGCCTTCCCGCTCTTGTACTCCTGGACAACCTGGGGCCTCTCATTGATCTGCTTGACCAGGTCCGCTTGGCTCATCTTCTTCTCCAGCCGCATGGCTCAGCTTGGCTCACTGATCTCCGCACCAGAAGCAGGCTTATGGGCAACCCAGATCTCCGCACCACAACACTCGACCTCCACTTCCACAACCTAGAGGAAGCCAAAATCAAATCTCTTTTCAGAGAAGCCCAAGCTCAAATTGAGAGAGAGAGAGAGAGAGAGAGAGAGAGAGATGCAGGCTGAGAGTTTTTGGTGGTGTTGGTGGATGGTGTTTTATTTTTTCGTTTTGTTTTGAAGGTGTGGGTCGGTCTTGCTACTGGTTGGTGGGTTCTTTTCATGAAGATTTGTGGGTATGGATGGGTTGATTGATACAATCTGTTTGCTGTGTCAGTAGTGGAGAGTTTCAAAGATGTGGGCTTTGTGATTGCTGGTGTACTGGTGTGGAGAGAGATGAGAGAGGAAGAAAACGGCGTTGTTAAGAAAATAATTTAAAAACTACTGAAAAATAATATTTAAATAAAATAAAGAATGAAATATATATATATATATATATATATATATATATATATATATATATATATATATATATTGTTGGAGTTTGTATTGAAAGAGGAGTAGGTAAAATAAAGAAGAGTGCTTTTTGGCTAGGTATTTTACCTACCCTTGCTGAGATGCTCTTAGTTTCAGTGTCTTAACAGTTGAGATTTGATGACAGTGTAAACAAATTTTGCCATGCTTAGTTTTTCTTTCATAGTTGTTGGTCAATAAATGGCTCTCTGCATATTGTGACTTGGTCTTATCAATTATATTGTACTCTCTTGCTGTGGCAATTTCTGTAGGAAAACTTGTGTCTTATAACATTGTGCAATTTCTGAAAATTATTTCCAGGCTAATGAGTTGAGCTGAGTTTTGCTGTGATTTGCTAATGATAGTTATTTTTCTATATGCAGGAAATATTTTCCATCAAATTACCTGGTGACCCAAAGCTTGGAGAAGGGAAGCCTGAAAACCAAAACCATGCTATTATCTTCACTCGAGGGAAGCTGTGCAAACAATCGACATGAATCAGGTTATATGCCTCTTTTGGTTAGATAGCTACCTTTCCTTGTTCTTGTTGGATTTTTTGCTACTTCTTTTAATTGCAAAAACCAATTTGATGTGAGTGGTGGCTATGGGTGACAAAGTGGAAATTTCTTCTTCTATGAACTGTTCAAACTGGAATGAGCAGATATGAACTTTCTAGCACACACACACACAAAACAAAACTGGCTGAAAACACATGGAAACATATTAGCATTGCATCAAGGACAAATTTTCAGGTCTGCCAGATTTGTGATCCAAATTTTCATTTGGTTTTGGCATGATTTATGGTGTGGAAATACTCCAATGAAGTTGGTAGACTTGACAGTCCAGATTTTGTGCAAACTTTGTTTTAATCTACATCCCAACATTTAGGAGAGAGGAGGATATTTCCTTAGAGAGCATCTCATCTCTTCTTCTCTTGTCGGCGTGTCAACACGTGTGCCGACATCTTCTCCTTCTGTTTTTGTGGGGTTGATGCTATGTTGTGCCAAATACCCATCTAAATTAATAGGCGAATACTCAGTACGTTTTAACTCTCAAGTGCACAAGATCAAATGATAGTATATTGTGGCAAATACGATATCATTCCAACGAGAATTGTTGATTTTGCTTAGAATTGATTTTCTAAATTAAAATACCAAAATTGTTACGAAATTGATATTATGAAAAGAGATAAAGATAAATGAAAGCGTTAGGGATTCGACATCCACCACTGATTAGATTAATTAAGATAACAATATGCCAAGCGCCAATTATACCTATATATTTAATGTTTGCCAACCTAAGAGCAAGGGTGTATACTCCTTAAGCTATTGATCTCCCTAAGCAACGAATTAGGCATGGGTGTATACTCGTAACTCTTTTCTTTCTCAAAGGATTTAGCATGGGTGCATACTAAGTTCTTTAAAAAAGCATAAATCTATGGAAATCGACAAACACATGAGGCATAGGGCATGGGCGTATACTCTTGGTTCCTCATGTTGATTAGCCCAAGAACCTGCAATGATATCTTTTGTCACTCTATTAAGCCTAGGACTCGGTCATCCAAATTGAGTTAAATAACTAATCCATACCACATGCATATGTTGATCAAGCACATTCGTATGAGAAATTCAATTAAGCAGGAAATAATCAATTTAAATATATCAAAATATGATTGTAGCAAATGCGCCAATATTGAAATTCTAAAAAGACATGATTAGGGGCTTCAATCTAACCTCTAACTAAAGAGTTAGTTTCACATAATTAAAATAAAGGGAAAAGAAAGAACCGAAAACGCTTCTGAACTGAGCCTCCAATTCCTCTCCTCAAGATTGTGCTGAATTGTGTCTTCAATGGTGTGTTTTTCAAGAGGCCTAGAGGTCTATTTATAGGCTTAGGAAAGACCTAGAAACCCTAGTAAACCTAGTAAAATCGGAGGTCTAACTTTCCTAGTCCAAAAAGGATTAGGAAAACCTAATTTGGGGAGAAAAATGAGTCTGGCTGCGTGTCTATTTGCGCACACCTGCGCTCGCTCCTTCTCTGGTGTTCAAGTGCTGGTGCGCTCGAGCCTAGGCAATGTGTGCTTGAGCGCACAGCTGCATGGCTAGAGTTTGGACTTCCTCACTTCCAAAATTTTCCAAAATTGCCCTTTAAGCTTGAATTTTCCAGAATGCTTCCTTTTTCCTCAAAAACCTATAAAAAGACATAAAACACAAAAATGAAGTAAAATTGCACAAACTAACAAAACTAAGGAATTAACAAATATAAATTAAGGGGCTAAAATATGGATATTTTAGCACAAAACAAGCTAGTCGAAGATGGGCTATAGCAGTTTGTTTTACATATTGGCCAAAGATTTTGAGCTTTCTGTGTTTGTAGGGGGGGTCTGTTCTGCGGTTGGTTGAGAGAGGAGGGGGGTTTTACCGGGTTTTGTTGTTGGGAAAATTCAGCGTTGCTTGGCTAATGAAGTTGGCAGAGTCACTGGTTCGTAGGCCAGAATCATAATTCATCCAATCTTCAAGAGAGGGGAACAAGGCTTTCATCACCCAAAGGGCTCATTGTTGTTCTAGAGGGGAGAGAAGGGTAGGGATGGAGGGTTTTCGCTGCTGAGATTGGGAAGGCATTGGCTTTCTTGGATTCCTCTCTCGGCATGGGCTCTGCCGTGCTCCTGCGCCCTCACTCCGGTGGATCCAGTCGCTTCTTGTCAGCCCCACAGGCAAGGGTCTGGTGGGTATCGTGGGGAGCTCAGTGACGGTGTAACCCAACATGGTGGGTACTAAGGCCCAACTCGTTCCTTTCTGTCCTGTCCATCCGATTAACAAAATGGTCGCGTTTTGTAAGCCCACTGTGTTGAAGACTGAAGAGGGGCTGGGCAAGGCTCTCGATCAAATAAAGGCCTGGGTTCAACTTCGGGTCACATGATCAAGGTTCATGATCATTTGTTGGGTAAGCATCCTGGGTTTGAAGAAGAAGGGACTTTCTGAATCTAGAATGCTCTTTAAATTATGATTCAACAGGTGCGTTCTTTAGGTGTGGGAAAGGCAAGGCTCACGCGTTTTAGCGTTGGGTGCTTCGTATGGGCGTCGGGTTTGAGAGTTGTTGGTGTTTGGGGGTTTCGGGTTGGAGGGCTTTATTTTTGTGGGTTTTTCTTGGTTGGGTTCTGTTTGGTGTTGGGTTGTTTGGGTTTTTCTTTTGCTTGGTCTAGTAAGGTGTTTCCTGGTGTGTACTGTCAATGTACTGTGGGACGCCTTTTATATAATTGGATTTACTTGTCAAAAATATTTGTGGTGGCCGTCCTTCAGCTTTTTGAAAACCTGAGATAGATTTTCAGTTATTAAACACTGTTCCACATATTTTATGTATTTTTTCTTGTAGGGTCCATTGGCAGATGCTTATGGCATAAACTTAGTTGGACACTATTAGATATATTATTTCTTGTTCTTGTTGTTACCAACAAGTCTCTGTCATGCGAGGGAGTACCACTCTCTCGCATGACAGAGAGTGGTACTCCCATTTACTCCTCTATATCCTCGTCCCAACTGTTTTATACCCGGAGGGTGAAGGAAAAAGTCGCAAAGCAGCTGCATAAGAACAAGGACCTGCTTGCTGAGGTTGAAGTTTCTGCCCCTAAGGTTGAAGTTTCTGCTTCTAAGGTTAAGGGGTTGAGGGAGCTCAATAATCTGGATTGCTCCATCTCTCTGGTGAAGGGCCGGCGTCGGCGGGGTTTTTTGGGATCGAAAAATGCTTTTTCTTTTCCCCTTGAGGTGCACTAGGGTTCCACCTGAGATGCACTAGGGCTTTTCTTGGGTTTTGGTTGGGTCTCTTGTATTCCCCTTTGGATGGGTGTTTGGTTTGATTGGGTTTTTCTGGGTTTTTGATTGGTTTGTTTGGGTTTTTTCTGGGTTTTTCTGGGTGTTTGATTGGGTTCCTTTGTATACATTATTGTGTACTTAGAGGCGCTTTGCGCTTTTTTTGATATATACTACATTACTTATCAAAAAAAAAAAAAATTACCAACAAGTTACTGTTAACCCGCATATGGCCTGCTTTTGACTTCTATTTGGTTTTACATTAGGGCTTCAAAACAATAGAGTATGGGAACCTTGAATAGTTTCTTGCAAATAGCTTCTTGTTTCAATATGTATAGCAAATAATGATATAGATATAACCTGTACATAGTAACACTCTTCTTTTCTTCTGTAGGATAATTACCTTGAAGAGGCAATGAAAATGAGAAATCTTCTCGAGGAATTTCGTGGTAATCATGGCATTCGACCACCCACTATACTTGGTGTAAGGGAGCATGTTTTTACAGGAAGGTTTGTGTGCTATCCTTTAAAATAAGGTCAACTTTGGTTTTTGTTTCCATGGTGATCTTTATTACCCCTTACATGTTGGATATATCAATGCAGTGTCTCATCATTAGCTTGGTTCATGTCCAACCAAGAGACTAGCTTTGTAACCTTGGGGCAGCGTGTTTTAGCAAGTCCACTCAAGTGAGTCATCTTCTCATAAAAAAGTGGTTGAGTTGACTTATGGATCAATTTATCGAGATTCTGTTGATTACTTCCAAGCTGCTTTTTGTTTTTAAAACATGTTGGAAGAACTGGAGAAAGTTTGAATGGCACTTTTATATAAAGTGTTGGTCAGGAATTTGAACTTATTATTTTAAAAATGTATCTAGAAGATATTCATAAAAAGATTGACATGCTATATTGAATATAAATAAATTTTATTATGGCTTTCTATAACATTGCAGAGTCCGCATGCATTATGGACATCCGGATGTGTTTGATCGAATATTTCACATAACTCGAGGAGGCATCAGTAAGGCATCGCGTGTTATCAATATAAGTGAGGATATATATGCAGGTAAGCTTGAGGGAGTCCAATGATTTGCGTCTTCTTTCAATATCTCACCTCAGTGTTATTAACAAGTTACCCTATGCTAATTCTTATATAACTTGGTATCCATTCTGGATTTTATACTAAAGTATTGGCCAATTTTATATTATTTTCTTTACTTCAACTTGTTTAGTGTAGTAGTTTTCAAGAAGTAAGAAATTATAGGTTTTATTTTTTAAAAATTTTAATTTTACTCTTTTTGTTTAGTAGTTAATCACTTTGTTAAGAAGAGGAGAATGCGACAGTACGTTAAGTATGGTAGACAACCCCTAAAAAATTACATATTACATTCTAAAGTTTGAAAGGATCAATAAATTCTACTAAAGTAGTGGAATGAACACGGCCTAAGACAGATATCTAGTAATACAAAGTTCTTAGGAATGAAGATTTGATAGAGATGAATGTACGTTTGACTCCTCCAAAAGTCCAGCCACTTCTTTTTCCCTAATTATCCACATGGATCACAATGGAACAGACTTTCACATTTTTCTAACTTCAAAATGATCGTATGGTTGTGCACCAATTCCATCAGAGTTCAAAAACAATCCTTCCACCTTCCAGCTCCGCCAGAGTTGAAGGAGTCGGAAAACCTCCAACTATTCCTCTGAAGGAAACATCTTCTTCTTCGACAAAAATCAACGAAGATATTTCGTTTTAGAGAGATTTCCTCATTCGATGAAGATTTATAGAAGACTCAAGAAGCTGAGAGCCTAGGCTGGCAATCCTGGTTGGCGTGTCAAGTCGACCAACCTGCCTACCCATTAAGGGTCAACTCTGGCACGACCTTAATTAAACAGGTCAACCCTGACATGAGTTGACCTTTAAATTCATGCTGACTACATAATTGTTATGATTCTAGTTTTCTGAGAATATTCTGTCAGAGAGAGAAATGAACTTCAAAGCAAGGGATTGAAAAGAAAACAACAGTTACATATTTCATTTTTCTATTTCACTGTCATTTCGGGTAATCATCTTATATTGTCTTGGAATCCTGTCCCAACGTTCTGATCGTAGACCAACCTTGTGGTAAATAAAATCCAGTGAACCACTTCATTTCTTCATTCCATTCATTCCCCTTTGAAGAAGGAGAATCCAACCCTCTAGTCTAATTGAATACTTTCAACCTTCATGCTATTTGAAAGAGCTTTCAACATGGAGTGGAGACTCCATAATGTACAAGAAGAGTAACTTATCTATGAATTTCGTCCTAATTCAGGTCTTGTTCTGCAATTAAATGTATAACTCAAACCCTTACCTTGACTAGTTTGTTGTGGAAAATCTCGATGACATAATCATTTATAGTCACTCCCCAGAGGTTTGGAACCCTGAGTACAGTGTTCCACATGTAGCAGGAAAAGAAGTTGTACACGAAACGGTGCTTAGATGAAAGTGCTCTTTCTCGGACATTGGATCAGCAAGAGTGATTCATATGGATCAAGAGAAGATCAGATCTGTTTTGGACTAGGAAGTACTGTGTGATCAAACAAAATTATATCTGAAAGGGATACAAATTGACCTACTAATGCTTTCGCTTACCACCACATTTGCATTTACACCTCCATACCTTGTGTCGCGCTTAACCTCTTTTGCCTTTTTCTTCCTAGAATGCCCTTAAAGTTATTAAAATTAAAAAAATTAAAAATTAAAAAAATTAAAATAAAACATTTGTAAAAAAAAAAAAAAAAACTTTTTTGATTTTGGGGTGGCGGACACCACCCCCACTTTATTTTTTGAGGGTGGCTGAACCATTGTGGGGGGTGGTTCGTCTGCCCTCATTTTTGGTTTTTGGGGGTGGTTTCGCCACCCCTTTATTTGTTATTTAATTTGTGTTATTTTTTTAATAAGTTTCAAGACATTTAGGCAAGAAGAATTAAAAAGTAATCACATGCATGTGACTACTTTTCCGTTCATATTAATGCCAATTACTAACGTGTGTCTAATTTGACACATGGCGGTAGTATATAGGGGCCCCCTGATGTCACTTTTTAAAGTTTGGAGACGTAAGTGCAAGTGTAGTGGTAGTGTAGGGGCTAAAGTCTATTTTATCCTTATATTTTTAAGGAATTATAGTCGCACCTTCAAAGTCTAGAATAGAAGGAATGACATTTGTGTCACTTATCAGTTTAGTTGCATTGTTTCATGCTCTATGAACCACTTTTGGTCGAGATTTCTGTCTTCATTTCCAGAAAATTAATTTTTTTGTCATTACTTGTTTGGTTTTAAATATGTTAATTACAATTGTGAGTTTCTTTTAAATTATGTATTCTGAGAAATGCACTCTTTTTAATCTAGTATGTAACATATGCTAGGAGATAGATTCTGTGGTATATGATAATTGATATGTACACTTCTCCACCTCCATGGTGCTCAGATCAGGACCCTGGGCTGCCAGTTTTATCTGCACCTTGTTCTGCCTAACCTTGTTTATCATTGAGCTTTTACTAAAGAAAGTAGTATGAAATTGTGTCTTCTTGCAATTTTCTTTGTTTGTGTTTAGAGGTTAGTGTGGTTTACTTAAGCGTCCTGTTGGTTACTGATTCTATGAGATCATACAAGAAGTTATAATTTATGTTGCAGGTTTCAACTCCACATTGAGGCAGGGTAACATAACACACCATGAATATATTCAGGTTTATTATACTCATAAATTTGTGCCTGTTTAAGTTGAACATCTTCTTTATGGTTTCTTGATAGCTGCTTCTCATGTAGGTTGGAAAAGGAAGGGATGTTGGATTAAACCAGATTGCCCTCTTTGAAGGGAAGGTGGCAGGTGGAAATGGAGAGCAAGTCCTTAGCAGGGATATTTACAGGATTGGACAACTGTTTGATTTCTTCCGAATGCTGTCATTCTTTTTCACAACCGTTGGGTATTATGTGTGCACAATGGTACTTTTTATTGTATATCCTTTTCTTGGATCATTCTAGATAATTGGAATAACTTGTCTCTTGAATGGCCTGATGAGAATTTCCCTTTTAATGCAGATGACAGTACTTACAGTATACATATTTTTATATGGAAGACTTTACCTGGTAATCTAACAAAGTTAATTTCCCTTCCTACACCATGTTTTTTCACTGATTTCTTTAGCATCTCCACCTGAGTCTTACTCTTCCAAATTTTATAACATCATGATTATTATCTGTAAAATTATTACCATCATTTCTAATCAAACTTAGGTGTAAAACTTGCTGATTGTCTACAAAATAATTTGTATAACCAGTTTGGTATAGAAGTTTGGGAGTTTTTGCTGCATTGCTTGCAGCCTTGTTGTGATTTAATTGATGTTATGTAACAAAAATCTGGGTAGTTGAGCTTTATGGTACACTTGCTAGAAGGTACCTTTGGTAAAATTGTATTAGAACCTGTGGCAAGTTGCAGTTGAATGAAAAAAAAAAAAATCCATTTTTTGCTTAGAAATTTGGCCTTGTTTGTAATTCATCAAGTAGTCTAGCATTATATGAGCTTTGGATTAATAAGTTTCAAATCTTTTTTCCTTAATCTAGTTTGCTTAAGCCAAACAGTTGCAAGGAGTTACGTGAATGTTTTTATGATTCAATGACAATTATGTAATCCCCCCTCCAAAAAAAAAAAAGAAGGAAAAAAAAAAAAAAGAAAAAAAAAAAGCCAAGTAAGAGTATGTCTAGTTAGTTTATGCTATCATAGTCTTAATTACTGCGCTTGGTCAAATTCTCTAGAAATTGGATCGTGATGCATCTAGAGGGTGTTCTTGCAGTTTTTGCAGGCTGCCTGGACTTTTAGCACCGCCATATTCAATGCTCTATCCAAATTCATTCACCCAAGAAATGTGACCTAGCCTTTGATTTTAGGGAATCATAAATGAGTATAATGTCACTTTGGATTTTATTCTTCTTGTTCTTTATCTTCTTTCCTTCAGTGTTGCAAGAAGTACTCGCTGTCGATGCTCTTGGATAGATTTTTCTTCTCTTTGTAATTTCCCTGAGCATGTCTTTCCACTAGATAACGTTTTAGTTAATCTGCTGCCAATTCCTTCAGGCTTTCTCCGGACTTGATGAATCAATCTCAATGCGAGCAAAAATGTCGGGTAACACAGCACTAGATGCAGCTTTGAATGCTCAGTTCTTGGTTCAGATTGGAATTTTTACTGCAGTTCCGATGATAATGGGTTTTATACTTGAAATGGGATTGCTAAAGGTTAGTTTATATATTTCTTATGTGTAAAGCTTGGTACTTGACATAATATAATGACATTGCCTCCTGTATTGTATACAGTGGGGAACCTTTTAGGCTTTAGAAGGCTATATATGCATGATAAGTCTGTTTTGTCCTATTTTTTTCTGGATGTCCTATTAATATGATTTTCTTCTTGTTTTTTTTCTTTTCAATAAATGTATTTCCATAGTGCATAAAATTTTGTAGTGCTAATCATTTAGTCTTACCTAAATATTTGCAGGCTGTTTTCAGTTTTATTACAATGCAACTTCAGTTGTGTTCTGTCTTCTTCACATTTTCATTAGGAACAAGAACTCATTATTTTGGACGTACCATCCTCCATGGAGGTGCAAAAGTATGTCAACATATTTTTCTGATTTGTCTTTATTTTTTTTTATTTTTTTTTAATGGTTTATTTGTTTGGCAATTGAAAGATTGATTTGCATTGTTCATTTTCTCCAATAGTACCGAGCAACTGGTAGAGGCTTTGTTGTCCGTCACATCAAGTTTGCTGAAAATTACAGGCTTTATTCAAGAAGTCATTTCATCAAAGCGTGAGTGGTATTTGCTAGAGAAGGGCAGATGATTTTTCTTTATGGGAAAGGGGGTGGGGGTTGATGTTATTCATTTGGATCAATTTAAGGGGCTTTTTTTTTCCCTCTCAAACTTATGAAGCTGATTTTTTGCAGGTTTGAGGTGGCACTGCTTCTTATAGTTTATATTGCGTATGGGTACACAGATGGAGGTGCTGTTTCATTTGTTTTGCTAACTATAAGCAGTTGGTTCCTTGTCATTTCGTGGCTCTTTGCTCCTTATATCTTCAATCCCTCTGGTTTTGAGTGGCAAAAGTGAGTTCTTAGCTTTTTATTTACTTCCTGGAAATTCTGTGTCTTTTCTTTTGTGGCATTTAAGTCCCTGCTTTTACATTTTATATAATTTTGTAATAATCATACTGGCTTGTCATTCTTATAATCTTACTTTCCAATGTACAGGACTGTGGAGGATTTTGATGATTGGATTGGTTGGCTTCTGTATAAAGGTGGAGTAGGTGTGAAGGGAGAAAATAGCTGGGAATCTTGGTGGGATGAAGAACAGGTTTATAACTAATGCAAATATTTTCTTTTCTTTTTTATAACTATTGCAATCGAGATGAAGTTAGTTGCACTTCATCTCCTGATGAGAAGACAATATGATTATTGCTTTAATAATTACTGTTCCTTTAACAAATAAAATGTTTCATTATTTAGCAAACTTGTTATAACAAAATGATGATAAGCACTAAGCAGACTAAATTTACAAAAAAAAAAATTACCTTTTCTTCCCATGTGGTAGAGCTTGATTGGTTCTAAATTTTTGTTTTCTTTATTCCTTTTTTGTGATTTGAATTGGGAATTGAGGTGGGGGGTTTGGGTGGGGGGCAGCCATAGAGCCATTTCCTCTGCCTGTTTGTTCTTTTCAACTCTGAAGAATGCAGATTTTTTTTAGCTTAGATATGTGGGAAGCATTGTTCAAATTACATGCCATCCATGCTTTTTGTATAAATGAATTATTATGTTATCAAATGGTCCTATGGACTTGTTTTACACTGGATTGGACGTTTTTCTGAGTAGCTCGCTGCTTTTCTGGTTTGTTTCTTGTGGTGACTCTTCTTATGCAGATGCATATACAAACATTGAGAGGTCGTATATTGGAAACAATTTTGAGTTTGAGGTTCTTAATATTCCAATATGGCATCGTATACAAACTACATATCACAGGAAAGGATACATCACTTGCGGTACACTTCTTGTCCTTTATTCTGCATGCATAGCTCAGATATGTTCTGTATGTTATCTAAAAATAAATTGAGCATATTCATGTCTCCTAGCTTCGGGAGTGTTACTGATTTTCTAATTCTGAAGACAGGTGATGATTAATAAGCACTCGCCTAAGTTCTCCCATCCATATAATTTTTAGTTGCAATTGCAATCAAAATTCTACAATAATGGGCATGTTATTATATGTGGCCCATCACAATTACTGATCTGACACTTGAAAGTTGAAAGCCTTGAGAGATTTTTGCAAAACAAAAGAAAGAACATAGTAGAACTATTGTGGCATATTATTGTCAGAAGTCTATTTAATAAGATTTTGGAATTATGTTAATGGGTCCCATCTCAATAGTGATCTCAGAAATGAGTGTTTATTACCAAAGCGAGGAAACACTGTAGCTTCTTGAAGTTGATTGAGATAAACAAGTTTTACAATCAAAATGTCATGAGAAGCCCGTGTCTGTTTTTTACTAGGGTTTGCGTTTTTAATGAATTTGAATTACTTATGAAAAAAATAAAAAGAAGCTTGTGTATATGTTGATACTATAGTAATAGGCTTAATATGAGAATCTTGTTGCAAAGTACTTCTAAATGCTTTCTTTATAGGTTAACAATTCATGCTCAACTAACTCTATAACTACCTAGATATTTGTGCATACAATTTTGGCTTTAGTTATTTCTACCAATAAATAAAACATAAATAATAAAGGAAGAAATGAAGAAAGATAGCTGCATATGCTTGTACGAATATCATATTCTGCTTTACTGATTCTAGTTTTACTAAAAGATTAAGTTCTCTTGATCTTAACAATTGCTTTTGTTCTCTAGCTTTATGGCTTCTCCTGGGCCGTACTGGTTGGCATTGTCATGATATTCAAGGTTTGTCTGGCTTCTTGCTTAAATTATTTTCCCTATCCATCTTGACTTGCTTATTTTTGCTTTGAACCTAATATTTTTTGTATTATTTTCTATTGTCCGGCAGGTCTTTACCTACAGTCCCAAAAGATCAACCCACTTCCATTTAATGATGCGATTTATACAGGGAGTCACATCCTTGGGACTTGTTGCAGCCCTCGCCCTCGTTATTGTCTTTACTAATCTGTCAATAGCAGACCTGTTTGCAAGCCTCCTTGCATTTATTCCAACTGGATGGGCCATACTATGTGTAAGTTTTAAGAATACAAGTTCTAATCAAATTTCATGAACACAAAATAATGTGCGATTTTGACAGTGGCTAATTTGTCCAAACTGTATACCCTTTCGAGAGAACAGTGATTAAAAATTTAGGATATAGCTGAACACGCATTCTATATATGATCTGACAGCCAGTGTAGCTGAATATAGCATTATTGATCCAGCTATGACATTTGATATACTACTGACACCAAGTGGATGGGTTAATAAGCTGTTCTTGACTTGTCGTGTATTCTCAAGTACAGAAAGTAATGCAAGCAGTTTAGGGTGCTTTGCATAGATAAGATGTTATGACCGGAAAATTGAATGGTAGTGTCTTTGAGACTCCTTGGTTGTCATGTAATACATGTAAGCCATTGAACTGCATCCAAAACAATGATTTCTGGATGCATGGACTTTTAATTGCTTTTAACCGGGTAAACTGCTTTTTTTTTAATAAGATAATTCAATCTTATTAAAAGGCACAAAGGGGCGCAACCCAAGTACACAGGCAACTGTCTATTTGTATTTAGTCTTGACCGTGTTTTAGCGATGATGGTATTATCTGATATTTGTTTGATTATTGTTGGTTGTGCTGAAACAGCTGGGAATCACTTGGAAGAAGGTGGTGAAGAGTTTGGGGCTATGGGAATCAGTGCGTGAATTTGCTAGGATGTATGATGCTGGGATGGGTATGCTTATTTTTGCCCCAATTGCCGTGTTATCATGGTTTCCCTTCATTTCCACCTTCCAGTCTCGCCTTCTCTTTAATCAAGCATTTAGCCGTGGGCTGGAGATCTCCATCATTCTTGCTGGAAACAAAGCTAACATCGAAACTTAATTCTTCCTTCCGGCATTTCGTAAATATGCAGCAGCTGTGATGTTGTGATTGTGTATTTGAGATGACAATGCTCTAGTGTTTTATGACCCTTAGTATATTTCTAGCATGGTGTTTGTATAGATGGTTGTAAAAAAAACAAAAATGTAGCGGTGGAAGCAACATTTCTATTTAGAGCAGGTGGTTGGTGATATTTTGAGTTCCACTTTTTGTAATGTAAGGATGTAACATCACTGAACTTCGGGATTTCTCGTTTTTTTTTTTTTTTTTTTGGGGAGGACCAGGCGTTATCATTTGTCTTAGTCTTTTCATATACCTCCTGCAAGTCAACTTTATTTTAAGCGAAAATTGTTCCAATGGTCCACTAAAATGTCTCAAGCTTTTTTAACAGGTTTCACGTGGATTTTTTGGTAATGTCATGCGGGATTTGGTTTAGTTGGGGAAAAAAAACAGTAAAAAGAGAACTCATGTATTTTTTATGTGAAGCTTTGTTGCTGGAGGAGCCAACCGAAAGTATTTGTTTTCCATGTCATAAAGAACTCGTGGACGTTTTTTTGTTTTTTTTAAATCAAATAAGGAAAACGGGTTACAAGTGATCATATAACAAAATGGTGGCCAACTCAACAACAAAGCCCAAATAGAAATTACAGTATAGATATAGAAACAATAACAGACAGCAGGACAATGGTTTCATTCATGATCCCAAAAGAATTATAAACAAGTCGGGTCTTTCCAATGGTCACAAAAGGTGGTAACAAGTGGCAAAAGGACTCTATAAAGAGTCCCATGCTGTGAAGGCAACAACCACAGTTTCAAGGTTGTTGTAGAAAAGGTACTGCAATAACCATTGAAGGACAAAACACCGGCCAAAGAAGTTTTCTCTCCAAGATCAAACCAGATCATATCAGGAAAACAGTAACTCACGTAAAACCAAAACTACAGCAAAATACGACAAAAAGTTCAGAAATACAACAAAAAAACTATAAGCAAAAAACAAGCACTCAGGATAGTTGCACTAGCGGAGGATGGGTGGTTGAAAGTCCCTGGGGAGCACGTGGACGTTTTTATCTTTGCCTTTACATATTCGGTGATTTAGTTTTGACAATTTTTTTCGATAAAATATCATTTCAGTCACTCAACTATTTATCATTATCCCTTATCTGTCATTGTTTTTTTATTAGTTCTTGAGACTCTAGAAACACCCAATGTTATCTTTGTCCAACCTTACAATTATTATTCCTTAATATATTTGATGTGATATATGTTTTTATGCTCATATTTTTTAATAGAAATCTCGTGCAATACTTATAATATGAGCACTTCATTTTAAATAAATGACCTAAATTCTGTCACTACATTTAAAATGTTAAAAAACTAAAACTCTATTTTCAGTAACCATTGACCTCTACTTTCACTATGGCCACGATTACCGCCCTGGTCGGGATGCTTCAAAGCATTAAGAGCATAAAAAATTCATTCATTACTGTTAAATTATTATTTATCCCAAAAGCTTAAACTAATAGGAAGAGATAAATTTATACTAAAACTCTATTTTTTAATAGGTAATGCCCAACACGTGGAATATTTAATTTAAATGGGAGATGAATTGACGGAATCAGGGTTCGATCTCATGACTTTTGGCTTTGATACCATGTTAAATTATCAGTTATTCCACAAGTTTAAACTTATAGAAAAAGGTAAATTTAATCAGTTAATCAATACTTTAACAATTACCAATGGCACATTGTGTGTTTAAGTGTGAAAAGACACCTTACCTTCATATGGTGACTATCAATCTCTCATCACCACCACCATTAGGAGTGGTCAACCAACACTTTGACAATTTTGGGGTGACCGAATCACCAGTTTTGGCCAAAGAAGTGGTTCGACCAAAATTAGAGCTACAAGAGGATAAGAATGAAATGAAGACTTAATAAAACTTCATGCATTAAAGTGAGGATATTCTGACAAAACAGTTTAGAAACAACAACCATATTTTGACCATCCGTGATTCACATGTATTTTAGCCAAATGCAGAGCCACCTTCCTGAAAATAGCATGGGAGGAATAGAAAACATAAGAGTGGTGGAGCTTAGACCTAATTGACTGATTCTACAATTACAATTAAGACAAAGACAAAGACTTCCTCTATCTTCGGCTCCAAACAGGGTGTAATGGAATCTTTAGACAAATCAATGTACTTTGTCTGCATAGGAAGCCTACCTTAAGTTTGGCTTGTCTCCAACTAAAAAAAAAAAAAAACCAAAAACAAAAAAAACAAAAAAAAAAAATAATAATAATAATAATCATTGAAGATTGTCTTGTGAAAAAAATACTGTCCAGTAAAAAGAAGAAAAAATAACTAAAATTCTTCGTCAGTTTTACAATCTCACCGTTTATTTTTGCACCAAAAATCTTCATTTAGGTTTGGGAGTCTGTTTAATATACTATTTTTTCTCTCTATTGTAACACGATTAGGGCCCACATGATGCAATGAGAAGAAAAGCACAGTGGGACCTTCAACTCCAACAAGAAGGCCAAAAACATTCAATTTGAAATTAATTTTTAAAATTTAAGAAAAATAAATTGAAAATGGCATTTTGATAGATCAAAAGAGCTCCGAGGGCATTTTTGGCATTGCAGGTATCAAGCCTGCTCAGCCCCTTCCAAAACAACCCCCACTCTGTGTTTGTCATATAAAATATAAAATATAAAATTACAAATCCTTGGTACTGTGAATCCTAAAAACTAGGGCCTCAAATGCCAAAAAAACAATTTACACAGGCTGCTGAAGAGTGGAATCACTTCCACTACTTCCACTCCCAGCCACTCCAATTTCATCTGTAGTTGCAGAATTGCCATAAGTAGGAAGCTGATCAACTCCAGTCATAGGTGAAGAAGCTGGGAAGATCGGATGGTTAAATCTACAAGCCGGCCCATACTTGCAAATGCCATAGCGACTGTAATGTGAACAGATACTCTGATCCTGGAAACAAATTC
Source organism: Corylus avellana (assembly GCF_965113065.1). Taxonomy (NCBI): domain Eukaryota; kingdom Viridiplantae; phylum Streptophyta; class Magnoliopsida; order Fagales; family Betulaceae; genus Corylus; species Corylus avellana. The sequence continues at coordinate 35,163,342 of NC_142492.1, read as the reverse complement.
ATGCGAGGAACTCATCAGGCATGGAAATTATGTGAGAAACTTTCCAGAAGAAACGACTACTGATAAGTTAAGTAAAATAATAAAAACAAAAATGTAATTGCAGAAATCGGCTGTGGACCAACGGTGTAAGACCCAGATCCACAGGTTCCTATCAGTGTGCGAAACATGGAATCGCTTTCAGTCCAATCATAGCATCGCCGGTCAACGCTGTTAAAGCTATGGGCGACGTGGCATCAGACCCTAAGAAGAAACGACCTACTGAAAATGATATGGAAAACTTCTTACTGCTTTTTTTTTTTTTTAGAATCCTAGAATCTTTAACAATGGTCTATCAATTGGTTTCGGCACAAACAAACAAACAAAAAAACCCTTCCCAAGTATTTACATTTGTGAGCACAGCCCAGAAGAATACTTACAGGTCTCAAAGGAAGGCCCTTGTCACTGAGAGCACATGGGGGTGACTTCGCAGCCCGATCCTTGGGGTGGTGATACTTGCAATTAGATTTAAACTTACAATCCCCAGTTTTTAAGAAATAACTGCACTCAGGTTGGCCAGGTCGTTCTGGATATTCATCTATCTGAACCTGCTGATGATGATGTGTAAAGAGATTGGTTTCAGGAGCTGCTGGGCTCAAGACATATGGGGCAGTCGGATGCATACTCCTTTCTGTTGGATATACAGGAACCTTAACAATTGACAAACAAATAAATTAATGGGCAACCTACGCTTAGTATATCTCATCAACTCCTTTCTTTCTAATCAATTACATAGCCAAAAAAAAAAAGGTGATGGGAAATGGGAAAAGCATAATATAAAAACAGTAACCAAGCCATGAGGCACAAAGCATAAACCAGGCATAAATATATAAAAACAGTGTGTTGCATGTGTTCCCAGGGGTGAAGAAAGTGCCTGACTGGGAACAGCAGTAGATATACCGATCTTTTGAAAACACAACAGCAGAAACACAGTTTATTATTTTTCCTCATCGAACTTTAACATTCTTGAGTAATAAGGCATTTTAACCCCTTATAAATTCCTTATTTTAGAACATAATAACACTTATTTTATCCCTTCCAGTTACCAGAATGCTATCCCCCAAAAACCCCAAGTTCAACCACTAATTTCAAGGATCATATTGAGGAAAAAAAAATATGCATTGTGTAAAAAGATGTAAATACCCTCTGTCTGAGCTCACTTTTCATGATTGTGATTTGTGAATGCCCAAAGGGCATGGTCTCAATAGAGAACTGGAGTTGAGTCACTTGAGGAAATTCCCAATGAATATGTTTGACTGCTCTGTGTCATACATATCACCCATATGCATTATTTAAACACTTCTTTACTCGTGCAATTTCTTCTTTGAAAAAAGAAAAGAAAAAGAGCTATTTCTCAATTATTATCTGAACACAGCCTGTAAATAGGTAACTTCACTTAAGTTAACAAATAGGGATGGTAATGTACTAGTTCTATGCAGAGACATCATCAATACAACAAATTACTTGTACTCTTGTCCAAAGAACCAGGTTGTTGCATAAATTTACCAGGAAAACAAACAATTCTTGCCAGGTAAAAGTGATGACAATTACTCAGAATAAAAGTACCTGATACCCATTCCATTCCGAATTTTGGGGAGGCACCACAGGTGTAGGTGGAAGCACAATTGGCACAAAGGGAGCAGTTTCATTCAATGTATGCGAAGGCCAAGATGCAATAGATGGTGGGGAAGCACCTAATGAAACAGATCCACCATTACCATATCCTGAAGGGGTGTCACTCCCCCCCACAACTGTAGGGTCGGGGTGATTAAACCTGCAGTTTGCTCCATACTTGCAGGAGCCAGTACGCATGTAATAGGGGCACTCTTTCTCCCCCTGTGATGAATTAAAACGTCATTGATTTATCAGAATAATTGCTCTGACAAACCATGGTAAGAGACTAAAGATAATCTTTATAGAATTTTGAGCTAGAGAAATGATTATAGAGATATCATATAACACGGATATACAAAGATTTGTCAAGACTTTACAATTAAGACATAGAAGTAATACCAGTCGGATTGGCAAGCCCAAAAAGTTGAGCTCTAGAAGTGTGGTTCCCGAAGTTTTGCCTCTTGTGTGATTGTATCTACAAGCTTTTCCATACTTACACCCCCCCGACCTCAAGTAATACTGAAAGAAGCTCAAGATAAGAATTATAAGACCACAAAAACCATTGTTAGTGCATCATGCACATTGCACACAGTTAAATAAATGGTAGACAAGAAGAGTAAATGTAAAAAAGTTGCCTAGAACATATTTGTAGGATAGGTTACTCTTTTGAAAAGGTCACAACAAATCCAATATATGATATTCATATATTGTTAGAAAACAGATTAAAGAATCACCAAGGGCAAACCCAGGTGTCAGACTTTTGCCAATCTAACAACACTTTCGTCGCGGCAGCACAAAGCTACAGGAAACTGAATGAAGAATTTTAAGCAATAGAGCTAATTGAGGAAATTGATGAAAGTTCATCATACATATTCAGGTAAATAAATAACCTACATGAGAGAAATAGATGAAAACTATCGCTAGCTAGCAATGGTTAATGCCCCTAATATCGATATTTTATATCCATATGAGCTACGAACAAGAGGGATGTATGGATTTAACATATCTCGATTAATTATATCGAGATATTACATCCATACTTTGACCCATCACAATGATACAGATATGCTATGATATTGACTCCTGACACACATTAGCAACATCATAAAATAATCAACATCATCGACATCAAGGGTTCACAAATAAAATTTCCCACCCAATTAGTGTTTCCAAAAGTACGAATTGAACCCGAATACCCACCACTCCCTAATAGATGCCTTAAGTCTTTAGTCACTAAGCTAGGACACCATGGGCAATGCCCAAATTGATTGAACCAGGCATAGTTCGAACTATCTAGAGTCAGGTGCAACAATCATGAATAAATGTTATATTTTCACCAATCAGCTCTATTTTGGGCCTCATAATCAATGCACACATATCCAAAAACAATTCTAAGAAAATTCATGAAAGTTGCCATGCATGCTAGTTAAAAAAATTGCTGCTAAAACCATAGCTTGCAAATTTGTTTGTTGAAGACCATAACAACAATAATAAGAACCTTGCACTCTGTCTGGCCAGGCCTCTCTGTGGATTCGTCCCTTTCCTTCACCTTCTCCTTAACACCCTTCAAATCGATAAAAATAAAACACCGAAGGACAAAAAAGTTAGCATGACAGAATAATTCCAATCATACAAGGAGAACAAATTGACGCTTGAAAGCAAAACACCCAAAGCGCTGACTGCCCATTAATTGACAGATAGATTCTCCATCCATTGGAAAGAAAAAATAAATAAAATCATCTATTAAAGAAATATAACTGAAGTAGGAAAAAATAGGACTCCCTAAAAGCAAAAAGAAATACATAAAAACTTTTCAGAAACTATTTTCCATCAAAACAAACAAAGCTATAAAACCCAACCAGCCACAATCCATCATATCCCAACACCACCACCACTTCCCCTCGCTGCAAAATACTATTTTCTTCTCAAATATTAATCTCCAAACCCAGTACATTCCTCCCATAAAATCCCCACAAGCAGAGACTTTTCCATATCTACAACACATACTCAATGTCTCCTTTTCTGAAACAATAATCTAACCAAATACATGCATGTATACATTAATTAACGTACAAAAAACACACGCACACGCATAATCATACATAATATACCTGGTTTTTCCTTCTAACAGGGTGATTGAACTTGCAATTGGATGCAAACTTGCACGTCCCAGTCTTGAGATAAAAGGCGCAATCTTCGGCCTCAGGCCGCACTGGGTACTGATACTGATGCCTCTTGCTATTGGCATTACCATTATCATTTCTCTCACCGCTTTCCTCAACCTCCACCTCCACCTCCACCTCCGGGACACTTGGGATCGAAACAAACTCCTCCACCACCACCTTCTCAATCTCATTATCATTCTCATTCTCATTCTCATTCCCATTCACATTCACATTCCAATCGTCCCATCCGCTCTCGCCGCCCTTCCCTCCTTCCCAATTCGAACCCCCCTTGTCTTTCTCAACCCATTGTTCTTGTTCAACCTCTTTCAAATCCCAGTTCCCATCTTTCTCAGCCTCTTCCTTCAAGACAGGTTCCGATTCCTCTTTCAAACTCAGGCTCTGAAGCTCGACATAGATGGCCGGAGTGTGATCCTCTGCCGTACGATTGGGATCATCAGACGGTGCTTGATCGAGATCGGAATTAGGGAATTTTGAAGGCTGAAACTCTAATTCCGAGACTTCGTTGATGGGATTTGGGTCGCAGATTGATTCAAAGGCCTCCATTCTCCCTCCACATTTCAAACCCTAATTTCGCAGAGAAAAGGGAAAGAGCGAGAGTTAAGAGAAATAAATGGTATGTGCGAAAACCCGAAAAAGGTGAAACTTTTTGGTGGTATATATAATATATGTATATGCTGAGCTACATTTGTACGTGAGGATAACGTATGTACAACATCATAATTCATACATGGCTGGGATGCCCAATAAAATGTTTTTAAAAAGCTGCTTTTTTTTTTTTTTTTTTTTTTTCTTCATACAGATGAAAGGAAACCAAAACATTACAGTAAATGTAAACTTTGTAGTTTCTTAAGAATTAGGTTTTTCGAATTTCACTCGAATTTGGGCCGTTTAATTGTGGGGACATACATGCTCTGGATAATCTAAGATGTAAGATTCATTTGTTTGGAACAAATGAATCTATGACACTCCGATCTTGGAAAGATGAATAGTTTACAATAGAGCATGTATGGTTTTTAAAGACATTAATGAGTACTAAGTTTCATTTCACTTAATTATTTTTTTTAGAGTAATAACATAGATGTGTCTATCTAACTCACATAGAGAATATGTGGTTTATAAAGACATTAACGAGTGCTAAGTGTTACATTGTTTACTATTTTTTTTTATAAAGACATTAACGAGTGCTAAGTGTTACATTGTTTACTATTTTTTTTTTAAAAAAAAAAATTGATTCAAAGGGGGAAAAAGAAAGTTATAAAGGGGGTTTTTTCCGCTACAAATTCTTAAAGAGGAGAGAATGGGAATGAGAGAGAATGCTTCCAAACACACGGTTCGAAACAGCTCATTTGGCAACATGGTGTGCACAATAATTTGCACATCTTGATGTCTTCAATGCAGTCCAATTCTATAAGGAGAGGAGCTGCTGACTTATGTCGGCTAGGATAAACCGAGCTTTATAAGTGATTATAGAAAAATTTCAAATTGACTAATCATTTTGAAGTAATAAGCTTTTTTCTCAAGATAGTCTAATTTAACTATTTATGGGAATTGTAATCCTTCAGTGAATATAAAAAAGAAAAAAAAAAAAATTGAAAACAATGTGATATTGAATTGGAATCATACCATCAAGGGCCTCTTACAACCAACTACCCAATTGCGGGGTAAAAGGCATTGTCAGATAACATTTTGATTCTAAGTGTTACATATGACAAGTGTTGCTTTAACTCTGTATATAAATTCTTCTCTCTCCTTTTAAGTCGATTTTCAATGGTGAGTTCTATGTAAAATTTGTATCACAAAATCCCCCATCCAGGACGACCATGGTTGTGCCAATTGGCTCATAAATCGAAGTCATACTCACCCATGGGTGTGCGTGACAGTGCTCAACCAGCCAGCCATTGACCATACGAAATGTCCTAAAGTTTACATTCCTATGTTTCTGTCCTCGAGCAATCCACCAAATCAGACCATTACCAGAGTATTCTTTTTCAACACAGTTGATTATGTTGTTATGGTTCGTAGGATTAGCATGTAAGATTCATTGGATAAGAATGTTGAACATCCAAGCAATTGCTCTGGTGGCAGTAAACAACTGGGTCCAATGAAGACCCCAGGCAAGCAGAATTAACAGTTGCTCTGAATGGCAATTGCAGAGAAAACCTAAACCTATGTTGAAACCTAGCCCTAACCCTGTCAATTGAACAACATATTAGCTAGCAATGAAAAATTACATTCCTCTTCCATTGAAATTATCCCCTTCCCTTCTTTGCTGAATGACCAGTCTTCCGCTTGTGGCGACTGAAATCTGACACAAACCGGAATGTCTGCCCACAGCCTGGCTCGGCGCACACATAAGGACGAGCACCTGTGTGAACCCTAATGTGTTCAGTTCGAGCCCATGCCCACTTGAATGTCATCTTGCAGCCCTTCCAAGGGCACTTAAGAGGACGGTCATCCAGATGAACTCGCCGGTGCTGCACCAGATATTTATGCGAGAAGAACTTTTTCCCACAGCCCTTGACTGGACAGATATTTCTTTTATGCAAGGCGAGCTCTTGTTTTGAGCCAAAACTCATGGTGCAGCCCTCAACATCACACAGGAATTCTACTTCCTCATCCGCCACTTTTGGATAATAGTGTCCAGCTGAAGCCTTCACAGCAGAAGCATTCTTCTTCACTTTTTTCCTACTAGTTTGCTGCTTCTCTTTTGGTTTGGCTTCAGGCTCTTTTGGGGGCTTTGGGATTCTCTTCCTAAGGCGTGTGCTAGGTCCACCTTCCGGGTCCTCTTCGACATATAAGCCAAACCGGCCAGCATTCTGTTCAGATTGATTATTCCGAAGCCGAGGAGTTCGTTGTTTAATTTGTTGAGGGGTCTCTTTTTTCATAACCCGACGGGTCACCTGTTTTGCAGCCTGAGAGGTCCCGTGTTTCACATGCCGAGTGGTCTCTTTCTTCATTTGCTGACGGGTCTCTGGTTTCATTCTCTTACTCCGAAGAATCCTCCTATGCTGATGATGAGAATTATCATCCAGTGAAATATTCGAAACTGCATCTTCTCTCTCAATGCCTTTGGCTTGCTTGATTTTAGGAAGCCTCTGGTGCTGCTGATGTGAATTATCCCCAAGGGAATCATCTGAAACTGCATCTTCTCTCTCAATGGCTTTGGCTTGCTTGATTTTAGGAAGCCTCCGGTGCTGCTGATGTGAATTGTCCCCAAGTGAATCATCTGAAACTGCATCTTCTCTCTCAATGCATTTGGCTTGATTCCTTCTAGGAACTCTCCTAATCTGCTGATGAGAATTATCCTCCAGTGAATCATCAGAAGATGCTTCTCTCCCAATCTTGCTTTTAGCAATCCTCCTATTATGCTGATGAGAATTATTCCCTGGTGAACCGTCTGATTTTGCATCTTCTCTCTCTAAATATTTGGGTTGCTTGCCCCTAAGAATCCTCCTATGCCGCAGATGAGAATTATCCTCCATTGAATCATCTGAAACTGCATCTTCTCTCTCATCAAAAAAGGCTTCCTTGCTTTTAGAAGTCCTCCAATGTAGCTGATGAGAATTATTCTCCGATGAATCATCTGAAACTGCATGGTCCCTATCTATAGATTTGGCTGGTTTGCCTAGGGTCCTGCTATGCTGCCGATGAGAATTATCTTCCACAGAATAATCTGAAACTGCATCTTCTCTATCAATACATTTGGCTTTTTTGGTAGACCCACTTTCTACTGTCATCTTTCTCTTCCTACGATATTTTCTGATAACCGTGGGGGCTTCACTTTTAACTGCTGTGCTTTCTGTTTTTCTCTCAAGCTTCACATCCGGCATTGTCCAAGTTTGGATGCTTCTGTCTTCTTCATCATCATCGGGATCCCCTTTTGCCAAAAAGGGATGAACCTGATGTGACATCCAGACTTTCCCACACCATTTCCCTGCCACTACTTTTTTCTGCCTGCCTGACCTCCTCCCGTAGACACTAGCTTTTCTAGGCGAGCTAGCCGGAGAACTACGGCCGAATGCATTATAAATAACAAAATTGTAAGGCATCTGCTTACTGTAAAGAGTAGAGCGGCTAAGGTTGGCACTGTAAAAGAGATTGATTCCAAGCTTTACAGCCCAATCCCCATTGCCAGGAATTGCTTCCTGGCTATCCAGAGCTGACCGGATCCCGTCCTCATCCTCTTTGGTGGCACTTCTGAATGTGATATCATTCCAGAGATAATCAATTCCAAGTTCTTCTGCCAACAACTTTGCTTCAGCCTCTATCTTGGGATAATCTGAAAATGTTATTACAGATAATATATGGATGATTAGATGGCAGATGATAGCTCAGAACTATACGTTGGAAAAACTCATGACAAATCTTTTCAAGACACAAGACATGCTGATAAAAAACCAATTTGTAAAAAGTGGCTGATAAATACCACTGATAGTAATATATAAATATAAATATATGTGTGTGCATATATATATATATATAAACAGTGAAGCTATTGATGCAAATCCACAGCAGAAGATATCCAATGTGAAATTCATGATATGGTAAAGGACTCTATTGACCGTGCAAAAGAGATTACGATATAATAACCTAGTACAGATGTATCTCTTCAATCTGGGAGCAGCTTGTTTATTCCAAAAAATAAAAAATAGCATATCACTGTGTGAAATTATATAATTTGCCATACTAAAACTTTTCATATTTCCTATTTTAACTAATTGGATCTCAGCACTCAGTTCCCAAAATAAACCTAATCTTTCATCTCTATTTTTCCTTAGCATATAAGGTAAAATGTGGAACTTAAAAATCTGGGAAGAAAAAATATGAAAACTAAGTGGGAAATGTCCATATTATGTATGAACAATTGTTAGAGCATGCACCTGGATGACAAAGGAGCAGTATATGCACTCCTCCTATTGGACGAAGTTGCTGCTCTACTTCTATGGCATGCTCAAGACAGAAGACATGCATTCTAGAAGAGTCTTCATCAGATCTTGGAGCCAATGACATATTGGGGTTCTCTATTGGTACAATTGCCTTGCCAAACTTCGTTTTCTCAGCATCATGGGCATCTGGAGAACAATCTGAACTAATATGGGATACTGTCATTGGATCACTTAATATGCCCTCCAATCCATTTGACTTTAAGGAAGTACGATCATCAGTTCTAAACTCAACAGAGCAGTCAGAAGCTCGACTTCCATTCTTGAGAACCCCAGTTGCATTATGGGGGCAGTCTTGCATGGGAGGCGAACCAGAATTATCACGTTGATATATACTTTCTGACGAACAATTTATCAACTTAGTTTCATCAGCGCATGTAGGAAAATCTGGTTCACCCTGATCCTCCTCAGAGTCAGATGAATTTCCATAAGTCGAAGCTAATAGGCCAAGAGCAGTAGTGTCTCTCTGTGATTCAGCATTAGAAACCACTTCATGACTTTGATCTGCCATCTCAATTTGGTAATCAACAGATTGAACAGGGACATCATATAAACCATCTGGGGCACTTTTCTCCATCCGTTCTGCATATGGAAAGAAAAATATTTATAAATATTTTGGTTAAATCACCACTTGTTCAAATGCTTAAGCTGCTAAGAAATGGCAAATTTAATCATTTAATTATATTCTTTTTTTGATAAACAATCAAGCGAAGCGCCCCTACGTACACCGGAAGTATACACAAGGATGCCAACCAGAAAAACAAAAGCAAAAAGACAAAGAAAAACCCACAAAGCAAACCCAAATGATTATAACTACTGCTTTGATATCATGTTAAATCACCGCTTGTTCTAAAAGTTAAAGTTGATAGGAAATGATAAATTTTTTTGATAGGTAATTCAATATCATTAAAAAGAGAAGCACAACCCTAGTACAGATGAAGCATATAAGAGAAACCCCTAATCAGGAAAAAAGGAAATGTTAAATTTAATCATTTAATCATATTCTAACAATTCCAAAAAGAATCTCCTTCGAGGAAAACTTGAACAATATAAAGAAAGCCTATGCACAATAAAATCAAAGAAATATTTGCAGGCTATGGGTAAAATGTAGTCACTAGGATAATCATACTGAGTTTTAGATATGATTAGAAAAAGGAATCCATACAACGTGATAAATAGTTGCATCCAAAGTAGGAATGCACCTTTATTAAACTAGGTAAACAAAAAGTACTTTGTTTCAGCAAATAGCTATACAGCCTGGACAAAGAAAAAAAATTATAATTTAAACCATAATAAACAATATCAGAGGATCACTTCATATCAATCAGGATCACTTCATATCAATCCTCACATAAGTATAGATTTACAACCATCATCGTTGCACTAACAAAACTATATTTGTTCTGCATTTAACATGACGAATTATCATAATTGGTTTTCCACCCAAATACTTCAATCTTCTTCTCTGCCCCTGCCATGAAACACAACACTGTTTCATTGGTTTAAAAGTTATTAGAAAAAAAAAAAAGAGGCAATTTGCTCCTCTCTACAGGAATGCTACAAGGTTTAATTTGAAAAAAGAAATCAATCCTGCCAAGCCCCAAAAGAAAAGAAAGGTGAACAAAAATGATTCTAACAAAAGGAATGGCATGAGTGAAAGGAGAAAAACAATGACGCATGAGAGAAAACTCAACCCCCACCAAAACCCATTACACACTAGCTTAGACTGTTCATTAGTATACAACACATTACACAAAGATAATTTCTCCTGGCTACTCAAAAGAAATGAAGGCCCATGCTCCAGAAGTGATTAGAATAGGCTGGCTACGACCACACTGATAAACTAATAAAATAATGAAGGATCTAAAGCCCTGGACATCTCACCCGAAAGGCACATGTTGGACATAGATGCCAGGTCCAGAAACATAGAAAATCTCTACTTGATCACAATCTAAGATCATATAATGAAGGCAAGTTTCAAGAGGAGATCTTTCTAGAAACCTACCTGTACCAATATCCTGATCAGAAGTAATTGCACTCCCGTTAGCAATGGTAAACCCATCACCAACTACTCCAGAACCAACAACCCAATCATTAAAGAAGCTACAATCAGCTGACATAAGGTATCTAGAAGCTGGTTCTCTTGGTTGAATGATAGCAACACAAGCAAAGCTTAGAATTCCACATGTGACACATGAAAATAGTCTCTGATCTGACAACCCATCGCTTTGAATTGTGTTTTCTCTTTCACAGTCTGTATTCAGTGTCTTGGAATTTGAGGAGCACATATTATTAAATCTACTCAATGAGGATATTCTGTTCCTCTCATACAAAGAGCCAAAATTTCCTTTCACTGGAAAGGAACCTTTCACTAGCCCAATTCCCTGGTTCCTGTCTCGCACAAGATCATCAGAAACTACACTTGAGGATTTCATTTTCATCACTTCCCCAGAACTGCATAAACCAGGGGCCAAGCTGGCGTTTACTCTTAACTGGGATCCAACACGTAATTTCGAACAAACGGATATATCAGAAGAACTTTGTGGAAGAAGTACAACTGAAGATCCGTTTCCAAGAATGCGAAGCAGGTCATTATTCTGTACTACATTCTGCACAAATAGCTCTTTAACCATTGTTTCTCCTTCACCCTTTTTCTTATCTTTTAGCCGAGAACTTCGTGGTTCAGCACTGATGCTCGCAGGTATTCTGCGTAGAGAAAATAAAAATTAAAGGGGTCTATAAAAAGTAAGTCAGTTACTTACTCATCAAAAAAAAAAAGGGGTCTATAAAACATGTGAACTATCTATTTTTCAATCTATTGTACTTCTGGTATCTCATAATACAATTTTGGAAGACTTTGTGGCACATTGGAGAATTTTCACTAGGAACTTATATCCTCTAAAACTATGTGGAAAAATAATACAACAATGAGAGATATGAACAACCAACAGATACCCAAAAAAAAAATGAAGGTGAAGTGAAATGGGGAAGCCTGAAAGCACGGTACTGGAAGAATGACACTGCTAGAACAACAGTGAGCAAAAATAGATATAAACGGTGATAGAACAAACCTTGAACATAATGCCAGTGCAAGATCATAAAGTAACTGGAAATGAGACACCATGGGAGGATAATTGATAGAAGCTCTTCGAACAGCAGCATCTTTAGCAACTCTCAACCATTCAGGAGTTGCAATATTAGCTGCCTCCCCACAGTTAAATCCTAAACGGCAAAAATCAATGGGAATAAATAAGTATCCTCATTTAATAACAGCAACAACAATCATCATTACAATTGCAAACTCAAATTAACATATTAGAATTGAAAGGTCTCTCACCATGACTGAACCCTGTATGATAGGCTCGTGGGAAAGTGACAACAAATTCCCCAGCATTTTGCACTAACCTGATTTGAAGCAATTTTGAAAGAGTAAGAGATATATAAATGCATTCATGCCACTACTCAAGATAATGCATGTTACAGGCATCTATAATCAAGGATGTGGTAATTTATGCAAATAATGTCTTCCGGGTGTACTATTTACTCTCCGCAGATGGAAGAAAAAATGAGACGAAAATTCATTTATAAGAATCTACTTTCTAAAAGCTTTATTCTCTTTCAACCAGTATTTTAACTTCTACCATCGATCAGGTTGAAGTTGCTTAAAATAAGAATCACACAAAAAGTGATTCCTTAGCTAATAACATCATCAGCTCTGAAAGCCATTGAAAGTGAACCATGCTTCGTATTCAATATAAGGATGCTCATAGAAAGCAAAATCAGAACATTGAGAAGCAGAACAGGACACAAATCAAAAGCTCACCTGCAACATGGAACCCCTGCACTACTAAACACTTCAGGTGACATCACTGTGGTCTTTTCCCCAAGAATAGCAAAAGTAACTGATCAAAGATAAATGAAAATGAGCTTAGTAGACTAAAACAGCGTAGAGAAACATAAAAATCACCTAAAATCCTCCCAATTCATCGAAACAAGATGGTTCAAGTGCTTAACTCATTTAACCAAAACAAACAACATAGTGATCTCTTTGTCAATCCACTTCATTTCTAAAATGTTGTTCGGCAGTCATAAACATGGAAATGCAACAACCTCCAATGAAATTCAAACACATTTAGTAACAAAAACAGGGGAGGCCCAAGTGGCGAACTCACCAAGAGGGTTGATCTCTCCTCCATAGCCATGAACCCTGACCACCTCCTCGAACGCGACAGCGGCGTCCCTCGGCACGCCGTACCACGTCTTCCCGGCCCCCATGTGCAGGTAATTCAAGCTGTGCAAGTCGTGATCCTCCACGTGCCAAGCGAACCAGCTAAATAACATGGCTACGTACACCATCGGAGACGTGACCCCAGGAATCTCCTCCTTCATGAACCTCAACAGAGACCCATTCGACCGCGACACCCCCCTCATGTTCCACGCAGTCTCTCCAAGGCTCACACCCTCCCACCCCACCTCCCTGCTTTTCTTGGGACTAAACGGCACGAAGGCCGAGCCCGGAATGTCGTTCGCGTACTCCACTGAGAAGGGCTTGTCCACGGTGGCCTTCCAATAAAGGGTCTCGATTTCCAGGGCCGAAGGGTGCGCCCCAGCCCCACCTCTCTTCCCACCACCACCACACTTCTTCAAATAGGTCTTCTCGAAGGCCTTGGCCTTGGCCTCGAACTGCTCGAACGTGTAATACTCGCCGCTCTGCCACACGGGTCTCTGAACCGGGCGGGGCCTTCTTGGGCAGAACCCGATCTGCTGCTGCCGGGTCGTGAATGTGGGCTCGGACTCTGGGTTCCGCGCCGACAGCGACCGGTTCAGGTTCGCAATTGCAGTCTTCTTCGGCGAGGGTGGCACCGGCGGGACGATTTTGCAGATTCCATACTTGGAGGCCTCCTTCTCGATCTTGAAAATGTAGGAAATCGGATCTTGGAACTCGGATAGGGTCGGGTGGTACTCCGGAGCCAAAGGTAAGGTTTTGAGCCATGGGAGCACCTCCTGAGCTGCCTCCGAAGCTGCCATTGATAAACCAATACAGGTGGAATTTAGGTCGAGGGAGTGAGATTACTCTTTTGGGTCTCTCATTCAAACCCACCCCCAACCCATATTGGGACACTCGCAGCGAAAGCGAAGCAGAGAGAAGAAGCTATTCAGATTCTACGCCCCATTTTTTTTTTTTTTTTTTTTGCTTCTCTGAAAAAAATAATTAATAAAGGAATTTCCTTTCCTCTGTTTTTTTATGTGACAGAGGAGGAGAGGGATGGTGAAAAAAATTGTGGGAGGGGAGGGGAGGGGCAGAGGAGTGGGAGTAGTGTTTTAGTGTGGGGGAGGGGGGTGTGTGGAGTAGACATGAGTGGGGTTTTATTCTGGGTTTGGGCAACTTCCTGAAAATGACTGTCTTTTCTCGGGGATTTACCGTTGGTGCCATTTTTATTTTTATTTTTATTTTTTCGTTTTTTTAGTTTTTCGGTGTTTCTCAGTTTTGGATAATTGAAGGAGCAGTGAAATTTGGTAAAAGAACCGTTGTCGACTGGTGGAGAATGATGAAAATGATTTCTTTGCAGTTTTGCCCCTTTATTTTGCTGTTTTGTGCTTGTAGGCCTATAATCAGCGGCATTTTCTATCTCAAAAATGTTTGGTTTGCAAAAGCTTTTAGTATAATTTCTTACAACTTATTTTAGGGGCGAAAAGGCGGGCGACTAAATTGGGTTTAAGAAATTTCTTTTAACTTAATCTATAAAAGTGACATGTGTCCCTTAACATGTGAGATGCACATATTTTTTTAATAACAGAAATAAAGTTAAAATAAATTTTATTAAAAATTCATGTACTATCTCATATATTATTCAAAAAAAAAAGACATATCACTTCAAAAATATATATATATAGACATATACCACTATTATAGATTATGTTGAAGGAAATTCTTCCAACCCAGTTGGAAATAAAACTTTGTCATTGACTTGTCCGTTCATAATTCATGAAATTATTAAAAAAAAAATTAACTTGTCATTTTAATTAGTTATTATTAATTATACATTTTTAATCATTTTACCAATCAAAACTTATCACAAAGGAAAAAATAAAAATTATAGTACCCAAGCATTTTTTAAAAAAATTTATAATTTTTGATAAGAAAAATTAGTTGCTTAATAACCACATGTTAAATGTTACATTAATTTATATAATAAAAGTTATAATATTCCCAATAACACTTTTTATATTCTACTTTTTTTTTCTTTTTTTTTTCTTTAGTGTTTAACTGTTTATCGCATTTGGAGAACAGAGGAGTGAATTTTATGAGAGACGGTTTGGTGAATAGTGGTGAAGTAAAGTTTTTGCAGTTGTGCCCTTTTGGATTTTTTTTTTCGCCCAGTTATTTTGCTGTTTTGTGGTTTGTAGGCCTAAAGAGCAGTGCTTTGGGTTTTGACACTGGGTTTGGTCAATGGGAGTCAACCGTGGCCAATTGAACGATGACATGTCAGCGGATGTCCACTTTAAAGTCTTTAGAGGTTTAAAATCTCCCTTTATTCTACTTACAAAAGAAAAATCCTCTCTATGTGAGTTTGTTCGATTGGACTGAGGTGCAACTATGCAGGGCATATTTGATATATATATAACCTTTTTAGACTAATTATTCTTCTTACTCATTTATTATACATATTTTATATTAATTAATGTGTCCTGTTTATAAAAAAATAAAAAAATAAAAAATTTATTTACTAAAAAAGAATCATTTAAACATGTTAAGTCAATCGGTGTAAAATTAAGATGCAATTAGTGTAAATAGTAGTATTACTCAACCTTTTATTTTATGGACAAAGATCCTATTCATTTCAAGTAAAATTGAGAGAAGTAATTTCACAATTAAAATATTATTTTATTGCATCTAACAGTGTATATAGTGTCATGTCATTTAAAATTTTTAAATAATGTAACAACATATTTAGGGTCTGTTTAAAATTGCGTTTTAAGAGTCTAAAATTACTTTTAACACTCAAAAAATCCGTTTTAAAAAAAAAAATACTCGTTTGATAAAAAAATTAAAAGTGCTTTGAATTGTTAAAAAAGCCTAAAAATAGCCAAAACGCACTTTTGATAAAAACTTAAAAATTAAGTTTTTACCCAAAAACTCTTTTTGACTTAAAAGCTATATTTTTCAAAACGTAATTTCAAACAGGCTTTTATTATGTTACAATATATTATATATAACAAAAAGTAATAACTTTTTTTTATTTTTTACCTTAAAATAGCTAATCTCCGTTGGATAATGCCAAATTGAATGAATTAAAAATCCGCATTTGGAAACAAAACACAGTGAGATTTTCATATTTTTGTTTGATTACCATATCATGCACTTGTGTTACTGGCCAAAATAGAAAGAGAAAAAGTAAATGATGCATATCTTTTCGGGCCTTTGGGCAAAAGATCAAGGCATATCATGCACACTAGTCCACCCAACTTTTTCTATGAGCAGAGCATTTTCCAGTTGTTTTTTTCTCTTTGAAAACACCCCACCACCAAAAGAAAAAACATTTTTTTTCAATCATCGTGCATGGTGTTAAAATATTGCTGCTGCTTCGAATGACATGTCTAAAAAAATCTAAGTTTTTATTTTCCCACACTATAATAAGTTTGTTTTCCTACTTTTTATTTTTTATTTTTTGTACGCCTATTATGCTTAGGGATAAAGTTTTATTTTTCCACATAGCCACCATAAAGGCCTTAGTGGCCACCGTGAGGCTGTCAAACGGCCCTAATAACCACTTTGAGGTCTCAAGATGGTCCTAGCACCCACTGTGAGGTCGTCACGGCTTTGGCGGCCTATTGTGGGGGCCTTCATACTGCCCTGACGACCTATCATAAAGGTTGTTAAATAGCGATTACCAAATTTGTTTTGGCAACCTACTGTTGGAGCCTTCATACCGCCTTGACGACTTATCGTAGGGGTTGTTATACAGAGGCTACGAAATATGTTTGGCAGCCTCACATTAACTGTTAGATTAACGACCATCGTAGTGACCGCTAACATCAGGATCAGGTGGCCACCACATCAACTTTTGTTTAGAAGTTTTTAAAATTTTTTTTTCTTTTTTTTTATACATGCAACCAGCAACCTTGACACTTGAATATATATATAGACAATCTTCACACTTGAAAAATAAAACGTAAAATATTTATTTTTTTTTTGAGAAATATTTTGTGTTTTTTTTTTTTAAAAAAGACTTTTATGATTTGTTTTGAAAAGTATTAGTTTAGTGTAATGATTAATAATTCAAATGCCAAGAGATTGTTGGAGAAGTAGGCAGCACATGTTTTATGGCTCTAATTTTGTCAAACAAGGAGGATGTGGTTTTAAGATATTTTAATATTTTTTTTGGCTCAATATTCTCATATTAAATGTAGGAGCGATACTATATTTTTATCGAGCACTAGCAATAGACACCGTATAAGAGCATTCACAACAGCTCCTCTATATGTGGTTCATTTTCCTAAGTTTAAGAAAAATGTCGAAAATGTCACAAAAATCCACCCACAGCAGAGTCCCTAAATGAGCCCGAAATATTAGGATCACGATAGTGGAACCCAATGTATTGGGTTCAACTGTAGCAATCCTTATGCTTATTAAAATATAAAAAATTTGATTCTCTCTCCTCTCACATCACAAAAGTAAAAAACATATTATTTTAATGATATAAGGAAGTGTTAAGGAAAGCTATTGTGGAGTGTATTTAGATAGAGAAATCAAAAGTAGTTTTAATCTTTAAATTTAAGAAAAATGATGAGGAAGTTGTTGGGAATGTTCTAACATTAAAATATTATATTTTTATTTTTTTTATTTTTATATTCATTTATTTTGCATAGGGAGGTGTGATAGGAGAGAGAATGTCATTTTATAATTATAATAAACCATGTAGACTGCTAGGTCCAACTGTAGCAATCCTAATTTATAAGGAAGATATAAGAAAGCTGTTGTAGATGAGTTTTTGTGATTTTTTTTTAGATTTTCCCTATATGTAGGGAAAAGAAGCAACTTTAGGATAGCTACTAGGAAGTATATTTGGCTCGGGAAGCAAAAAGTAATTTTGCTCTCTAAACTTAGGAAAAATCAAAGGGAAGCTATTGGCAGTGCTCCACTTGTCTACCAATTCCCAATGTTGTACTCCCAATCAACCATTTAATTTTTTTTGTTTGTTATTTCAAAATAATTAATCTAAAAGTTAGTTGAGAGTGTCATATTAGCATTGTTGGACAATTGTAAAAGATTAATGAGGGGACCTTGATTGAGGGGTTAAATCTAATTTTAAGGCCCATAAATGAGAATTAATTTTCAAAACAGGAGACTAAATACCCCTAGTTTCGCCCATGAATCCCACCAAAAGAAAAAATGCAATTGTCTAATATTGGATATTTGCCTATAAGTAGCTTCTCTAATTTCTTGTTCATCTGTTTCCTTAATTAAAGAATAACGTCGATTACTTAAATAAATAAAAGTTACGTGAAATACGTCACATCAACCAATATAAAATAAATGTAAAAAATAACGTTAGTCTTCTTAAAACTAAAGACCTGAGCATCTGTTTTGGTCTAGACCCCACATAAGAGTTTCCTTCCACATGAGCTATTTGTTATTGCATTAATCCAAGCTGATTAAAGCACACATAGGGGGAGAGAGAGGGGAAGTACCAAATATAGCTTCATCACTACATGTATTATTATTGTTAATTTTTTTTTTTTTTTTTTTTTTAGAGAAAAAAGTTGTATAAACTATTTACTCATTAGAATATTTATAAAATACTACTACAAAGGCAACAAAGCAGATTTTTGCAATCATTAGATTCCACAACGGCCACCCTCCACCAATGATAACGAGATGCCATCTTTTTCCTCATGTCACGTAGCTCATGCAATTGGTCCCACCAAAAACGAACCCCAATATAACTGTATTACAAATACATAAACCATAAAATTCAAAGATATTCCAACGATAGATGTTATTCTTGTTTTTTTTTGTTTTTTTTGTTTTTTTTTTTATTTTTTTTTGTCCATTTAAAATTGATATAGCTTTTAAAATTATAAAACCAATGATAATTTAAAAAACCACATCAATTTTAAGTGGATACAAGGGTGATGTCTCTCATTACTCTATTATATAATACATTTTTATTCAACAACTATCTCAGAAGGCTAATGTAGAATTTCAACCAATCATTAAATCAGTCATTATTAGTAATTATATATATAAAAAAAAAAAAAAAAAAAATCCAAGAGTTGGTTGATATTGCTATATTAGTATTGAGGGATAGGGGTAGAATAAAAAAATAGTATATAACATTAGCTTTTGTTTGGCTACCAAGAGGTATTAAAAAAACGTTTTTTTTTTTTTTTTGTTAAAAAAAAGGTGTTACTAGGAGTACTGCTTTTAGTACAAGCTCTTTACAAACTGACATAATAGTTTACGTAGCTTATCACACCAACTACCAAACTGACTTGATAATCCACACGGCACCAGAGCTTCAACTCTACCGCCTTGGTTTGCCTCCTACGGTGCTGCCTCCACACCTGCACAGACAATGGCAACCACCTTGTCCCTTCCTCCTCACTTGGACACTGATTTCATTGTGAAAATGGAGAACAAACAAATATATATCGACACCCACAGCCAAACCGTGAGTCTGGTCATCGACTCATGGAAACTCATAGCGTTCGCTCAGTGTGGACAATGGTAGTTAAAGGTGGCAAGGTCTCAAGATGGAAGAGGGCTAGGGTTGTGTGGCTGACGTGGCAAATATGTGGCTAATGTAGCAAATGCCATGAGTATCGCCGCAAGTTTGTAAGGAATTGTGGTAAATACTGTAATACCCCAAACATTTTCCTAAAGAAACTCTTTCACTTTAGTAATTTAGTGACCCCAAAAGAAATTTAGTCAAAGTTTCAGAGTGGACGTTAAAGATGCTCATGAAAAGACCCATATGGCCTGAGACCACATCCAACATCGGACCATCAAATCTTCTCAACTTCTTTTTTTGTTCTGGTGTTTAACATTTTAGATGACATCCATGTTCATGTCTCACGCATTTCCTTTCTTTTTTTTAAACTTTTGTCCCATTTACTTTCCTAATTATGGGGGACACGGGGCAGAGTTGGACCAAGTTCCACTTTTATCATATTAACACAGTAAAACCAGCATTCCCAATTAATGTAATAGCTGCCATGTGCATCTCTAGTTGGTCCTTAGCTACAAATATAAGAGAAGCATCACAAAAAAACTACCTCAGAGGTTGCCATTTGATACATTCACCAAGAAGGCTTCTTGTTGAGAATGGCAGCATCTTTAAAAAGGGGCACATACAGACTTCTACATGGAAGCTTCGCCATGCTTGGCGTTGGGACATGCTTGTGAAAGCTCAAATGTAATGGGGCAATGATCGCTTCCATAAAAACCTGCCAAGAGTTTAAGAGTAATGTCAGATATCTTGTATCCTACAAGAGAAAATGTAGGGGTTGACACAGCAAGAAATCACAACATCCCTCATTTTCAAGTGGCACCATTGTAGAAAATAAAGCTCCAACATTTGATGGAAAAAAAAAAAACCAAAGCAGCACGTACTCACACCACACTGAATCTATGCATGACCAATTGAACTCATTTAACAACCTAAAATATATAAAGAGACCGAAACTGTAACTGAATTCACCCCCCTCCCAACCCAAAAGAAAAAAGAAAACACAAACAGTGATATAGGTAAGTACGCATGTGGAACAGATAACATCATCAACATCCTCTGCATAATGAGCAATGGTTCACCCATAAGATGAAGAAAAATGGTTGAGCAACCAGAATTCCTTGTTGGTAAGCCATGTGAAGACAGTTGATGCAGTCATGAGGTGTCGTGGTCTCCAACAGCAACCAGTTGAGGGAATGTTTCTAACTGACCATGCTTTTAAATGCATGACATTGCCAAAATGGTATGGCATCTTCAGCCATGATTCATCTATAAGATGAAGGAAAATGGTTGAGCATACCCCCATTTATTGTTGGTTAGCCATTTGAAGACTGGATATAGTCATTCAGAGACCTGCAGTGCCAAGGTCTCGAACAACTGGCACTTTGGTGTTTATATTATTATTATTATTATTATTATTTTATAAGTAATCGAAGTTTATTTAGAGCGAAAGGATGCAACCCAAGTACAAAAAAAGTATACAAAAGAAACACCTAACATGAAAAGGACAAAAGATCAAGAAAATCAGGAAAATCAGAAATATGTAAACAATCATATGCAGCTAGGATGATAGGCCATTCCATTGAAGCCGGTCAAAAAGAAAAAGGTCTTTATCTCCACTATCTCTCACTCACACCCTTTAAAACTTTAATAATTTCTTTTTCTCCTGAAACACAACATTAAACATGGTGGAATTATCTCCCACATTGTTGCACTCTGGAAATTACTCAAGAGCCCTCTAAAACTAACATAAAAGGGGGGGGGGGGGGGGTGGTTTGAACCGGCAATGAAATGATTTTTCTAAATTTAGCTATATTTCTACTACTAGTTTCAAGTATGAATTACACACACTCCCAAAAAACAAGAGTATTACTCAAAATGAAATAAGATGCACCTTGTAATTCAATCCCTTTCCCATGTATCTCACATGCAACAATCCTATCTTTGAGTTTCTCTGAAACTACAAAATAGTCTATCCTCATCCTTTTTCCACGATACCTGCAAGAAAACCACACATCATAATCATCAGAAAGTAAAAACCAGCCTAAGATAGTCAATCAGTCAATCACTCCCACAGTCCCACTTGAAAACGTAATCAATTTCACATTTTAATGGTATTGCCAAACATATATTTTGATCATCAATAGACTAGAACAGTCGCAATGAATTAATAATCCAAATCTGTTAATTATAGCATCAATTTCCTAGGTATATTGATCCATATGATATCAAAAATCTCTTACTTCCCAATGGGATGCCCAGACCATGAGAAGCCACACTCCATGTCCTTCTCCTTGTGTAGGAATCTATATGCATCAATTAACTTTCCCCTGAAGTATAATCCAAATGACTCGGTAAACAAAATTGAGAACTTCATGAATGGGAAAACTTATTAAAACAAGAGAAATAAGGAAACACATTTATAACTAGAAACAATAAAAGTTCAATTTTCAATTTTTGGTCGTAAATATGACTAAGGATATAGCAAAGTGGATAAACTTCATACACTATATTTTAGACCTAGCTTCATAGCAAGAATCTGCTAATAATAAGTGACATTCATGCTCTAGAAACCCAATTTTACTTTTCCTACTCACAATGAGTGAAAACTAGGGGATTTGTGGTAGCAAAATCATGAAACTATCATGGCAATGCCTCAAATAAGCATGAGACAAGTTTGGGAGATGAAAATTCTTCAATATTTCATCTGTGGAATATTTACCAATATGGAAACGTGAAATAAAATTTTCCTAAAAGCAATGGAGCCGATTTTCCATGAAGCAGTAAATATAATGGAGCCATGATTGTCCTCCAAACATGCACATGCAGTGAGATAAGCAGTAAAAATAATAGAAGTATAATGAATCCATGACCAATAGAGCTATTTTCCCATTAAAAAAAGGGGTTAAAAGCAGCAACAGGTATAATGAGAAAACTGGAAGAACCTGCTTTCCTCTTTCCATTGTAAGGAAAAAAGGGGGAAAAGAAGACAGTGAAACTAAAAGGAATTATTGGAACCAAGTCACCACTGTTCCACTTTTTCCCAACTGACTTCAGTCTCATGGAAAAACCATTTGTTTGTAGGCCATGGTTTCACCATCCTAATTGCTACTCAAAATCAAGGAAGCAAAGATTTTCTAATGGAATCACGCACTCTTTCAATATGGTACCAAAACGCTTCCTTTCAGATAAGGTAAATCCAGGCTGCCCACAATCCTGCATCATCAAAAGTTAAGTGGAAGCCATATCAATAAGATACTCTTATAAATACAGGGTATGCCATATAGTACAGTGCATATTTGGAGGTAAAAAAATGAAAAGCTACAGGTTATTAAGACATTAAGCTGACGCACAAGTTCATAATCATAAACAGGGACTTCCCAGAAAGTGGTCATGGTCAACAGAAATGGTACTGGTACAAGGCCTTTCCTAGATGAAGGTAAACTTACCATCATTGTTATAAAAATTAAAACGGAGCTAGTGGGCACACGAAATGCACAAGCATTAGAAAAAAAGAAAGGTGGTCCCTACTCATTTCAACAGCTTATTTTCAACTTTAAATGTTTTGCAAATTTGCATCATTACAAAAATAAAGTATTACATAATTACGCCCAAAAAAGCAACAATATACTAACACCTCTTTATTTGGAGGAACATAACCATTGAGCTTTGCTGCACTGAAAAATTCTGGATGACTCACATCAATCTCTTCATGGCTGCAAGTAAAAGGGGGAAAAAGAAGTATAAGGTTCGTGATAAGGATATTGATCTATTTGAAGGATGAGATGCATAATGCTGAACAAACTAAGTCAAAACATTCATAACTTATGCCAAACTCCTTTTTAGTTACTAGTACTCAAATGGTCACTTTCTTGGATATATAAGTATTATGGACACTAAGTTCCATAGAGCCGTGATGCACATTGATCATGAATACTGAAGATAACCAGAGTGTGAAGTGACACACCCTAGTAGTGTTCAAACAATAAATAAATCTCTATTTATGTTCAAGGAGGTATGAAGCACAAGCCTGTCAATATAAGGTAAAGGACAAAACAAATGCAAGCAGTTGGATGAAGATAAAGCAAAATGCTCCCCAACCCAAGAGTAAATAAACCAAAGCAGAAAATGCTCACCTAACATTCAGATCACCACACCATATAAGAGGCTTATCTGAAGATTGAAGGACAAAGTCCAATATCCTTTTATCCCATTTCCTTCTCCTTATAAATGAATTTTCCTCCTCTTTCCAACCATTGTTTGGTGCATATGTATTCAATAAGCGGAATGTATCGAACTCAGCTAAAATGACCCGGCCATCTGGTTCATGCTTTGAAGCTAGAAACAAAGACAACTAATATGATTCAACTGCCATTCCATTCCATATGCAGAAAAGAAACAGCATTCAACTGATAGATTTCAAAGCATGAATGTGTATACAAGACTTTTCCAAGTATGGAATTAACAGATGTAAGGATTAGGAAAATGAACACGCATTCTTCTTTTTTATTTGGCAACTATATAGACATCCATTCAGTCTAAAAAAACAGTTCACAATATACAAGTTATGAAAGCATATTGCACTAAGTTTTAGATCTTCTTTTACTTATCAAAAAAAAAATTTAGACCTTTTCCATCAAACTGAGAAAATGAAAATTACAAAATCATAGCATTTAAGGCTCTTAAATGTCATTGTCATTGCCTATGCAATGTCCTGCATTAATAACGATAACAATAAAAAAAATTACAAGATTCCTTTCTGTTGCATCACTCACATGTATGCCCTAAACCTAAAAGGTAAAGAAGAAACAACAAATTTATGGTGCTAGCTCCCTTAAAGAGAAACATAGCAGAATAAGTCACCAATTGGACATTGATATAGCAATTAGATAGGAAAACATAGATACCTGGCATAGTATCAATTGGTCCCTATTCATTCAGTCAAAGTTTCCACGGCGTTTTCACGCCACTCTCATTCATATTTAGTAACAACAAACTAACTGACGTCCCAATGGGCGTCTCATATAAAATTTTAATACAAAAGGGTGTTGAGTATTAACAAATGCCTCTAATTGGAACTATGCTTTATCAGCACTTGGCTCAACCAACACACCCACATCACAAACAGATACTATATTTCACCCAATTTCATAACATATAGCCAGCAGCAGGCGTACAATGGAGGGTTATGCCGGCACAGACATCTGTTTTCCTTTTGCCTAATAAAAGTCATTTAGACTTCCTTTTAACCAGCTGCTGTGAGATAACATACAGACCATATTTTTTATATAAAGACTGCAATACCCCCAAATATTTGACAATAATTGACTCTAATCAGGACTATAAGTCTAAACAGAACACACAAAAACTATAGTTCAAAAACCAATCACATCTGCAGCTTCCAAATCCTTCAAAATCATCCATGTAATTTTAAGTAATTACAAGCATACCTTATGCAGTTACATTAGATTACACACACAAACACACACAAAGGAATAGATCAAAATGATTAAAGACTCGTATTCAGGAGATGCATGGACAAATTGTAGTGTGGAAATAAAATGGTGAGTATCTAATTATGATTTTGGATGATTTAACTCGTTCGTTAGAGTTCATCCCACAAAAGATTAATACCTCTCTTGTCAAGATTAAAGAAGACATTTTTCGGTTGGCAACACTTCTTTACAAAAAGTGCAGTTCCTGCATACTTTGAATCTGCAAGAGACCACCAAACACGATAATTTGCAAAGGGTAGACTTGAAAGGGCACGTATCAAAATCTGCATGGTTTTAAATGAAAATAAAAATATTAATATAATTTTTTGATAAGTAAACATATCAAAATCAAACATTAAATATCAAAATTTTGAGACTTAGACATATCATCAGAGTTATATCTATGTTAAACTGTTCTCTAAAAACATGTGAATGAAATCTACAAGTAGGATGTATGCTTCCCTCTTAGTCAATGTCAAGCAAAGCCATCATTTTCAATCGTAAGAAGAAAATAAATACACTTCCCTATTCAATCAGTAAGGTGGGTAAATTTATAAACAAGGCTATCTTCATGTTCTCTATGTTAATGGGAAATTTATAAAACTTGATAACATAACCAACAGAGCAATTTCAAAATATGTTTTGGAACTTAGACATAAGATTCAGATTTAGGGTATAAAGCACACTTCAACTAATGAGCAACTGGTAGCAATGATGTAATGCACTCATGGCACAATATAAGTTCCAGTGCTTAGTACAAGGCTCAAATTAAACTAATAATCCATTAAACATGAATATAGTCACTCTACATTTGAAAATCTGCTAAAGAAATTCAAGTTCACTTAGAAATAATTGAAGCGTTTTTGTAACTATTTGTATGCTACTGCAGCTATAATCTTCTATGGTTCAGTAACATTCTTTTGATAAGTTTTTCTGCTAGTTGATACGACATGGTTCAATAATATTTTAATTCATCAAAAAAGAAAAAGAGTAAAGGATGTTTCAATAAAAACAGGAGTCACGCACACACTCAGGCTACTAACAGGAAAAAGTGTTACCTGTTTTTCTTCGCGTGATGAGTTTGTATCATCTTTTAATTCTCCTGGATTTTTAGGTGCACCCTTTGAACCAGCTGCAGGCACCCTTACTTCCTATCAGTTATATGTAGTTAGTTACCAACAATATATGAGGAAAAAGAATTAGGTGTGGTTGTTATTAGTTTAGAATCATCGTGTACCAGAACCATTTTACAATAAGATGAGCTAAGTCAATTGACATAAGTCACAGAACAAAACTAAAGCACACATTAAGGTAAGCCAAAGCCATCCTACAGGCTCAGCTTAACATAGCCTCAATATCTTAACAACCCTTTCACATGTGCAGAAACCTCTCAAAATCTCAAAACCTAACTAGTGTAATATAAGGCCGAGTGCTACTCCATCAAAAGCAAGTTAAACCACTAATTCCACAAAAAGAAAAAAGAAAACAGAATCAAACACATGTTCGGAAAAATTATCAAATTTCATAAACCCCATATACCGAATTTCCATCAGAGACCAACACGTCAAACACCCATGTGCAATTCCACACATGCGTCCACGTTCAAAGACCCAAACCTTAGATACCCACGTCCCACTACACACATTCATCAATGTGCCCATATATAAAATACCCACTTGCCATTACGCTCATTTGTCAATGTTCATCGACACCCCACACGAAATCAAGAAAAAAAATTAAATAGGGTACAACAGAATAGAGAGTGTAGGTGTGTGAGTGACTGAGTCACCTGTATTGCAATGACATCAGGGTCAAAACTTGTCACGAACTTGTTGAGCTCAGGCCAGTCGTTCTTGACT
The DNA here is from genome assembly GCF_965113065.1 of Corylus avellana. Classification (NCBI taxonomy): domain Eukaryota; kingdom Viridiplantae; phylum Streptophyta; class Magnoliopsida; order Fagales; family Betulaceae; genus Corylus; species Corylus avellana. Next base: position 35,136,476 of record NC_142492.1, on the reverse strand, counting down.
CGGAGAAGAAAGCTATTGGCATTCCAGGTCAAGAACTTCAACGGCTCTCTCTTGTCCTCGCCGGATATTTCCCTGTTCTCTCCGTCGTCCTTTTCAGAAGGTGAAAGAGAGGGCTTCTTTGAAGACCCTTCCTTCTCTATCGGTTTAAAGAAACGTTTCATTCTTCGTCAAAGTCTCTCAACGGATCAACTCGGTTATAGTTTCTCTCAAGTATCAGAGGTTTCTGTAATGTCGCTCCCTGCAGGCATATGCCCTTGTAAATTTACATGAAGCTTGGGATAATCCTTTCCATTGGGTAGCAATAGCATTTCCGTACGAGATATGCTATATCGGATAAAAAATTATTTTTAGTTCATAAAAGTCTTAGGTGACAAGAGGCCATAAGTCCATTAGTGGGTAGGGCAATAACAATTATGGATGAGGCCTATGACCTTTTGCCACCTAAAACTTTTATGGACAAAACATGATATTTTTATTGCACCATATCATTTCTCTTTCCGTATTCCGCTGCCGTGGCACTGTAACTTTACACTGCCACGTTAGTTAAACAAATGGTTAATTTTTATTTTTCTTTAACTATCACTTATTTAAACATGCATTTGTTTCAAAGTAAATTTTTTTTTTATTATAAAATATTTTGAAATAATTTTTTTTTCTTTGTTAAATCCTAACGAAAGAAAACATTGCATAAAATTGAAAATTGGATACATTAAATTGACTCAATTGAGAGTTTTTAAACTTTAAGAAAATATAATTGCAAATATAATGAAAGTTCAGGGGTTAGATGATGCTTCCCTGATAATTTATCAATATTTATAGTAACATTTACGAGATATATGGGTTGAGCTTTTAAATGAATTGTCACTTTGCTAGGGCTAGTAATAAGAACTTAACTAATCTTAGATACTGTTCTCATTCTTAATCATCTAGACAAGTTGCTGGTAGGTTAGAAGACAAACTTTGGAAAGAAAAAAAAAACATGAATGATTTTTTTCAACCTTAATCAAGGCTATCAAGCTTTGATTCTCACTTCTGATATGTGCTTCCGAGGGAGTAGGATTTTCAACCTTCTAGAAGCTGTCAGTTATTATGGGTAATGCTTGGGTGTCTCTGTATGTGCTTCTCTTTGGTACTAGAATTATAATACCTATGACATTGGGTATGAGAGGGTTTCCTTGCCTTAATCCATGAGAATGAAAGAACTTCAAAAGGGGCACCATCAAGAAGAATAGAGAAAGAGGAAGTGGCAATGCATTGCCTAATCCATTGGATCCATGTGGGATGGAATCCAAGCAAGGAAATGATCTTCAAAAGAAACTCCTATTCCATAGAATCAAAACTTAGCCACAAATACAACGTGCGAGTCTAACTTGTGTTCAAGCTAATTATGAGTTGACAAACAGAACAAATGCGAGCTTTTCCATTGAAATAAGAGCAGAAAGCGGCTGCAACCATAATTGCATGGGATCTGAACATGAAAAAAAAAGGGCATTATTAGAAGACAAAAATGATAAGCACACGGCTTGTATTTAAAATTCCATAAAAAACCATTATTGCCGATTGATAAGTTCTATGGTATAGCAGAGCATGGACAACATCTTCAATGAGAGGCTCGCATAGATTCTACAGAAATAACATATATACAAGTGATGTCATGACTCATATATATCTAATAGAACTTATGGCTTATGCAAGAAAACCAAGAAACTGGAAGAGAATAGGAATGTGGAGTGAGTATATAGTAGTCATATTAGGGATGTGGTTTGGGTACCATATAACTTAATTTTTTAGATATAAGGAGGACCATATAAATATTTTTAGGTTTCAGGAGGATCACATGAATGTGATGTGGGTTGCACAGTAGTCCAATCAGGCATGTGGTTAGGGTACCCATAAGATTAGTATTTTGAACTACTTTGTTTTAACATTCAAAGATGTCACATCACCCAGATTATTTTGATGAGCATAATTCATTATCTTGAAGGGTTTTGGTCAGATGGCTTGGTAAGCAATTAATGTATCTGCCTAGTCTAGAAACATGCATAGAATATTGTTAATGTTTCTTTAATGTAATGAAACAAACAATCTATCAGATGGGTTTCTTCTTCTCTAATGGGGACCACTATAGGGATCGTTTGGCAAATGCAATGCTTTTTAGGACAGTTTTTTGCTTTTTAGTGAAAAAGCAAAAATATTAACAAACAACTTAACACACAAAGCACTCAAAACTACTCTCACATTTATGTCACATTACAACCAAAAAGCAAAAGGCACCATCTAAAAAGTTTTATCAAACAAGCCCATAATTTTTACAGAATGTCACCTTGAAGTTGCCCAAGGGGGTTTTTTTTTTTTTTTTTTTTTTGGGTAAATGAGTATTCATGCACATTGTTGTTTTATGACTTATGAAATTAGCTTACAAGTAATCTACTTTTAGGTTCGATTCCCTGAGCCACCAATCAAGCACTATGATAGGGAATTCTTATTCATGTTAAGAACAACTATCAGTAAACGATAGAGTAGAGGCTACAAGGGAAAATGTTTCATAGATTGTAGCTCTAAAAATTTTTTTTGTCAATGAAAGGCCTTTTAAAGCAAACTTTCAAAATATTTTTACAACTATAGAGATGGTTAGTGCCAATTGTAGAATAATAGTAACATCTACACTCAAAATTTATGAAGCATGGTGGCATCTCTTTAAATTTTGATCTCGACTCAATCAGCATTGAGGAATAACGTGCATTATTTTTAAATTAAAGATTTAGCATAGGGACTAAAACCACCTGGAATAATACCTGAATAAAGTCAATGAAAATTATATGAGCTAGCTAGCATATTGCTTCTCAAGAAGGCTTCCACAAAATGACAAGTCAAACCGCTCCTCCGGAGGATCTCCAATGAAGTCAAAGACTGCATCTGCATTTAAAAAGTCTTCATCGGCTGTGTAGCTGCAACCAGAGATTAAGGCATGAAATGATGTTATCAATGATTACGCTAAAGACCGGAATATTCAGAGTTTGAATAATAATTGGTTATACAAGGTAGCACGGTAGCAGAAGGAAGGAAGCTAATGCTGACAGTAAATAAAATTTAACAGACAGTTGAAAGCAATGTAGAAAAAGAGAAGTTCTATGAATTTCAGTGGTGGGAAGCAAAACAGAAACTGATGTTGCCATGTTCAAATTAAGGATGGTTCAGGTGGTTTTATATAAATGTAGGTTATCTGTTGATAATAATTAACCAATCAGAGATAATGCATACAATGAAGACTTGTTATGTATGATTCTAGAAAGAAGAGGGCGATCATTTGGATCACATTTGACATGTAAATCCATGAGAAAGTTCTAACTCAGACGCCTAATATTTGCAGCACAGAATCAAGTTTTTTTTTACCTTGAGAAGTACAGAAAACTATACAGAGAAGTAGGGAAGCATACCCCATGCGTGGCACCATATAAACAACCCATGTCGCTCAACCAAATATAAGCTGTCCAAAAGTTGAACTTAAAAGCCTAAGTTCTGCTGTAGGTCCATAGATATAGATTTCTTAAAAGGCACACCTTGAGCTTTAAAAAAGGTACCTATGGAGTTGAAATTGTCCTCCAATTTAACTCTTTCCAAATGCTCCTTAAATGTAAATCAGTGTCACTCTCAAAGCTAGCAAAGCAAAAAAAAAGACTGAATGGAGAAATTCCTCAAGTAGCTTCCCTCAAAGCAAAAGCAAGTACACAGATCTCGCTACACATAAGGCAGTGAAAGCTAACAAAAACACCCAATGTCTTCTCTCACTTCCACAAAGTTATCAAACTAGGAGATCCTAGTTTGATCTTTATTCATGATCTTAAAGAAACTCTCTTTCCTGGAGGGAGAGGGGAGGAGGGGGCACCTGAAGAAACCAAAGAAAAGCAGCTCTTGAGTCTCGATTGACTTCCCAGTAAACATAATCCTTCAACAAAGCACTTTTTCCATTGCAATTATTTCTAAATAGGCTCCCAGAATCAATTGTCAAGGAAAATCCCCACACCACGATTCACGCATGAAAAGTATGATAGAGCCATGTCTAATGATTAAATATATCTAATTTTGCAACACAAGGTAGATTTTTTTCAGATAGTATAATCAATTTGACTCTTCTTTTCTTTTCTTCTTTCCTTTCTCTGAACAAAACCATTACACTCCAAGAAGATGATATCCTTCGCTTTCGGGCAGGACACTGCTTTTCAAGGAAGGCTACACACCCACACTTCATCCTTAACAAAATATGCAAATAATTCTATAATACAGCACGCTGACACAATGTTTGGGATATGAACAGGGAAATCTCCAAGGTAGGTTACTCAGTTTTATGACATACAATGCCTATTGGCAAACAAAATTTCCTAGGAAAAACTAAGGGAATGGTAAGTACAATATTTCTGTTGATACAGTGGTACAATAAGTTACCCGCTCTTTGTTATGATACACTTCATTCCAGCAGCTTTGGCTGCTGCAAGGCCAATGGCGCTGTCCTCTACCACAACGCAACTGTAGAAAAATAATCAATATGAGTTCTAAACAAATACAAAGATTTTAATCAGAAAAGTACATGCTAAACATGTTTGAACATCAATGAACAGCTGGACAGGAAGTTAGTACAAGATTACTAGCAGCATTCTTGCAGAAATTAAAGACTATTTTAATTAATCCTAGCAAATCAATTCAGGTAATAGTAAATGCATGTCTTGATCTAGGATGTATGTAACATAAAAAACACTTTAAAATGATCATTCTAGCATCAGATGTCACTTAGGCCCTTAAGATGCAATACCTTGAAGGATCAACACCCAGAGTGCTGGCTGCTAATACATAGATGGCCTGTCAGGAGGAATAAATACAATTTAATGGCTGACAAAGGCATCCTCATTATTTTTCAACACTCACACAAACTGAGTGAACTCAAACTGATTAGATAGTAAGGGAGTGCTCTAATTGCATGACATATTGTGTAAATGGCAACTGAAGGAAATCTCTTATGTTTCTGAATTGTAAAACTGAGTCAGGTTGTTGCATCTATGGGACATGAAGGATTTTACCACTTCAGGCCCTTGCACCCTAGAATGTAGAGAAAGTAAAAGCAAATGATATTGAACTTAGATGGTGGCCAGCCACCACCTTACTATATTGACATTGACTCTAAGAGGGATGAAAATGTTACTGGATCAGGCTTTTTGCGGGGAACCACATCTCCTGCAAATATCTTGATTTTTTCTGCCCGCTCAGGTCCCAACAAACATGATACTATTGCAGAGACCTAAAATAAACACATATTTCTGCTGTAAACATAAGAACTGGTTCAAGAATCAGTATGATACATTTCACCAATAAATTAACTTGAGCAGAATAACAAGGTTATGAACTATCGATCCTAGCATTAAAGTATAATATGAACATAATTATAGAGTGCAAATGCTGATACAAAATAATGTTAATGAGACCCCTAAATTACAAAGAATGTTACGAGACCCCCTAGTTTCACTTATCAGTCTCTTCAACAATTATTCCACAGTATTCGTAGGAACCATCTGACATGCAAGAACTCGAATTCTTAAACTAATGACATTAAGACCCATCATAGCATCATGGTTTGAACTGTTTCAAACAGTACACGGTGGATATTTGTTATGGATTATCTTCAGTCACCGAAAACTAATCAAACAAGCAATACAATTATGAACCTGATTATGCATACCGCCTTCTCATTTGAAGTGCTACACACGGCAACTTTGATTCCTTTTTCTAAAGCCTGATCAATCAGCCTGTGTAATTTGATAAGAGAAATACATCAAAGTCAAATTTCTGGAGAATTAAAATTTTATCTCAGACAAGGTTGCTGATCTACTTTCACAGAAACATTCTGTTTTGATTATAACCATGGTCCTATTCATAAGATAGCACTTCAAAATATGGTTAATGCTACAAGGTTCTTACAGAATTGATTTTATAAAGTTCATCACAATTCCCCAATATATGGTAGCTTCAGAGAACTCTGAAGGAAAAACATGTCTTAACATGAAAGATGGAATCAGCCCACCATTAGGATATGTTACATGCCTTAAATTAATCAGAATAAAGAATCAAAGAAGCAATACGTCATCAAATGTCAGTAAGGTCATTGATGACTTTTTGGAACCTAGCTGGATCAAAGCTTAAGGATCAAGATCATGAATTTAAAGGGATGCAGATGTCCACTAAATCAACCACTTATGGGAAGGCCAACAAATAGAACTTTGGATCATCAGCTAGCACCCATTCTTATAACTAACTTCACAATCAGATGAATACTGAAAAGACACTGTCATACTGGTGCGCCTGTGGTCATTACTAACTTGGAAGATTGATGACTGTTAGCCGGCATTGAATTCATTTCATGATACCTACTTGTAAGTGACAAATTTAGGTTTCCAGTATAAGCAGAAGATCAATGCGTAACCAAGGACAACTATTAACTATAGGTGCAAAGATAAGCAGAAGATTGGACAAGTAACCAGACTTTGCAACACCCGGCCGAAGAGGGAGCAATTTTTTCTCAATAAGGGCCATGAACAACTCTGTCTTTCTCTTGTGAAGTGAAGCTATGAACTCCTTTCTTTCTTCTTCACTCTTGGGAGCTTTTGCTGGCCAACCAGTCTTGTTAAAGTAGGCTGTCATCCTACAAACACCAGAGCAATTAACTACTAATTTCCTTCACAGTTCTACAATATAGTAGATTTTAGCCCCGCATATTACTTAGCTAAGAATGGAAATAGACAAGAAAAGTATCAAGCCCACAATCATCATTAGTGTGCATGACAGATATTGTGACGCTAATGTAAGATGAAGAAGCTATCAAATTTGGAAAATGTCTTTTGCACACCTCTCTTGTTCACCATTGATTTTGGACTAAAGTTACTGGAAAAGACAAGTGCATGTGATACTATCGATAGAAATGAAAGGTATGTTCAAAGATGTGTCCACAAAAGGTGTGGAGTTAACACTACTTATAAAATTTATAAGAAGACATTACCTTTCTTTTCCTCCTCCAATCTTGAGCAACTCGCCGTACAAGTCTACATCCCAAGTAACACCAAGTTCTCTCTGAACAATAAGTTAAAGTATATTAAGTGAGATTAATCCACAGACTCCTATGGAGGCGTCTGTCATTACATACCATCAGAGCCAATGCAGAGTAAAGCTAGTTTCTCCATCTTAATACGACCGCCGTTTTCAGCTATTCCCGAACGACAAGAATTCTTTAATTAACGACATTCTTTAATTGTAACGAAACTATTCATCCCTTAAAAGACATGATGTTTATCTCTCCCTAGAGGAAAAATTTACAGTGCATGTGCGACCTTATCTCTTCTTGAACACCATTTTCTCAGAACCCAAAGAAACCATCCATCAAAATCCACCAAAACAAGAAAACCCATTTTAAAAATTCAATAAATTTCTCAAACAACCATCTCATTCCACACCAATCAACCATCAAAGCAAACACATAAAACAGAAAGAAAAAAAGAAAAAGCAATAGAACATGAACATGCATACTTCTCCGAAAGTGTCATTGAAAGAGACACGATGCCCGTCCTTCTCAGTATCAACGAGCACGCCGTCACAATCGAAAAGAAGAGCTGATGGAAGAGCCGAAGAAGAAGCTGCGCAAGTGATGCCCCTTGAGCCGTTTCTCAGGCTCATTGGTCTGGCTCGTGAAGGCTTATTATAATAGATACTTGTTCTTGTAGCCAGTATTGAAGATGATAAGGCTCTTTCATGGGGTTTGAGGCAAGCAACAGAGGTCTTTGTATTAGATAACAAAGCTGTTGGAGAAGAAAAAAGAGAGAAGGTGGTTGACGCCATTAGAGCTCTCTCTCTCTCTCTCTCTCTCTCTCTCTCGGCACTTGGGGTGTCCAACGGTAATGTGTCCCCCAACTTATCCACCGTTTAGCCACAAACACATTTGTGGGTGCGCCGAGGATGAAAGCCCATTGTTGTGCTGGTTTGTTTATTTGTTTTTCACATGCTTGAGAATTTGGGCCTTAGAGCAAAAGCCCAACTGAGAAACTACCCGAATCAAGTTTTTATTTTATTTTGTAATACATTTTCAGGATTTTGCTTATACCATTTTTTTTTAATTTTTAATTTAGCTTGTCTTGTCTCCATTGAAAAAATTACTGAAAATTTTGAGCAAAAATAAACATAAGAAATTATTTCCACTAAAAAAAAACTACAATTCTCCCCAATTCCATCCATGATTTGCCAAGAAAGGAGCCCTCTTTCCTTCTTTACCACCCGACAAGTGACAACACTTTAACAATGATGCTTCATGCTAAAGGTAACTAATAGAATTTCGCACTCTGCGAGAACAATGAAGAATATTTTTCAGTTAAAAACATAGCACAAGGGTGGAGCGAAAGACATGCTCTATCAGATTTCCTTTTTCAACGATATACAGTTTTACAATCAAATTTCATGATCACCTTCACTACAGTAAATATTAGTCCCGATGAAGACATGAGGTGAAACCGTTACACAGTCTAGACATGGACTCTGCTTTAATCATGTTGGACTTGGCTGCATCCAGCAATGGGTCTGCCTGGAGGGCTTTTTCAAAACAATACTTCGCTTCCTCCGAGCAACCCTCGGCTACAAATACAAGACCCAGATTGTTGAATGCCGGAGCATAACCAGGCTGCAGCTCAAGTGACTTTGTAAACATTGCTTTCGCACGGTCATATTGTTTTTGCTGGCGGTACAAATTTCCGAGGTTGGAAAATATAGCGTGTGCTTGCTCAGTTGTTGCCAATGCCAAGGCCCGCTTATACATTTCTTCGGCTTGTGATGGCTCCTCCGATAGTTGCAGTGAGATACCTAGTGATGTAAATATAAAACTATAAGATTAATATGTTACAAGTACTGGCACGTCCACCCAAAGGGTGGGGGTGGATGAGATGGAAAATAGATCCACAAACATTTTCATGAGCTTGCACATACCAAGATTTGACCATGCAAAGCTTAACTCTTTCAATCGCGCAACGGCAGCTTTGAGGAACTTCTGTGATATTTTGAATTGTCGACTGCAGAGGCTATGAAGGCCAAGCTGGTGCCACTGCACAGCATCATCTGGATCCTCTGCTACGGCCTAATTCGAACAGAGATGCATGGATTAACGGCAAGGAAAATGTATATAATTATCTAAAAAAAATGGCAGTAGCATCGTCATTGATGGACATGGAAAACAATCCCATATGCTTGGTTTTAGCCCATCATCTACATCAATTAGTTTAATTCTATTAGGCAATATCAATGAACTGTACTTGAATAAATAACAAGAATTATTGTTCTCCAAAGCTGAAACCCGCAAGTAAAAAGAGTACAATATCAGTGCAGAAAATATCCTAGTACAAAAGTTAGGGTAACTTATTTGCAATTCAAAATATCACATTAATACAACGTGTATTGAACACAGGAAAATTTGATGCATAATCATCAATATTCAAGATGTTAAAACCAAAAGAAAAAGGCTTTTTAAGTTCTATTCCAATAAAAAAAAAAATTTATTGCATTCATTTTATTGACTCCTACAAGAAACCCCACACCCCGTGGGGCCATTTTCCCTTTTTTTCCTCCTCCCCAGCAAATAAAAATCACTGACATTGACATGTATGAAGGCATAAGTTCAGCAGAAGTAGATAATATTATTAAGTAAATATTTTGGGAATATCTAAACTGACCAAGCTTAGTTTTGACCTATAAGTAAATACATGCTAGAATATACTATGTGAGATGTTACTTGTGTCATGCATCATTGACTAATGATCAATAAGATATACCAAGTGCATATGAGATAGCTCTTATGCGCAAAAGTTGTAGTGAAAAGCTAGAAAATACCTGCTTTAAACTGTTAACAGCGCGATCTTCCACCTCCATCAACTCATTCTGTTTAGTTTCAAATGCAGCAACAATCTCATGTTGTGCTTTGTGAACCATGGCAAGCCCTGCCCATGCCACGGGAAGATCAATCAGAACAGGATCCCCATCTCTTATTATTGAAGCCATTTCATTTCCAGCCCAAGAAAGCTGTTCACTAGGATCCTGAGACCTTTCTGCATCCTTGATTCGGTGAACCGCAACAGCATATCGTGTAGACATACAATTGGGTTCAAATTTTGCTGCCTAAAGAACAATAGCAAAAGGAAACAGCTTATGCCAATTGAAACCCACAACTCAAAAAAGTGCAGACACCATCTTTTTTTCTTCTTTTTTCTTGAAACAAATGCACAAGTAGAAAGCTAGTAATTTCTAACACATGCACATAAATAGCTATTCAATATATATTCTCAGACAACTAAGATAAAATCTTTCCACTAAGAATAAGGAGACCAATGGACAACCTCAAAAATAACTTATAAATGACTTTAGCAATGAGCCATGAGCACCTTCTCCAAGCACTTTCCAGAACTCCTATGATCACCAGTCATATAATATGCATTAGAAAGGTTCGCCCATATATGCGCTGCTTTTGGATCTGCTTTCAATGCTGCTAGCAAACATTCCTTTGCAACATTGACAGCTGTAACCTGATCTACAGCAGCACCTTCACCAGCATTTGCCCCAGCACCTAAGAATTTAGAAAGACGAGATGTATTTATTAAGGCTTTTCAAACCATCTCATATTCCACAAAAATTGAAATGTATCCACCAGAACCATACAAATCTACACAGTGAGCAACCCGAGTAACAAATCAGTAGTGTTAATCTAACATGATGTCAAACTCTTCAAAAGCATACCTGCTACAACTGAGCCATATTTACACAAAAGAAGGGCTGCATAGTTGATTAGGGCTGCAGGATGATTTTGATCTTTTAGGATCAACTCTTGAAAGCATTTTTCTGATTGATCCAAGTTTCCACTGCAGGGCAGAATACAGTTAAAATTTCCCATGTAAGAGAAGTATCAACTGTGAAAGCAAAAACTTTTCTGATACTGAAAAAAAAACCATATATGTTGTTTCCATACTCACTAATGTTGTGATATGAAGAAGATTAATCCCAGCCATTCTTTTTTGGGCATGCTACATCCCAGCTATATCATTGTTAAGAAAATGTATAGAACTTATTACTAGCACTAGCAATGTGACAATGACTAATCATTTAAAATCTTAACCCACAGTATCATAAATGTTACCATAAATATTGATAAATTATATACCCATTTGCTTCGGCTTGCCAATATTGCTTCGCTCATCCCTCTTAATTTATCCAAAATCTTAAGAGACACCCTTCTGTCCACATTTATAAACAAACTTGATGGTATATTAATCACCCCTTACCATTGAAGGTAAGCAATTCCAAGGTTTCCAAGGCAGTCATAGTTGTCTGGGGCAACAGCCAACAAAGATGATAGAACCTTAATAGCACTCTACAGAAGACAAAAAACTCCATATCAAACTATGAAAGGGAACACGCAACTGTGAACAAAAGCAGCAACATATTTTTATACCTGTAGACGACCAGTTTTAAGAAGTATCAAGCCTAGAGAATTCCATAAAGCAGCCTGTCTCATATCCGATTGCATTGACTCCTTCAGTTTATAAAGAGTCTCCTCAAGCTCTTTAGGTTCAAGTTCTTTATCTGAATTGTTATCCACTGAACTCTCTAGTATAAGACACTACATAGGTAACAAAACATGTTAACCATCATAGCAACCAAAAGGCTCGTTTACTTAATTACCATGTTGGGAAAAAAAGAAAAAAGAAGCAACAAAAAAGAGAGGAAAATATTACAAGCACTTGAGACTACATTACAGTTAGAAGGATTACTGCACCTGTGCATGGTGAATTTGAACCAACGAAAGTAAATCTGGCCTATCGATCTCTGCCTCAGAGCGGAGCAAGATCTCCGCCGCCTTCTCATATGCCAACACAGCCTAACATTATTCTAGAACTTGATGAATTTTTTCTAGCATGCATATTATTAATTAAAACGAAAACTTCAGTCAGTTTCAAAGCCTACCTTCTGAGGTTGACCCAACCTTTGGTACATTAGGCCAAGTATAAACTGAGCATGAGCATTTTTGGGCATCTTCCTTGCGACATGAACTAACCCCTACAAGCATGAACTGAGAACATCAAGAACTACATTGTAGAAAACTTTAAGAATGTATAACACAGTATGAGTTGTAAGGGTTCAAGACAGCCAACACGGCTACTTGTTTGCCGCATGCGCAATCACATGTGACAAAGAGAACAATTACATTATTTGCAAAAGGTATGTTCTAATGATGAGTGAAACAAACTAGAGCATTTTGCACCGGATGTCCAAAAGAGCCATCAACTGGCGTACATATGGGAATCCCTGTAACTTGAAGGCAGGTGCACAAGCAAGCCCAGTGCCTTTAAAATCTAACACATTTGATAGATTCCCTTATCATAAATCCTATGAGATATCAGTTCAAGGCACAAAAGGCAGTAATTGGAAAATATTTTGTTAAAATATCTTGCAAAAAATTAAATTAAGCCAGCCGCCAATATAGTCAGGGACTCAGGCAGAAGGAAACAGACTTATATAAAACACAAACCTAGAAAACTAGGTAATACATGAACATCCATCCAACACACAGACCCGCATTAATTAAAATCAGAAAAACAGATACAGGGACCGATCGAAGAGGAGCGCTCACAGTTTTTAGGCTGCTAACTTTTTCCTCACGCGAAGAAGGAGCCCCTTGAACATGCTGCTCGCCATCACCATCTGGTCCATAATCAAGAGAGCAATCTGCCTTACTATTCCTTGAACGGCATTTCCCCGATTTGTTCGAACGTTTAACTTCACCTTCCATGGTCTCAAAGTCATTGCAAATCACTGTATTCTTGTCTTGACTGCTCTCATCATTACTCAACCTACATATTATACAATCAAACAAGTCTTCAATAGAATATAGTTAAGTCTCAGATTTTCCATCATCTGCGACCAGAAAAGGGCAAAAACTGGCCTAAACAGAGCCTGCCAGTACTCCTCGGCTTAGCTTATCGGAATTATAATCATTTTTCCACAACTCATGCTATCAAAAAATTCAAAACATCATTTTCCTCGGGTTTTCTAAGCAACCAAACAAAGGGCAATAAATAACCAAAAAGAGAAAAAAGAAAATCGGCGCAACAGAGATAACAGAAAATTGGATGATATAAGAAGATTTAGACAAGGTGAGGACAAGAGGAACCTAGTAAGGTCTGGGGCGGACACGTGGACGGAGTCGTCGCCGTCCGCTTCAGGAGGGTTGACGTTGAGGTCGGCTAAAACGACGACCTTAGAAGGCTGTTGCGACAGCCTCTTCGGGTTCTCTTCGATGTAGCTCTCTGCGGTTCCGAGTTGTGGTTTTATAGGCACTGGGTGCGGTTCGGACATTTTATGCATTCGCGTTTCCAGCGAAAGAGTCCAAGAAGGAAGATGAGCAGCTGGCTTCGGTTTGGTTTGGTTTCGCCAATTAGGTTTTTTTTTGGCCAGAGTTTTGTGCGAGTTGGGATAGCTAGAGTTAGAGCGTAAAGGCAGGCAATAACAGCAAACTAACCGCATTAACTCGCTAATCGCTTTTGAAGGCGATTACGGTTAGCGTTTTAAGGTTTTTTCAAAGTTACTAACCATTAACTACTAACTATATATATATATATATATATATATTAAATGATGTAGTATATGGTATGATATTATCGTATTACTATGGAAATTAGAGACTATCGTTTTGCATTTTTTAAAATTTTAAAAAGCAATTATTAAAGTTATTAATTGCTAATCGCCTAGCGGAGGCGGTTAGTGAAGTTTACTAACACCCTAAACAATTATGGTTTGCGATTTTATCTTATAACCACTAAATTTGAGAATTTTTTTATTAATCTAGAAAATTGATTTCGTTATAGGCAACCGGAAGAAGCACAATGCTTTTAGAAATAAGTAATTTTACTATTTGAATTTATTTATCACACTTATTTTAGCCACTTAAAAAAATTATAAACCAAATTAATGTGGTGAGAGGAGAGAAAAAAAAAATAATAATAGAGGCATTTTTATTTTTATTTTTATTTTGAAAGGTTTATATAGTTTTTTTTTTTTTTGTTTATTAAAAAAAATATTGAGAAACACGTTGAGACTGGAGGGTTGTACTTTGTAACCACCCCAAGACTCATCGTAATTCCACCCTTCTCTTCCCCTTACTTTTTTGGGCCAAAAAATTGTAGAGAATTCAAATTGAATTTCTAATAAAATTAATAGAATATGTAATTCTTACATAGATTTTTAAAAGTTGATGTGCAAATCACATGTGCATATCAATTTAATAGACAAGATTGAAAAACAAATCCTCCAAACAAATTTGCTGGAAATTTTATCCTCTAAAGCCACAGCAAAATGAACCAAAACAATGAAGGTTTTTCAAGGATTTTATTTTTTATTTTTTTAAAAAAAGAAAGATATATAATCCTAGCCGTTGAGGGTAGCACTAGCAGTAACGTCATGTCGAATGCCTTTGAAAAAAAGCTGTGAAATGAATTGGAAAAAACCAACTTTTATACATCAGGCTGGGATTAATAAGAATTCTCCATAAGATGACACTACAAAAAGAGAAAACATCAGAAGGAAGCCGAACATCCCATCATATCTATACCCCGTTAAAAAGCGCAAGCGCCATTTAAACAGTGAATCCAGGCAACGGGCAACAACATAAGATGAGAAAAACAGATGAAAATATATGTTCTTCTCAAGGAGCTGCAGTCTGAGTTAGGGAACCATCAGTGGCTGCTGATGAACCAAAGAATGGTAGGAGCCATCCCTTCTTCTGGGCATGCTCTACATAGAAGCTGAATTTCTTCTCTGCATTTGGAATGTCAAGTGCCAGATCATCAAGCCCGTCCTTGATCCGGCCGAAGCCTTTCGTCATCTGGTTTATGGTGATCAGCCCTTCAGTAAAACATTCCTGCAGCAAATCCAGCATTCTATCATTCTTCTTCTCCATAGCCATAACCAATGCCTTCTTCACCACCTCGTGGTTAAAGAAAGGCATGCCGAGATCACGAATACATTGGCAGGCTTCAGCAACAACACCCCCGCTTTCATACTCCTCCAGAAGCTTTAAGATCTTGTCCTTTGCATCCTCCACGGCCCAGCCACTCCCACCTCCCCAACACCTCAAGATCCTCTCACCAGCATGACGGGCAGAAAGGAGTGCTCGGGCCATACGTACAGTCTCACTCCCACTCGAATCCAGTGGCAACTTGCTGCTAATCTCTTCTAAATTATGCGGAACCAAGACATCATCAATCACAGCCCTAGCTAGAAAAAGAGCGAGCTCGTTTGAGGCATCCAGAATGTCCAGTGCCGTATCTTCTGCAGATTCCAGAAGCATGACGAAACCGTTAGCTATATCATCACTTGAGAAAATCTCGCTATGAAGAGAGGCTAGCAGAACGGATGCCATTTCTTTTTCTCTGTTCTTCCTATCCATAGCAAGGGTTATCAGCTTCTTTAAAAAAATTGAGTTATACTCGGGCGTCCCAAGATCTACAAGGCTCTGGATGAGTTCAGGAATGTCATCCGAGAGAAAATATTCATGAATTATAGTCACGGTCTCTTCCTTGTACCGCCTCACCTTTGCATCATCTGGGACCTCCCCGTCTTCAACCGGAGACTTCACAAATGAAGCATCAAGCCATCCTTCAGAGATTGCCTTGGGGACAAGCGAGTGGAACAGGGCTTTTGCTGATGGAATATCAAGAGCAAGGTCATCAAGGCTTTCTGCCAACCGAGAAAAACCCTTTGCCATTTGACTAGAACTTATCAGGCCTTCCTCAGCGGCTTCCTTTAATAGCTTCAACATTAGAGGTTCAGCTGTTCGAATCTCCATGGCAAGTACCAAAGACCTCTTCACAACCTCGTGATGGAAGAACGAAACCCCTAACTCCCTTATGCACCTACAGGCCTCAATAGTGTCTCCATTCTCCACGTACTCCCTCAACAAATCGGCAATCTTTTTCTTCACTTCCTCAACAGTGATGTGAGTGCTACCACCCCACCTCTTCTCCACAAGTTCTGCATGGTGTGGAGCTGAGAGATAGCTCTTATCAGCGATTTGGATAACCTGAACTCCCTTGGAAGATTCAGGCAGTCCCTTCTTTGCCCGGGTCAGGAAAGCTGGAGGGACAATGTCATCAACCACAGCACGCGCTAGGAACAAGGCGAGGATGTCAACTGCATCCAGTATGTCCACTGCAAGGTCATCAGCAGATTCAAGAAGCAAAAAAAATCCATCCTGTATCTGGCTAGGACTAATGACATCAGCATACAAAGCTGAAAGCAGAACAGAAGCCATTTCCTTCTCCTTATCATGCCTGTCCATGGCAATGGAAACAAGCCGCTTGATAAAGTAAGGAAGATATTCACTTGAGCCTAGTTCCCTGAGCTCAGAAGCTGCCAATTCCACATCTCCAGTGCTGAAGTATTCCTCTATGATGGAGACAACAGCTTTCTTGTATTCATCTAAGGGGTCTGAGACAGTTGATCCAACAAGCTGATATGGTTCCTGTGGAAAGCAAAGATAAGAGAAGAGCAACATACACATTTAACAATAGTGTTGAAAAACCTCATTCCAGTACAGGAGTAACCTGCTGCTAGCACAAGGGCAAATTAAAATTACAAGGGACAATAATCAATATTGCAAACCAGAATACATGCCTTAAAAACAGCAATTACCTCGCCACTGTCGTAATTTGGGTCATTACGATCAAGATGGGATTCACCATCAGTGTCGAGGAGTTTTCCCCATGTGCCCTTACCACCAGCACCATCTGTAACCATTAGTTGAAGAGAAGACCAGCAACTTATATACAAGAAAGGGTGCATTAAGAAACAAATGACAACACAAGGTAAGTAATGGGATGGACAGATGTCACACATATATAAGGCCTAACTGAAAAATCATACAAGTGATATAAGGAGCGTATTACTCCAGGGTATGGAAACCTCGGCTAACATCCAACTAAAACAGGAAGTAGAAGAAAGAAGAGTAACAAGAAGAAAATCACTACAAAGCATAATCTAAAACATGGCTACTTTGATTTACTCAAGAATATCCTTTTCTTTTTATTTTTTATTATTTTCTCCCGGTAATGAACATGAAACTCTTTGCATGGGTTTATGCAGACCCTAATACCAGATTACAAGTCAATGAAACTAACAATTGCATTCCTCATTTAAGCAGCTTGATAAAGCCACATATTCCTAATCAGAAATCAAAAGCACAAAGGCACATACAATTTGCAGCATTCTCATTTATTCAGAATACGTAATGACTATATAGAGCTCTGACAATTGAAGCAATCTAAGTTTGCACCTTCATATGCAATTAGATCATTTGAAAAAAGAAAGTTGAACACAATTTTAACTAGAAATTAGACTTTGTGGCCTCTGAAGTGGAACAAATTTTAAATCTGGAATCATTGCTGATAAAGCCAAAATAAGATAATCATGAAAAGTTAACTAAGCTATGCCCTATCAACTGCATTCTAAACAGTGTTACTAAATCTATCAGGTCAAATATATCAATCATTTATCAAAAATACACAGAGGGTTCCCATAAAAACCAATAAACCTGATACTTAAAGAATACATAAATTACACCACTAGTTGTTAACTTATAAATAAAAAATAAAAGAGAGAGAGAGAGAAGAGGGAAGGGAGGGGGGGGAGAGAGCATTGTAATCTGATATCAGAAACAGAACTCCGGATAAAGACCAATTAAAAGGAAACAAGAATAAGAACCCTATACTCTGGCGAGTGAGTATATGAAAACAGCTCTCTTCCCAATGGAATTTTGGAAACAATTGAGCAAAAAAAAAAAGAAACTTTAAAATACATTTTTTTTAGATCCAAAGTGTAATGTGAAATAATTTCAATCTCAATTGTTCTACTTTTTCCTTCCTCGATTACAACTAAAGCACTTGATAACAAAAGCTTTCTTTATATTGTCTGAAAATGGTTTTTAAAAACTATGCTCTAACAAGCAAGCCCCTCACTTCCTTGGAAAAAGGAAAATGATATATGTCAAACAGAGATAGAAACAGGAACCATTAAGTAAATAATATTGGGGACTTTCATAGTATGTTCACAAGCTCTAATGATTGCAAGATGATGAACTAAAAAGATTGACACTGTCCCATACAAAAACATGGCAACGGAAATAAAGTTTTTCTAAAACAGAATCTTTTGTAAATACAATAAACAGCCATACCATATTTAACATCTAGACATATTTTTGTAGGGGGCAGTCGAAAAAAATCCTCGGTGTAATATGGTATGGCTCTTTATACCAAGGAAAAATTAGGCAGTCGAAAAAATCCTCAATTTAATGAATTCATAAGTTACTGGCACAAACATAACTGAGCACAAAAACAGAAATCGTTTCTATTTCCTTAAACTACTCTGCTATTAAGTTAAAAGATACAAACCAATGAACGTGATACACTTAAACATGGATATGCCTATCCATCTACTCAACTACGATTACATTTGTGTGTGGGCGTTTGTGTTGTTCATAAGGTCATTAACTGTTTTTACTTAACTCAATCTCTTATTGACCCATTTGGTCTAGCTCTACTCCATTTGGAAGATAAAAGGCTATTCAGTCAGTCAGTGACAAAACTAGTATAATTCTTAATCATCCTAGGACTCCCATTAAAATGGTCCACCAGCTATGACATAAAAGATATAAATTTAACTAATCCTGAAAAGAAAACCCATTAATCAACCTGCACACAGACAGACGTCAATAAAAGAAAAATCTAGACAGCAACAAAGTGCCACATGGCCTCACCCTTCTTCACCCGCACAAGCTTCCCCGAGTGCGACCTACGAACATGCCTCACAGCAATCCCAGCTGTTGATGCCTTGCCACCAGCAGGAGCTTTTATGTTATGTTCAGAAAGCAAAGATGTCGGGGATTTTGGGGACGATGACAAAATCTCCACATTTTGGCTCGCTATCTTCAACACTTCCCTCTGTTCATTAGTCAGAAATCCCTCGTTCGATGCCATTTGCACCAACAAATCCTACACACAAACTGAAGGGGAAAAAAGCATTACACCACGTAAGACCATAAAAAGAATCTCCAATAATTCGTTTCATACAACATTAATCAATCCACATCAAGAACATTACCATACAACAATATCAAGCACTTTCAATCTTACTTTCTGTTGGTTTCTAAGAAAACAGCCCAGCGGCTTTCCATTTCTTCACATTTTAACAATATCATATTTGACCTGTTTTCTATAAAATCTTGTAACACCATTATCATTATTCAGAATGAAATGCAACGCAAATAAACATCGAATGTTCACAATCAATTCAAGAAAAAGCTGCGAGCGACGCCCTTAGGCTGCTACGAACTGAATGGAAAATCGGGAGGACGCACTAATAAAAGAAAGAAAAAAAAATCCAAATAGTCGTACCGCTCAAAATAAAACGCAGTTTCTCAAATCCCAAATAATAAGAAAATCTAGGATTCGATACTTTATTCCACTAACTTTTCACACCTTTTCACATAAACGAAACTGAATATTACAAAGAGAACGAGAAAGAACCTTTCAATCTGGGTGAAGTTAGAGAATATTGAATCCAAAACAAGAATCCGATTCCTCTGTGCTTGGCCCGGATCTCGAGCCAAGACAGGAGTGAAGCCACCGGATCTCCCAATCACACTACAGAAAAAGAACGAAGAAGGGAAGAACAAGAAAGAAGATCCAAAAACCCTAGATCAAACGGCCCGTATTCTTCAACCCGAGGATCTGAATCTTCTCTGCTGGTGCGTTTTTGTCTGTGTCTCAAATCTCAATCGGTTAGCGAAACAGAATGAGAGCGAGAGAGAGAGAGGAATGGATGAGAACGAAAAAGAAGTGGATCGAGAGAGCGGTATTTATAGGGAGGCTACCGTTTCGTGTACACGTCACCGGGAGGTATCATCGCTTAGGGTGTCCACGTGGCATTGGCGCTAAAGCCAGTTACGGTGCCGTGGGGACCTATCTTTGGGCTCCACTCGGCCCGTGGCCACTTGGTTTAGGGTTTTGGGTGAGAGCTTTATTTACTGAACTAGCCCTGCTGTTTTGTTCGTTCTTAAAAACGAAATTAGAAAACATTTAATATAGTAAAGCGAGTTAAAGAACCTACTTTGGAGTTTGGATGAGTGTTCTTCTTGCTTGCATGCCAAGGCATTTCTAGTCATTGATTTTGACAGAGTTGGATGGCTAAGACTGAAATTGGATAATTATGGATATTGTTAATAACAAAAATATATATGTTTTAGGACAATTTTTCGATTTTATTATTATTATTATTATTTTAATATAGTTTAGTTTTTTGGACAAACTTTTCTTTCAATCTCCATAGAAGGATATTTCTCCAACTCATTCTATTAAATTAATATATTTCTAAAAATTAAGGTGTATTTTTAATATAATATGTGATTTGAGGGGCAAAACTACCCATAACTTTGGGGTAGTAGCCTCAATTTTTTTTTTAAAAAAAAAATCTCATAAAATTTCAAAAAATCCTTTATTTTTTTTTTTGTTAAATGTAGACCAACCTAAGATATTGCATACAGATAATGTTTTGCTACATCTCTGTTTGATTAGTGTCGTTTAAAACTTTCCTGCAAAAGAGTGCTCATCATAAAACTTGGGCACTGGATGTCCAAAACAACAGGATTTTACACTGAATTCAGGCAACAAGAGTTTTTGTATATACAATGATACATTAACTCATTAAGGCATGAACAGAAACAATTACCCAGTTCATCATCTGGACATGCGTCCACTCACATCAACCAATATCCTTGTTCAGCAGAGGATGACAACTATTCGGTGAAGGCTTTTATCATAAGAAAGATGGCATGAATATGCTTCTTCTCTCTTGCATCTGAGGCAGTGTCTTGATATGAAAGAAGTATCTCGTGAAAAGATTGAAAAGTTCTGGAGCCATTAAATGACAATATGTCAAGATAAATCAACCCTACAAAGAGCCAGAATATCGATCTAACTAGCATTACGAAACTCCATCGATAACATCATCACGCCCACCACGAGCAGAACTATGAGTTCTCACATGTCTTTTCTTGTACTTCCAGAACTCATCTTTCTTTCCCTTTTTCTTAGCTTTCAACAAGCCCATTTGGCTATTAATTATACCAAGTATAGCACTCTTGTCCTTCCTGTTCTTTGTAGCAACTTTTACATTCAAAATGGCCCTAAGCTTCTGATATGACCTGGCATCTGGTACTTGTCCACTTTTTACCATCTTTTTGTGATAAAAAAATGCCCTCCTGAAGTCACGAACACGGACATAGGCATAGATCATGGTTGAATAAGTGATAGAATCAGGTTTTAGATTCAGAGCCGCCATCTCGTTCAACAGTTGCGGCAACTTCGAGTGTTGCCCTCCCCGTGCATATGCATTCATCAGCATGTTATATGTCATTACAGTTGGCAGGAAGCCTATCTTCACAAATTCAGAGATCACATCTCTTGCTTCAACGTACTGACCTTGCTTAGCAAATCCATCGAGAAGAATATTGAATGTCACCCGAGTCCCTTCAACTTTCTCACTGTTCATCAATTTCCATATTTTCATCAATGTCTGGGTGTCACCAGTGCGCCTAAATGCATCCAGCAAAGCAGTATACGTTTCTATTGAGGGTTTTACTCTTTCCCTTTGCATGTTCTCAAATGTGGTATAAGCTTTCTCATGCCAGCCACTGATCGAATAAGCATGGATAAGAGCTGTATAAGAATGTGAAGTAGGTTTTATACCAACTTTCTTCATCCTCAAGAATGCATCTGCAGCCATGTCGCTCATCTTCTTCTGCCTCCCATATGCACTAATGAGGCACGTATATGATTTGGCATTTGGCTTCAAGCCCACATCCTGCATTTCTAGCAGCAGCTTCTCAATGACCTCAGGCTGCATTCGTCTGCTGTATGCGTCCATTAGAGTGTTATACATGGCAGATGTGGGTTTCAGCCCTTTCACTTTCATCTCAGCAAAAAGACCTTCAGCTTCTTCAATTAGATTGGATTTACCAAAAGCATCCATTAAAGTGTTATACACTATGGTATTTGAGAAGACCCCTTTCTTCGCCATTTCAGCTTGGATGATAAGGGCTTCATTCTTCAGGCCCTCATCACAGAATGATTTAATAAGGGCACCCAAGACCTCTACACTCCATTTGACTCCTTTTCTGTTCATTCTCTCAAAGAATTCCCACGCATCTTTTGCACTATGGCCAGTTTTTCTCATGATTGTAATCATAATAGAACATGTCACATGATCTGGACGAACATTATTTGTTTCCATTGCCTTGTACACGTTCCATGCATCATCACACCTGAGATGGGCACACATCAATAATGAGCTCTAGCAAATTGCAACATACTTTGCAACCTTTCCTCTATATAAGAACCTGTTTGTGTGTGGCTGTGTTGGAGAGAGAGATAGTTGTTTCAATGTTAAGATGCTACCATAAGAAACTACATAATCATAGTTTTGCATACAACTTGATATGTAAATAATTCAACGACTAAGAATCACAAAGTGAAAAATGAAGTGGTACTCTATAATGATAGAAAAAACGAATACCTTAATGTGGATTGCAAAAACTTTTGAGGACATTTTTGTCACTCTTATTGTAACTGGATACAGACTCGTCAATAGTAGTGTTTCATGGTCTTCTTAATTACTAGGGATAAGCCATCCCAACAAAAAGAGAAAAAACAAATTGTAATGTTTCTTGATCCAGCTCTGCTGGAAAATAAAACAAGAATAAAAAATGCTTTTTTTTTTTTTTTCATTATTGTAAGGAGTGTATCTATGTTAAAATTGGACAATTTCCAAACTTCTTTTCCCAAAGACAAAGTCCCTTCAATCAAATTGATGAATGTAATCAAGTGAAGAAGTTGGCCTAGCAGATGAAAAAGAGAGGCTATCATGAAGCATTACAACTAGTAAGCTACACTATTAGAAGAATTGACAACCTGAGACAAAAAGGACAGCTATTCTATGCCATAATAACTTTCATTTCAAAATAGAAAACAAAAAATTCAGCATTTTATGGTAGTAAAGAACTGTAACCAAGAAAGCTCCCACATCCATGTGCTGTGCATGCACTGTGGTAGCGAGGGCTTTAACTAAACATCAAATTAAGCACAAACCAGAGAAATAATTTGCAAAGAATAAATCTATTCTCCACACACATCTTATCACACCCACTTCACATCGGCTGACGTGGCATTGGTTGAATGGCCACCTAAAAAAACAAAAGTTTCTACCTCCATTTAGCTCATGCCACATCACCGGTGTGAAGTGGATGTTATAAAATGGGTGTGAAGTGTGTAGCATTACTCAATTGCAAAGAGTACAATAAATTCACGTTGAATTCTTCCATGGCATAACAGCCATGATGTTGTATCACTGCATGCCACGGTTTTACTGCAAAATCACGTCTTCCAGACCGATATGCGCACAAGTGATACTACTGAGACACACTATGCTGTCAGAAAAGATGCATGCTTTAAACTTGATTGATACATAAGAAAAAATTGGAGGATACTACTTCGCTGCAATAAAAATATAAAAGTACAGTTCGACTCAATGCAAATCATTTTGTTAAGCTTCAATAACTTGTTGACAAGCAAACCAATTCACAAGCCTAATAAGCAAACCAATTCAGACTTCACATCAACCAAAATTAATAACCACAAAGAAGTAAACTACAACTAAGTACCAAGAATCCCATACCTTCCACTGCACAAAAGCCCTGAAATCGCAGCATTATATACATGAACATCCCTGAACTCCTTCTTGGACGGTAAGTTCCTAAACAAGACCAGCAACTTATCGCCCATCCGGGCTCTCCCCAACACTGGAAACAAAACCGAACATGCTCGAGGCGTAAGAAGCGACGGTTCCTGGAGGCCCATCCATTCAAAGAAATACAAGCAACTCATTACAAGACCTTCCTCACTCATTAAACCCAACACCTCCACACACTCTTTCTCACCAACACTTTCCTCATAACCCCCCAGTACCTCTCCCAGAGTCGTATTCTCCGGCAAGTTCCTCGCAATTCGCACAATCTCAGCCACAACGCCCTCGGGCAAAATGCTCGAACTCGAATTCGAATTCGCAGAACCCATTTGTTCTTTTTCTTCAATGACTATGTTTTCAGTTTCGGGTTCGGTTTCGGGTTCCTCCACAGATTCGATGTCGGTAGCTAAGTGCCACGAGGAGCGGCGATTCTTTTGGAGGGAGAGTTTGCCTTCGCGTTGAGGGTCTTGTGTTGAAGCCGAAGTGCGAGACTTAAAGAATCTTATCATTGGGTCTTCTGTGTCATCCTCCTCCTCCTCCTCCTCCTCCTCTTCTTCTTCTTCTTCTTCTTCTTCTCCTTCATGGGATTCTAAGTCTTCTTCTTCTTCTTGTTTTTCTTGCAGAAAAGGGAGGAAAATGAGAGGTGAGCCATGAGAGGTGGTGGAGGTGGGCGGAGTTGCGAACAGAGAGAAGAGCTTTGGGGTTTTGGAGAGCAGTGAAAGGCGCGGTTTTGAAGAGTGGTGGTTTGGATACTGACTGTGAATGAAGGGAAATGGAGGAGTTGGGGTTTGGCGCGTGAGAGCCATGGATTTGGATAGAATGCTAGTCGATCGGCTCAGCGCTGAGACCGTGGCATTATGATGTTAGAGCGGAGGCTTGTACCACGGTAGCCCCATAGATGGAACGGTGCGTCTTGATGAGAGGCCAGGTTGCTAAAAACGACAAGTCATTAACGGTAGTGGACCAAAATTACCAAATTCTTCCCTTTGTAATGGTTCTGGTTGAATAAACTGCATCGTTTCCCTTGGGCCTTCTAGGGATCTTTTTGCCCAAAGTTCAGGAGTAGGAAAAATTGTAGATGGTTGTGAGAAAGGCTTCTTGACCGAGCAAGGGGCTTTCTAGCTTGTTGTTCAAGCTTAAAGCCCTTTGAGGTAAGCCCCATCAAAATCCCCTCATGGCCCTTTGCCCAATTCCAAGGATCCCCATCAATCATTGTAACACCATATACGCCATTTTAAATGCTCTATGGTAGGAAGCCCAACCGGGGTTGGGCTGGACAATATAATTGATCCTCGTTCCCATCTCAACTGATGTTTGAAAAAATTTCAATGTACAAAAAGTGAGATTAATGCCATATACCATAGTTTTATTCTATTAATTATCTCACAATACGGATGATATAGCAATTTCAACCAACCTTTGAATCAATTATTAATTAAAAAAAAAAACCCTAAAGGTTGGTTGACGCTAACGTGAAATAATTATGAGATAAAAATGTGGTATATAACATTAAACAAGTGTTGACTCAGAAGCAACTAGAAAACTGCAGTATTAACAGTGGCGGAAAAGGTTTAACAGATCAAACGGCTATAGCAACCAACAATTTTGAATTATTGATTTAACAAGGTTGCCCAGTTCCTCGGTTGAACCCAAGCCAATTCAGCCAGAAAATAACGTACAGCAATGAAACTAAGGGCAATGGGCAAGCAATTGGGTTCAATGTATTCAAGTTACAGAAATAACTTTAACAGTTGAAAAGAAGATAATGCCTACTATTGGTTACTTACACCAATCCCAGTTTATCGCAAGTTCAACATAATCCCCCTTTTTTTGATCACCACATGTAACTTGCTCAAAAACTGCCTTTTCTGCGTAGAACCGTATCCAATTGGTATTAAGTCCACCTCCCTTGTCCTAATCAAGGAATATGATCCTCTCCATTTCGAGTCATTTAACAGTTAACATTTTATTTTACAGCATCTAACGGTGTACATAATGCCATGTGGTAAATATATTGTCACGTTATTTTAAAATTTTTAAATGATGTAACATCATATATAGCTGTGAAATAAAATCTTAACCATGAAATAGCTTCCTCTGAAATGGAGAGGATCCTTAACCCCTAATCAGAGTTATAAATTATACCATATTGGGCCGTTGTGGACATAGAAGATTGTAAAACTTATCATGTAAGAAGAAACTCCTTCCCTTGCTATCGACAGCTTTTTTCCACCCACACCATCCACCATTTACGATTTTCTTGAGGTCATCATTGCCGGTGTAGTGAGGATCAAGTATAAGAAATGCACAATCTCCACTTGCTTCATTGTAATCAACTCCCAATAGGGTATATGCAAGAACACCACCACCTGCATTTTTTTGAATGCTTAAATAAGGACACAAATGTTTATAATTCTTTTACCAGAAAAATCCAAACGAAATCCAAGATACCTTGTAGGACAGCCAAACATAATGTTAATTAGGAAACGAATTTTCAGCAAGTAATTATGTTGACGGTACAAGGAACACTACGAAGACTAGCATCTGGTTCTTCATTTTTTTTTTTTTTTTTTTAATTGGTAAATTACACGCACCTATTGGGACATGAACCCACAACCTCACCCTCCAACTTGCTACAAAGGAAGGAAGTACCATTTGAGCTAACGCTCATTGGTTCTTCAAAATTTTCCAGAAATTTTGAAGAAAAATCCCACTTTTTCTATTTTAACTACTCATTTTTTAAGAACACTTTACATCCCAATCTTTATTTTTCCTCTACTCCATTTAAATATTCATTCTCATTCTTTAAACACTCTACATCCTACTTTTTCTCATTCTTTAAAATATTAAACCCCACTGAAGAATGCTATAGTGGTTTTTCATATATATAAAAAACTAATGTAGCATTTTGTCCAAAATGAAGAATGATAAAGAACAGGACGTAGAGGAATTTTAGAGTGTGGTTAGCCCTAATTTGAAGAACCATATGCTAATGCTCTAATAAGTCACTTCATCTTTTACTTTAGAGAAGCCCATAAATACACGGCAGGTAGAATAAAAGAAAACTGACCAATCATAATGGGTGTTCCCTGATTCTCAAAGTGCAAGGCCAGCTCTCGACATCTTTCAGGAAGCTCAGCTCCAGATGTAACGTTAATCACTTTACAGCTGACCTGTTCAAAACAGCAATAAATCCTGTCAAACCCATAAATGCACATTTGTGCACAGATACAATTCATCAGATATAGTTTGGGTACACCACTTTGATTATCAATGGAAATATCAAGCTTACTTAGTCTGCAATACACAGGTTTTTTATACTAAAGTATAGTTTGACTATTCACATCAATTCTTGTCAATAAGAGCGGGAGAACAAACAAAAATTAATACCCACTGTGAATGATACTTCGGAAAATAGTATACTTACTCCAAGAAGTTTGTCCAAAACAAAGCTCAACTCAATCGCACCAATCCATTCACGTGACCCAATAAAAGAGGGATCCTTATCACCAATTTCTACAAGTGACTGCTGTATTTCCCTGATAAATTCAATTGGTTTGTTAGTTTAATAATATGTCACGTCAACAAGGATCCTATCATATAGTTGTTATTCTCCTTTACATCCATAATAGTAATCTTAATAAAGTACATATAACAGATCAAAACTGATAAAACTTCAGGTTACATAATTTATCAAAATCAAACTCCAAAAGCAGCGAGTCTTGAAGAGCTCGGAAATCAAATAACTGAAAAGCAAACTACCTAAATGGGTTAAAAAAAATAAACGAGAATACTCCAGAGCTCCATATTCTATAAGGTGACCTTTTCATACCTATGAGAAGGAACATCTATGAATGTGTAGTGTTGGAGTCTGAACCATGAAATGATAGTCTGTAGAGAACGGTAAGCACAACCCCAGCCCTTGCAAGCGAAATATGAATGAATTTAGTAGAACTTCTAACAATAATAATCCTGACAGAAGCATTTCATTTGCAAAGATACTTTTCATAAAGAAGATTATGCCATCAAATACTAAACAAAATCTCTGGTTTATTTAAAAGAGATTAGTAGAGTAACTTGGCCACTGCTTGATCCAAGCTTGAGCAGAGAAAAACGACCCCAATTATCTAGTGAAATAAGGGCCCCCTTTCAGCAGTAAATCCACTTACCTTTTTGCTTAAGATGAATACGACTGAAAATCTAAAAATCACCAAAGAAGAAATATCTATAACGCCACAAAAGATTGTTCATGGTTCTCTATGTACCTAAAGAAGCTTTTTCTTCACAAATAAAATTGTCAGGTGAGTCATATTCAACAAGAATAATGGTCCACCCAATTAATGAAGTCGCCACACAGCAAACTTGAGACGAAGAGTTCTGAGACCGGACCCACAATTCCTGGACTAATAGTCACGCACGAAGAACGGGGCCACGATGCCTTATTGGAGAGCTCTATTATAAGCATAAAAAACAGGGCTAACAGAGGTGAAAAATGAGCTAGGTGGGAAGTTGAAGGCAAAGTGGGAAACCAAGGATGAGTGGGCAGTGTGTCGAGCTAAGAGTGGGTTATGTGATCAGTTAGTGTGTAACATGCAAGGTGTAGTTTGTGTCTTCAACATACAGTGCGTGGGTTAGCGAGTGTAGCATGCGACATGGGAGTTATGTAGGAGTAGTTTATGTGTATTTAATAGTAGTGTTGATAGAGAGTGGGTCAGGGTTGAAGTTGTATCAGCTGTGAGTGGTCCTCTCCTAACAGAAAAGGAGACCTATCAATTAAATTTCAATCCTTCTTCGTTTCAGTCTCTGAGTCTCAACACAACTAAAGTGCCAGCACATGGTCAAAGTATTACATTATGATCACTAAGTATATTACATAAAATTTTTATGCAGACTATAGATGCAAAACATAAGAGATTCTAAATAGAGCTGACATTAGCTATGTAACTATTTGTCCTAAGTCATCACAGTAATTCGTGAACATGATTTATGTGCTACTGTTCAGCCATTCTGAAGGAACTGAGTGAGTTTTAATTTATCAAATAATTACTTTGGTAGATGTCATGGATTATTATGTACTTCCATCAAAATGTAAAAGGCATTAGTGAAATAGAGAATTTTCTTTACCGAATCATTAAAACCATCTTGAAGATAATGGTAGTACTCATAGGAACCTTGAATCAGAGATACAACGCCCCCCTGAACTGCATAAAACAAAGAAATTCCAATCAAAATATAACTAAGAGGAAGTAAAGAAAAAAAGAACGAAAAAAAAGGGAATAGCAGCCACTAACCCCCACTAGTTGGAATCCCAATATGTACATCTTTAAGTAAAGCAGAGCCTGATATTACCAAGGAGATAGCCAACAAAGTAAGAGAATAACACATGAAGATGGATGAAGAAAAAACGGCTGACAAGGGAACAACTAAAGGATTGCTACTGACTACAGAGAATGTTGCCTCTTTAGTTGAGAATGGTTACCCTTACGTATTGGGCCACTCCTTGCACTGTCCTCTGTTGTAGACAAATCCAGGGCATTAGCAATTCTTAAGAGAGGACGATCCGAAGGTAGTCCCAGCCTCAAGTGTAGGGATTTTCTTATTTCAACTGCAGAAAGTAAGTACCACAAAAGTAGGATAAGATTGCGAGTGTCAACTTCTAGATTAAAAAAGTGTTACACCAAGTTATATATATACATATTAGCACATTGGTCCTCCACAATTATCCATTTATAGGGAACTACAACCTTTTCCTTATTACAAAAAAAAAAAACCCATTAGAGTAAAGAAGTGTATTGGCACTTTTCGTCTGGGGCAAAGAATCTTCATCAAACATGTTGCTTCTATACCCAGCACCGACAACCCCGTGAATGCGTTCTAAGGAGCTACTTTTTAATTATAGAAATGGATGCTTTTTCATCAATTGAAATATAAATTGGCAAGACACCCCCCCCCCCCTTTTTTTTGTTGCTTTTTACATTTAATCGCGACAGTCAAAAAAGAAAACTCTCTGCATGGCTCAGCAATGAGGTCAAACGTTTCACTATTTCTAATTGTAGCCATGATTATTAAAGGGGAAAAAACAGAAATCTAGACTAGAAGGCAAGAAGAATATATAAGATACATACCTTGCTTCATTTCTGTCTCCCCATAACTGAGTTCGTAGATAACAGTTATTGGATGCAGAACTCCAGGAGGATTAAAGTGATAGGGACAAAGCTGCAAGGGCACGAACACACCAGTTACTTGAAAAATAATGGGCACATATAAGATGATTTTTAGGAAAGTAATTTTACCAGAGAAAAAATAAGAAAATCAAATTTTGCTGGAAACAGAAAATCAGGTATATAGAACAGGATTAAGCTCCCTAAGGAAAATAGGGAAAACGTATTTCTTTTATCCAATTAGCAGGAAGAATCTTCAGAATTAATGGATGAACAATTGATATCAGCAAGGATATCTTCTGAAAAGCACACCTTGTATGTAATTATGAAAATGAAAGCACAGGGCTAATATAACAATGGTTCTTGGACCAAATGGCATTTCTCACCCCCATAAGTAAAGGGTTGAGGGTGAGGTCAAAAGAAACCATGTTGTGCTAGTAATATGCATGTGATTAGGAAGGCTTGGATTGGAGTTGTGGCAGAATTAACAGCATGAAGAGCCTAGGATTGTTTCATCTATCCAATGGGTTGTCACCTGACAATGTTCTGTTAAGAGGTTGGGCAAGATTGCATTCTTCATTGAATTTAGCTGATCAACTAAACCGGGGATGATTAACTTAGAAACTGCATACATCACTGGAATCTCCTTGGAAGCATAACAGAGCACTTCTAGCTTAAAGTTTACAACTAAAAGCCTAGTTTCTTCCAAAGCTGGCAACACACAAGTCAAAAATGAGTTTCAGGCATTGGAATAATTATAAGACATCAATTATTTAACACTGAAATCAATACCTGGGATATACTCTGCAACAGGTGCAGTGGAATTCAGAGATTTTTCTGAGCTATTAAGCAGAACACTTACTTGAATAGTATCTGCATTCTAAGTAGAAGAACTTGTCACGGAATTATAAAAGTCATTTTGAGTTGTGACTGTAACCGACGGATACAATATAAAACAGATGACCTAACAAAGGTAAACTATTCAAACTCCAAAGGATCTCATAAAACCAAAATACCTCAAGGAATCTCATATACTATTTTCTTACCTCCACAGGAAACACTGGTGAGTCAAATTTACTTTTCAAACACAAGCGAGCACATGGTAGAAATTTTGAGTCCGAATCCTGAGCATCTTTACCCAAAAGTTTGATATTTGAAAGAGAAGTGTGAAAGTCCAATTCTGCACCACGAATAATGACAGGTTGAGGTACTTCTGCAGAGGCTTTGCTTAATGTTTCTGCCATGTATACAACCTGCGGGTCTTTAAACTTAGCAACAACTGCTTCGGTTGCACGCAGATACATCTTTTCCGCATCTGAAAGACAAAATTAGTACACAGGTAACAAAATATTGAAATGTCTTTGCAGTACGTCATTTTGACATATGCATATGAGAAAAGTGATAAATGCTTAGATATTGCCAACATGAAATTGCGAATAGAAATCCAGAAGCCTAAATCCTACCCACTTAAGGCCAGTTCTTATTCCAGTCTTCTCTTGTCTGTACCTGTCCATTTTAACAAGTTCATTCTATCCATATTCATTATTTGACCAAAGAACATGTTGTTTCCTTCTGACCACCAGGGCTTATGACCTAATTTTCCAAGTTAAAAGTTACTATGAAGTATGTAACTTTCAACTTCACTCTTGGACCATTATATAGACACCGTCTCTCCTCCCTAATGCCCGATACCCGCCACTATCTTCTACTATATTCTATAACGACATGCTATTAAGCAAGAGGCACTCTTGGAACTACTAACTTCCTCAGTTAGTCCATTTTTCTACTTCATGCCAATCACAATAATCTCCAACTACTCAAGCAGTCCCCCAGGTACTTAGATAAGAATACAAACTTAAACACACAACAAAATGCCCAAAATGACAATTAAGATATCGAATCAAAGTTCAAACAAGCAAAATAGCACATAAAGCGTAAACTTTTTTACCGGACGGATTGTTTAAAGGAAAATAGACTGGAAACTTAATCGGAAGCTCGCACCGCAGCAAACAACCCTTCTCCCAAACATACTTCTCCGGGTGATCCTCATATACAACCGAAGTTACTAGTTCAAGGCTTGTCGAATTCTCCGATACCGATACAAAGAATTGAATGTTTCCTGTATTATTGATATCCGCAACTGCACCGATCATTTCCCGATTCTCATCGAAGAGAAGCTTTCTCAATCTACGAGCGGCATCGATTGCCATGCGAGCGTTCTTTTCGGACTCCGAGTTTCCGATGACTAATGCCCCAATTACGTCAAATCCTTTCGGTAGTAACGTCCGAAGATCCTCTGCTCAGATCGTAAAATAAAAAAAATAAAAATAAAAAACAAAATGTAGAATTATATATTTTTACTATATTTCAGTTAGTTTCTCGGGAAACAAACGGAAAGTTGATTTACCTGATTCTTTGAGGTAATCAGAGGAGGAAGAGACGGTGTGGATGCAACGGAGGGTAGAGACGATAGTGAGCGGCGGGAAGAATGGGGATCCGATTAGCCATTGGAAGCCCGGCTCGTTCTTGTGGAGGACGAGCTTTGGGCACAGAACTCGTACGCTTGTGTTCTCGGTTACGCTCTCCATCGTCGACTGAGAGCTCCACCACTGACCAGTGACCGGAGGTCCGGAGCGCTTGTTCTTCTTCTCGATTTGAGTATGTCAACAAGCGTCGTCGTTTTGTCTTAAGACGTTAGTTATTAGGTTGAAATTTTCGTACGATGAAATTCACCATTACATAATTTTGAGACTCGTATATCAGAAGAGAATAAACAGAGAGATGGGCCGGATTCAGCACAAGTCCTTAGGCCTACGCGCTACCTAAAGATGGGCCAGATTTCTTGACTGATGCTTTCAGCCCACTGCCTGATTTTAAATTTGTGAAAGTTGGATCTGGGTTTAGATGTGCATCACGTGTGATCCATAGGATAGTGTTTGCCCCAAATGGCCCAATTAAAAAACATAAAGACAAGCAAGAACATTATTTGCTTTTTGGGAAGACCCATGGATTAGTCTGTGGCTTGATTGTGATCCGCTTTATAACGACATAGATCTTCTCAATTTCAAGTAAAATAGAGATGAACTATTATGATAATGATTTTATTTTGTTACATCTAATAATTTGCATAATGCCACATCATTTACAAAATTTTAAATGGCATGCTAATATATTCATCATGTGGCATTATGTACATGTTTAGATTTTACCCCCTTCCCGTGCAAGAACTAAGAGACAGTGTTTGCCACCAAAGTACTATGACAACACAAGATCCACATCAATATATTCAGCTACTCGAAGTTGGCTTAACTAAACATGTATTCATCCGCCCTTTATTGGAACACATGCAAATACTAAAGCAATAAACAATAACAATGTCTCACATTACTCACCATTTGCAATTGAAACATGCTATATTAGTACCTTAGGATGGATCACTATTTCTTTATGTTCTACAAAATGAAATTAAGTGCAGTACATGACAAACGTAATCAGCACTTGTTAGCTATGTATATTTTGTTGCTCCATAAGTGAGCTCGCTTAGAACATTTACAATAAAAAGGATTTGCAATATGCACTTCAAGAATGAGCAAGATTTAATTTCTAAGAAGCTACTGCGGAGACATTAAAAAGTATTGTGATCTGTCCAAAATAGCAGAACTACTACTTAGCAGTGGCACAGGTAAGAACCCACTCCACCAAGTGGGAACCTCGTCGTAAATGCCTTGGTTGCCAGGCCTGCAACATCGACACGGTTATAATTTAGCATTCAAGTTGAATACAAGATATACATCCGACATTCTCTAGGCCTATTGTTTTACTGTAATTACCTTCTTTTGAGGAAATGTAGGTGTTCTCCAACAAAGCACATCTGAGTTGTCCCTCAGTCTGCCACACGGCAAGAAGATCTTCAATAAGAATATAAACACCTTTAAAGGCCATGTGACAAAAAAAAAATAAAAAATTCCTGCTACTGTGATAATAAACCCCCAAATATATGAGCAGCATTCAGGGGGCAGTCCTTATGTTGTCACCTCCTCAAGAGACTCTTGAAAAACACTAGTTTGATGAGTTTTTGTTCACACATTTTAATGGTGTGGACCTCTCTTGCATGTAAACATAAATTACTCTGTAAATTAATCCCTTTGTGGATTTTGTTTTTACTCAATTTGGTGTGCATGGATCACCTTGTTTCAATGTGCTGTAATAGAACGTGGCAGTTGCAGTCTGCATTATTTATAAACCATACTAGTGGATGTGTATATCACAAGAAGTAAGGACTGACAGAGAAAAGAGGCAGCAAAACAACTTACCCGTTATCATCTCCAGAGCTTCTAGAATAGTTGTTAGAGCTGCTGCAGAAAACATTAGGATCGCGGGCAGAGATATAAGTTGCAAAAGATGATGTACCGGGCATAGACAATGCAACATTGTTTCCTTTTTTGATGCCCAAACAGATCATCTGAGAAGAGTCTGAAGAATGCAAATTCTTTTGAAGTCTTAGCGTTCTTGCGAAACAACTTGGCTGATCCTCTGGTTCTTGAATGGATAAAACCCGATTTATATGGTTGCTTCCCTCTTCTGTTGACGAGTCAACTCCTAACATAGGCATCTTTGGCATATCATTCTGTAAGGATCTGTGGGATGAGGTTGTCCCTGTGCTCAGTGAATTTCCTTCACTATCTCTCAAAGTCTTTACCATCTCTGCTCTGTGATAGCAGTTATGTGGCATTTGAGAACCCCCATTGGAGGTGGAAGTTAAAATAGGCCAATCTCTTATCATTGCTTTTTCGGAGGTGTAATCAGAAAGTTCTGAATCACTTCCACGTTCAGTGGCTGATTGTGACTTCTGCTGCATTCTGCGTGAACAACTAAAAAATTTGAAAGATGCCTTCCTCGCTTTTGCATACTTTGGACCAGAAGCACAAGGTGCAAGATTGATCCTGATCTCTACATTACAACCCAGAATGAACTGAAGTAAACTTGCAATCTGTTTCCATGACTTTTCAGCCTTAGATGCATAGTCAGGATGGTGGAATTCCAATTCAGCAACTGCAAGACCTGAAATTTGCACAATTACTCAAAAGACACAGAAAGAACCATAGCAAATATCCACAAGCACAAAACTATGATGATAAAGAAAGAGAATACTTGTAGCATGTACATGTAAGGGTTCGTCCAGCAAGAAATATCCATATACATGCAAAATAGGCCAGATGATAAGACCAAAAATTGGTGAAAGCATCCATGTAGCTGAAGCCACATATCAAAGATAAGGCATCGTTAAATTGGACAACTCTACTAACACTCTAGATATGAGTACACCTCATCACCCAACTCTTGCACCTATATCTTTTTGATGATTAGTAGAGCTCACCTATATTGGACGAACACTCTTGACATCTAATATTAAAGGTAATCAGGTTTCATGTCTACATAACAAAATGCTTGATCATGTTGCTTACATGTTTGTTTGATCATTAAGTTCAACGCACCCATAGTGAGTATTATCATTCCCCCCAAGGCTCACCCCATTCTTATGGGGGAAGGAGATGCCATTTGAGCTAGAGCTCATTGGTATCACATTCAGAATTGAATTACTATTATCATCGATAAACTTTTAGCATGTTGCCTTTTCTTTTTTTTCTTTTTTTTTTCTCTTATTGATACAGCATAACAAAAACAACTAGCGAGTACATTCTCTCTCTCTCTCTCTCTCTCGTGAGTAATATTTTTATATTTCCCAGTATAGAAATTGAACCAAAGCCAAGGCCACCATTGACCACTTATATCCCAACTAATTTTCAAAGATATCCTAACTTATGAATTAACGGATTTCCAATAGCTTCAAATAACATTTTAGTGGATCAATGTACCTTGATTAACACAAAGAGAAGACAATTTCCCTTGTTTCCTTAGAACATTCTTGAGTGAATTGGATTTGCACAAGTCTGTAGTTTTCTTCCATATGGATTCCAATGTTCCTTTACAATCCTCATGGTTTCCCAATTTATGCGGTATATAGTCATCACAAGAACAAGTTACAAGATGTTTGACACCCTCTCCTATGGAAGACAGACTGCAAAAATCACCATCTGCATCCAAGAACAAACTTGGAGATGAAACTTTCATCATACCAGCTTCCCCCCCAAAATAAAATATATATAACCGAAATGAACAACAAGAGTCATTTATTAAGAAGCAATAATTATCCTGATCCTCACCTTGGTCCTGTACATTTCTCAAACATAACTTTGAATCCTTTGAATCCAAGGAAAAAGACTCCATACAGCTCAATTGAAGAAGAGCTACAGTGAGCCATGTCGTTTGATTCTTAGACATCCTAACTTGCTTCTCTGTTTCAGAAAGTATTTTCAATGCATGACTCAGTTTCTGCATGTCCGCTTCAGCTATGATGCAGAAAATCATATAACTCACTTAGTATGGTTATAAGCAAATGATAACAGGTGAAACACAAGTACATCAAAGCATTATGGTGTGTCAGGAGCAGTGTAAACATCGAGTACATAGAAATTTTGTACCACCATCCATATGTTAACCAATGTCCAACGCCGCATATAGAGTAATGTAATGCTGACAGCCAACTGTGTAAACATCACAACAATAAAAATTGAGTGACAACTAGCTGGCACCCA
Organism: Corylus avellana; assembly: GCF_965113065.1. Lineage (NCBI taxonomy): Eukaryota > Viridiplantae > Streptophyta > Magnoliopsida > Fagales > Betulaceae > Corylus > Corylus avellana. The sequence goes on along the minus strand of NC_142492.1, from coordinate 35,099,743 downwards.
TTGTCATGCAATAGATTCTGCGATTTGTTTTAAAAACGCACTTTGGCCCTGCAAAATGCACTCTTAACTACACATCGGAACTCAAATAATTCCTTGTAATACTTTGTCTAAATGTTATAAGAAAACGTAGTATGAAAAACAAGAAGAGGCATAAAATAAGAGGTCTTGAGAATTGAACTAAACAATTAATCAAGCGTGGGACAAGAACATTAGTCTAGTTTGGGAGAAGAATACTAGCCTTGATGCAACTTAGAAAATAACATTAAATTTACAATAAGTACTGCTCAAAAGAAATTGCACCACACAGTAAATATGTAAAAGCACTTAGAAAAATGCAGGCAGATTTCTATATAGGAAAGAAACAGTGGAGCTCGATCTTTTAATATCCTTAGCATGGAGTACCCAACTTATACATGCAACACCAATTTCGTGACTCATCAATATCTGGTGCCAAGTCACATGACCTGGTCTGGGTCTACTACGATAACTCAAGTATTGCAAATCAGTCAATATCCTGATTTGACAATACATGCCCATTAAACAAGCTGAGTAGCAAATCAACTTCTAAAGTCAGTGAGATTTATATAAAAGTAAGCATTTTTGTAGCAACTTATTTCTGGCGCATATATTTGGACTGAATCCATCTACTGGACAGCCAAGCATGGTTCATATAGCGAATTGTAAAGCACAATAATCATACTACTTACAAGTATGCCGAGTAGAAAACTTTCTTCTGACTTCAGAACTAACTTCCTGACATTTACCCGCAAGAATGTCCATAATGAGATTTGCCAGCTGCGATATAAGCTGCATAGGATCAATCCTTGATCTCATCAGTTCCCTGGCCCTTATTACAGTATTGGAAGTGTCGGATGACAAAGCCAAATCCAGCAAATCAAGCAATTCATCATCAGAAACAACCCCAATCTGCAAAACAACAACAAAAGGAAAATTCTATTACATTTTGAATGAGAGGACATACTTCAGAAGTCTATGTAACAAAAATATCCCTGCACTCACAAGCTCATAGGCCAAGGTCATTGTGATCCTTTTACCAAGCAAACTCAGTTGATCAAGCATCATCTCTGCATCCCTAAGTGAACCATAGGATTTAGAAGCAATGAAGTCTAAAGCAGCCTGATCAAAGTCCAGACCCTCTTCAATGCAAATTTTCTCCAATCTGCTTGCAATATCAGCATCTTTTATCTTTGGGAAGTGATATCTTTGGGACCTAGACATTGCACTTCGGGGAACCTTATCCAGGTCAGGAGTGATCATTACAAAGACAACATGTTGAGAAAGGCTATCTAGGCTATTCAAAACAGTTGCCCATGTTTCCCCGTTCAACAAATGGCATTCATCAACAATAAAAACCTTGAACCGTGAGGAAACCGGAGGGATGACTGCACTCTTAAGAAGGGACCTTACTCTGTCCATCCGATTAATTCTCACAGAATCCACTTCCTTAACATCCCTACTCCTTCCAGAAAAGAAAAGAACACATTCTCGACAGAGACCACATGGCCTGTGCTCCTCAAGTGAAAGACAATTAAGTGCTGCCGCAAATATCCTTGAAGCAGAGGTCTTGCCTGTACCACGAGGACCATGGAAGAGATAAAATGATGTTATCCTACCTTTAGAGATGGCACCCAAAAGAGATCTTGCCACTACATTTTGTCCTACCAATTCATTAAAAGATTTTGGCCTGAATTTCTGACTCAAACACCTAGGAGTTTCTGAATGTGGAGTGATTTCATTACTGATGCGTTTCAAGTTCCTCAGTTTATAAAAAGCGGGTCCATCTACATCCCCAGATAGCAAGGGATGTTCTTCTACATCAGAAGGAAGATATGACTCCCTGAATTTAGGAGTCCTTGACCAGCAGGAGCTTATACCACACCCACGATGACTGTGATCTACAACATCCACATCTTCATTAGCAAATAATGTTGGGCTATGGCTTGAAACAGCATCATTTACAGATGGCCATGGACAATCCACACGACTTGCAACATCACCCTCCACCCCAAATGATTTCACTTGATTTTCGTATTGCAATTTCCTTTTTGACACAATGTGATCCTCTTTTTCTGCTTGTGGAGATCCTACACTCTGTTCATTACATGAATCAACATCCACCAAATGATTGCTGGAGGGTGCGATGCATGCCAAGTCCAATCCAATATCCCTATGATTGTCACAATATCTTTCACTCAATGGTTTGTTCTCATAAGCCTCTTCCTGATTTGATGCACAATTGTCCAAACCTTCAACCTGTTGGGACTTACTCGAAGGGCCTGTCTTCCCTGCCAAACCCAAGTCCTTACATGAGATCAACTTAGATTTTCCCAAACTGCAATTTAATTCAAAATCATCCACATAATCCTCCTGAAGTCCATATAAACCTAAATTCTTTGATCTCAAAGCACCATCACCATCGGAGCCACCTTCTTGGCAATCATTCGTGATCCGCAAAGATATCCCATTACTGGAATCGGTTTCCCAGTTCACATTGTCAACCAAAGCGGAGAATTTACTCATAGAATTAGTAGACGGATCCCTCAGTGACCTCACTCTCCTCAGTGCTACTAGAGTTCTTGAGATGGGAATATCCACAGAATGCCTCCGTCCATCCGTCATTTTCAAAACAGATCAAATATTTCAAACAAAATAAAGTTCGGAGCACGCTGCAAATTCCCAACTCAAATATCAATACCTACAAAATAGAAAAGCAATATCAAAAAGAATAAAAAGGGAAACCACTCAAATCATCCAAAATAGGAGCAAACTCCTAATAGCGTTATAATTTCAGAAACAAAGACCCGCAAAGATTGAGAAAATAACACAACAAAAATTCAAGAAACAGTGTCAGATTGCCACATTCATGAGATTCATCGTTCTAATTACTTTGTTACCACCAAAGGCATTCAGCATTATTATTTATTGAAAACGAAAACCAAAATTTCAAAAACCCAGCAAACAAAAAGAAAATGTGGCGCCATTTTCATCAGAGAATAGCATTATAAAATTCAAAAAATACACGTTTCTTCTTACCTCTGGATATATATATGAAAGAAGAGAAGCCCACAACGAAGACACGAACTATTCCCACTCCTCTGCCACTACAGAGCACGAAGACAGAAATAAGAACAGCTTCTAGAGAGAGAAAATCTAGAGAGAGCGAGAGTGTGAGAGAGGGAGAGAATCTAGAATTCAAAGTTGCAGAATTAAAATATGCGCGTAAAAACAAACAATGGAAACGACAAAGTTGAAAAAAATCCCCCACCGAGCTCTTCGAGGTTGACGAAATCTGAACCAATAGCGTAGAAGGCGGGATAGGAAAACCCTAACCCTAGAACAGTGGTCTTGGTGGTTGAGCTTCTGGAGTCCAGAGTGAGAGCTGTACAGGGAGGTGGCAGAGGAGTAAGTGGCAAAGTAGTAAATGTCATTAATGCGAGGGGGTCTTAGGCACGCCATTGCTCGTGAGCCAGCCGACGTGTCCACAGAGAGAGAGAGCGGAAGAGAGAGAGAAATTGGTTCAGAAATTCTTTGTTCCTATGCTGCAGAGCCGTTGCAGAGGGGTCTGGTCTGGTCTCGGCCAGTGAGCCTGACGAGGGTGTTTTTCGTACTTTCGTACACGGCGGTTTCAGTTCGTTTCTGGTTGAAGGGGAAAAGGCTTTCATTACCTGCCAGTAGAACGTTCCATACGCGCCAAAGGCGAGCGTGCGACCAGACCTGACCTGACCATCCGAATGAAGCATCCTCACGCGCTCAATTAAAAACCAATTATCCAGTACTTTTGTCACGCGCTCAGTTGGTTCAGAGTCAGACCCGAAAACCGAAGTTCAAAGGGATTCGGAGTTTTTACAAATAATTTTTTAAGTCATTCATTACGATAAGAAAACAAAAATTCAATATCTGTCGCTAGAAAAGTTGACACATAATTCACATAATCCATTAACGTAATAAGTGGTGGTGGTCTGGTTGTTCAGCCCACAACCTCTAGCTCTAAGCATATCCCGGTGGCCGAACCATTCATGGCCATTAAGGTGAAGCAAATTTAGAATGACCAAAAAAAATAAAATAAATTTTGAGAAAAATATAAAATTAGTCTTTGTAATTTACTTGATTTGCAATTAACTCCGTGTGATATCAAAATAAACTCAAAAGTCTTTGAGATATGCCAAAAAAACAATTTAGTCCCTACAGTCAAATTTTTTTCTACAAAATAAACCTTAGACATGTGCACCGCACCCTCGAAAATTTTTCTACACGAATCAAGATAAATCACTAGCTTTTACACTAGGGGGTGTGACCCCAAAGGGGAGTTTGCACCTAGCAAGTCTTGAACTTGGGATCTAAAGAGTGATACTCTTTAAGACGACAAACCTCAACCACAAGGCCAACCTCAATTAGTGAATGAAATTTAACTGTAGATATTAAATTATTTTTTTAGCATACATTAACGATCTTTGAGTTTATTTTGATATCATAAGAAGCTAATTGTAGATCAAGTAAACCACAAAGATTTATTTTTCATTTTTCCCTAAAATTTTTGAAAGAGCAGTCGAATCACTCCCAATATCATGAGATAGTTTGGTCTACTTGTCTTGGCTAACTTGATTGGTGTTAATAATTTTTTTATTGCAGAAATCAATTTGTTCTTTTTACTTGCTCTCAAATTTAAAGAACTATTTATCAAAACCCAAATCACAAGGGAAAAAAAAAAACACATTTCTCCTTAAAAATAATCGGGTCCATTTATAATAAAGAGCTGACGGAGCATGGATAAAGAATAAAATAAAGATAAAGCATTCGCGTCTTACCAATTGGATAAATCTGGCATCTCACCAAGAACATAGAGTTTCACCACATAAAAGAGCAATCGCAACTCTCAAAGAACAAAATAACTGTTTATTTATCAATCATAGTCTCACAATTCACAAATACAATTGAAACTTATGTTTAAATAGACTAAAACACTAAATTCTAACCCTAATGTGACTAACTTTTGGGCCAAACCCATTACTAAATATGGACTCTTAAAATATAAATTAAATATTAAAAATTACTACAAAATAATAGAAACTCTAAACTAATATTCTTTAAAAAAATAAAAAATAAAAAACTGTACGCACCTGCATCTACTACGTAGAGTAGATTGTGGGTCATTCTCATGGAGGGGGGCATGTGGATTCTGACAGCAATGTCTTTTGCAGTGTCATATTAATTAATACTCCTATGCGTAGGAAAACATTTTCAAAAAAAAATGGTTGGGTCTTCAAAACTCTTGGGATTGGAACACGTACAATACTACAATCCATAAGCCTTTAGTTCTAGACACTCAAATGTTTGACCAAGTTCTAGATATACTCTCAGCTTTCCTATTTACAAGGCACGCCATAGGCGGGGATGATCAGGAAAAAGCAATCAGCAACAAAATATAATCCCAGATTTCCAGCCCCTCTCTTTCATTTTCTCTCATCGTTTCCTTCTTTCTTGAAGTGGCAATAAATCAAATTTTCTTTTCAAGGATATTAGCAATTATCGTTCTTCGTCTTTTGGGTCCCTTTGAAATGGGAATTCAACTCCTCCTCAAAGATTTGCCCAATACCCAGTTTTCCATGGATGGCATTGATTTGGTTGTTTTTGTTTTCCTCAACAGAAGATTTCCTTTTGCAATTACCAGTAATCTCTGCAAGAACAAGAGCCATCTCTGAAAGTGTGGAAGCGACTTCTATCTCTCACCACTATTTCCAATCTATAAACTCTAGAAATTAGCTTCATTACCGTATGGCAATCCCTGCACACCCGCAAATTTTTCACGATTCTTATGATCTTTCCCTCGCGTAATCTTTCCATTCCAAAAGCTACAGCAAGCTTCTCACTGTGCCTAGACACTGAATCTTCCTTTTCTTCCTCTTCTATGTCATGCAAAACACTCCCAACCTCTGGAACATAACCTCCTTCAACCCTCAGCTTCAGCATTATCTCCCTTAACTTCTCATAAGCCTCTTGTGTAATTTTATCATGTTTTTCACCCGCCACAAAAGTATACATCATCTTGTCAACCTCAATCATGCTCCAACCAGGAGTCTTCATGATCCTCTGGTCAGTCATTGATCTTCTTACTGCGGCAACATCCTTCCATTTCCCTGCAATGGCATAAATATTTGACAAAAGAACATGATCGCCAGAATCGTTGGGTTCAAGTTCAGAAAGCCTCTCCTTCACTTGCTCTGCCAACTCGACGTAACCGTGAATGCTACAAGCCCCAAGAAGAGTCCGCCAAATAATAGCGGTAGGCGAAATGGGCATTTGACATACAAAATCATAGGCCTCCTGCATCTTCCCAGCTCGACCATATAGATCAACCATACAACCGTAATGCTCGATGGCTGGCTCTATACCATATATATCCACCATCTTAGAAAAATATGTGCATCCTTCTTCAATCAATCCAGCGTGACTACAAGCATATAAGATGGAAATAAAGGTAACTCTATCAGGCCTGATTCCAGACGCTTCCATATCATGGAAGAGCTGTATTGCTTCTTCTCCATGACCATGCATTGCAAGTCCTGCTATCATCGTTGTCCAAGAAACAATGCTTTTACTTTTTGGCATTCCCTCAAAGATCAATCGAGCCATGCCCACATTTCCACAAGCAGAATATGTATGAATGAGTGCGTTATTCACTGAAATGATCCAAAGAAACCCGGATTTCTCCAGAAACCCATGTAAAACCTTGCCAAACTCAATTGCCCCAGCCAGCGCGCACATCGATAGAACCACCGACAAGCTCACCTCATTTGGTCTCATTCCCACCCGTCGCAACTCCCTGAAAAAACCCAACGCCTCATAGAAACAACCATTATGAGCAAACCCAGAAATCATAGTACTCCAAGAAACATCGTCCTTCACAGGCATTTCCAAGAACACCTTCTTAGCCAGCTCAAGCTCCCCCGCTTTGGTGTACCCCGCGAGCATGACATTCCACGAGGTCACATTCCGAATCGGCATCCTATCGAACATTCCCGCCGCACCCTTTACATCCCCGCATCTTAAACACGCCGTAAGCACCGCATTCCAAGCGACAACATTTGGTTCTCTCATTTCCTCAAACACCTTCTTAGCAGAACCCACACACCCACATTCCGCATACGCGCTCACAAGAGTCGTACCAACAAATATATTGGTATCGAGCCCATGCCTTATAGCCTGACAATGCAGCTGAACCCCAGCTCTCAAAGACCCGTAATTAGCCGCCCCTTTAAGTACGAACGCGAAAGAGAAGCTATCAGGCGGGGCTACAACCATCGATCCTCGACGCATTTCGGTGAACGCAACAATAGCACTCTGCGGGGCATCGGATTCGGCGAGTCCTCTGATGATCGTGTTGTACATGAAAACATCTGGGTCCGGGAAGTGAGAGAAGACACGACGAGCGTAGTGGAGAGCATCGGATATCGAAACGACGCAGTGGAAGATAAGCTTCCCGGCGACTAAGCGATCGGTATCGAGTCCGGTCTTGCACGCAAAGGCCTGGATTTGCTTCACGGTTTCGAGGGCCTTGCACTTGTGTATCAGAGCGAGGCACAGCTGCTCTGTGCTGTTCATATTGGCTTCGAATTTCTCAATGAAAAAGTATCCGATAGAATAGTCAACACTCGTGGAGTGGTAGTCCGGCGTGGCCAAATCTAAACCGTTCAAGGAAACACGCCACAACTGTCCGATCTAGGGCCATAAAGCCTTTCTTCTTCTAGCTTGTGGACTCCTCGAAAATCAATTGAAATTCATATAACTAGAAGTTATTGCTTTGACCTAGATTCCAGTCAATAATTTTGGAATTATTATTGTGGGCTAGGCAATGCAGTGATTAGGACATTATTGCTTAACAACACATCAGCACGTGTTTTATTTTTTTATTTTTAAATCCGAATCCTTAAAAAAAAAAAAAAAATTATTTTATTTTACTGCATATAAACCAAATCCAACATTATGATTTATGAATATCTAAGAACCAGTATCCAAAGACGGATATATGGGGGATTGGAAGTGGCCCTGGTCTCCCCCCAAATTACAAAAAAAAAAAAAAAAAAATGAAGGCAAAAAAAAACAAAAAAAAAAAAGTTTAAAGGTTAAAAAAAAAAAAATTAAAAATATTTTTTGTCAATTAGTCTCTTCCAAAATTTTTTTGGCCCTTTGTCCCTTCCCAAATTGAAAATTGGATCCGTCCCTGCCGGTATCAAGGTGTAATGTAAATGAGATAGGGCAACGGGTATCATTTTGTGATTTATTTATTTATTTGGTGACAAACATTGTGATTAAGGCTGCATAAGGTTGATTGTGAGTAAAAGGGAATGGCTCTAATAATATCATCAATTGTGGGGGCTTCCCCATTTTTGTTAAAGTTTTTTGTCTTCTGTTTTCTTGTTAAAAAGACAATTATATAAACAAACACCTCACGATACAAAGCACTCTAAAATATACAAAAGCAATTTGCTCCTTTTTATTACATCGAAACACTTCATCAATCAAGAAACAATTATTGCCGTCATATTACCTCAAGTCTTTCTTCTCTAACTTAATCTTTCTCCAAGAAAGGTCCTGGCCAGGGTAATACTTTTACATATCACAGCAGTTTGATACTTGAAGAGTAATAAAAGTTTACATTGTTATTTAACCAATTGATGGGAATTTCTACAAGCATTTTACTAGAGAAAATCAGCCTCTTCATTCAACCGCTCTCTTGATTAGAACCATAAAAAAGGATATCCTCTCAACCTATTAGGGTACAGAAATGTCCTGTTGACGGAAAGAAAGCGAACAGAAATCTTAGGGTTAAAGGATCAGTCAGATCTCTGATATTCTCCCCCATCGTTCCAACCTCTTCAGAGAAGTGAAACATGCCAGCAACTGTTCAGAGCTTACAGAAAAAGGCTATTCACTTCACTGATATATTCTTCCAAACTTGCACACTTTACTGACAAACTGAAGCACCTCGTCTCATGCATCAACATAGGGAACAGCTAAAGGTGTAGGGAAATTCTGGAAAATTAACAACTTGAAAGGGAATTACCGCATTGAAGGGAACAAGACGATCGCCAGGAACCAGCATCAACATTAATATCCCAAGCATGCTTTCATGCATGCATTTTTACAGGAATCCTTTCAAGCAAGCTTCTCCTCATCCTCTTCATCATCCTCATCAGAATCAGCAGAAGTGGGTTGCCCATTAAGATCCACATTTACACCATTTATCTTCCTCACAAACTGTCCTCGAACACGAGGCCTTCTTTCAGCAAGTCGTTTTCGATTAACATACCTAATCTTCTTGTCAAAACATCTCTCCTTTCTTTTCTGCCTAAACTTCATCAATGCTGCTTCTCTTCTATCCATTTTATTCAAATTCACTTCAGGGGAAGATGAACTTCCCACTGATGGCCAAGCATGAGAAGTAGACATTTGACCAGGTTGTAAGCATATATTAACAGGGTAATACGGGAATGATGCCATTCCATTAACATGAGGAGGGCATTGCGGAAGATGATGGTACTGAGACATCATAGCTTTAGATGCATGATTTTGCAGCTCCTGCAGATTCTTTTGATACAGTTGTGCTGCAGATGGCATCATAACTTGATTTACAACTCCTGAAATGCAATATGGAAAAGCAGCTTGTGCTGGTAAGCCAGAAACATCAAGTTGATGCTGATTTCTTGAGTGGGAAATCACTTGAGAGAACTTTTCATCCTTGAAATCCCTTTGCTGCGGGAGTTCCACTGATGCAGGTGGGGTACAAGACCTCTCCATTGAAAGAGAATCTGGGATACTATTACTGCTGGGAAAGTCATCTCCCGGTGAATAGCTTTCTCCGGCCTCCCCACCATTTTCATGTATTTGGGGATCAGTAACCACTTGTTCACTGCATTCCTGATGTTTCTTTCCCATCCTCAAATTTTGAGCAGCATTGTCATCAAGATTGACAGCCCCTTGAGAGTTGTTTTTTACGGTGCTTGATTTGACATATGTAAAGAAGGCGGAAGACTCGCCAATCTTTAGCTCACTCTTCTTTGGGCAAGATGAAAATTGTCCTGCATGACATCACTCAAAGAGCTCAAAAGAAGAAAGGAAAATAAAAAATTAGAAAAAAGAAAAACCTTTCCCCCAAGTGGAAAGGACAAAATGCTGGACACAGAAAACTCAAATCCATTTGCTTTAAACTTTCCATTACTATGTTACTGCTATACATCAACTCCAATAAACAAGGAGATGTAAGAAGCATTAGATGGCCTTAGATATTCAAGATGGCTTGTGGTGAAGCCATATATTATTCACGGAATCTGATATAAAATATGCTTCTACAACGGCTATTACTTACTATTAAGTAAGAATGATGATGACAAAAAAAAAAGTACTGAGAGAAAACACCTAGACCAAGTAAAGTAACAACATCCACTACTACTTATAAACCCTAACATTAAAGAAGTCATCTTTTATATAAAAAAAATATAGTTTAAAGCCTAAGCTTAAAATTTCTAAACCAAGTATTGAAAGGGAGAAGGGGAGGCAATTGCCTGACTATTTCTAAATTCATAAAAGAATGCACAACCCCTGAAGTGAGAGAGAGAGAGAGAGACTCCACAATTTACTAAAACCCAGACCCAAGTCCATACCCAGGTGGAGAGCTTTGTTGATTGCAACAGGGAATAACAGTATTTGTTGGGTAGCGATAGGGAAAGGAAGAAGATGTCCCATAGTGATCTTAAATTATTTTATGGGCTTCACTGATGTTATCTAGTTAGCAAATTACATAATTAACCTTTTGATTTACGAGAATGAAACAGCTATGTGATACAATGGAAGCTTAAATAATATAATAGCAAGAAACATTTTTGTTCATTGGTTTTAATTCAAGAAGAAAAATGTTACACACTCCCAACTCTATACTCCCAAGTGCCCACTCCCTCAAAATCACCATTGGATTTTGGATGGATCACTATTGAATTTTGGATCTAAGAGTGATTTTTACTACTACGTCAGGGTGTGTGCACTTGGAAGTAGGAGTTAGACGTGTGACTAGCATTTCTCATTCAAGAATGAGAATCCAAAGCTATAAAATGCATTAGCTACAGAAAACGGGCAGTCGTTCCAAACAATTGTCAGACTCAAAAAACAATTCAATTATGGGTGATCCTATACATTCACACTAATTCATTTATATCAAAAATATTACACAAAAACCAAGATTGGTATTATCAAATGCTACACACAACACTAAAACTTTTCATGCTCATAAGACATTATGAGAGATGATGTTGGCAAAGCAATACAGGAGCGGCTCACCTGTTCGTCGGTCGCTAATTCCTGGCACATCAGGTCGATATTCCACTACATGTGGAGGCTCGATAGCAGCTGACTGAAAAGGAAAACAAATAAGAGAATATGCATATCAACTGTCAATATTAATATTATTGATCCGCACTTATACTATGCAATTACATATAACAAAGAGAAATCTCTGTACACCACATGACATTACTCCTACTACTCCCTCCATCCCATATTGTCTGTTTAACCTTAGAAAACCCAACTTTCTAAGGTAACACCATTTAATGCATTGTCTTTGAAATGAAAATATATAAGTTTCAAAGACCCTAAAAAGTCAAGCAAACTAATAAACTCATTTAAATCTTAGACTTCTCAATAAAGTAAAGGACATATTAAGAAAAGAAGTAAATTTGTGCCCATTGGGGTTCGATCCCTCTCCATTTGTGAATTCTCTCTTATGTTATCTATGCATGAGAACTTCAAATTGGACAATATTTACGACATTCCAAAATAGATACTGGATAAACAATATGGGATGGAGTAATTAATTTTGCATATAGAACTAACATAGTGACCAGTAGTTGATTATGAAAATAATACTTCAAGTTCCTCACAGAATTTCAGATCATAAGTTGCTAACATCTGAAAACTAGTATTTAGTTTATTTCCAGCAATGAGTCATAACCTATCCTGTAATTCTATATTTTACTTGAAACTTCAGAGCCAGATTAAACATAAGGTTGTTCAACAGAACAAAAATGAGCCCTAATTAGTTCATAAGGTCCTTGTCTTAGTTCTAGTTATTAGTAATTCGTTAGTCATCTACTCAGAATCTACACTTTTTAGTAGGTTTTATACTCTCTGTGTCAAATAGTCTAGTATTACAAGTACAATGGTAGAGATTCTCTCAAATAGATAGAACATATTACTCCCTCCAATCTGTGAATGTGAGTTTGCTCTGCTGATGCCTTTCTATTCCCCTCTGAAGATTGACTATACCTTCAAATTCTACCACGGGCATTTTCCAAGCAGACCAGGAACTGAAATTGGGGCACAACTGGGCACAAAAGGGTACTAGTACCACCAACTTCCTTTTTAATGTCTTCAAGTGGCTGGTTTATGAACATATCAGTTTTCCGTTCTACCTTATTTGTCTTCACTTTGCAAAGCTTGCCTCTAAAAATTCAGTCAAGATAAACACAAGCATAAAGGCAATTCACTCCCTTAATTCTGCAAGCCTTAGCAGGGATGAATTCCTTAAGCTTCAAAGACACCATCAACTAGAAGAGGACTAATTCATTAGAAGATCATTATTGATATGGTTCTCTTTAGTTTGGATCTGTATATGCAATTGTATATTTTTTAATATGGATGCATGTACGGTTATGTTCTTGGAAATTGGTATTTCATTTATAAAAATAAAAAACAAAAAATAAAAATCAATTTTAGCATATGTCATAAATAAAAAGTACACAAATTTATCAAACCTCCTGAGTTGAACATAACAAAGAAAAAAAAATAATACACCAATTAAGTAAATCGCGAATTGATACAATCAATCACAATTTATATACATTCCATTGTCATTAGGGCCAAGCATTGTCACAATTCACAAATCAATTAATTCATGTGATCTTCTAATTTTGAACAACCAAATTCCAAGCCCATATTACACTCACCTCATCTTCCAGATGGGTTGACAATCCCATCTCAGGATTGGAGCTCCTGTGAGACCTGTCATCCGTGTCATCCGAGAACAAAGTAGTACTGTTTGTATTAGCATCACTAGGGTCCGAGGCCACCAAATCAAATTCATAGGTCAAAATTTTCTTCTCTGCGAGTCCAAGCTGCCAACATAATCATATGAATGAACATTTCAATATTGATCTAGGGAGAGATAAGCCAGCTATGAGTAAAACTTTCAAGAAAGTGTACTGGTGATATGTGTAACACAAGAAGGTGGTCACTTGAATGGAAAAGTGATACACATATGTAAGACAAACACCTATGCATTCTTCCTAGTTACCAGAAAAGCCGTGAGCTACAAAATAAAAGCCTCATATAAAGATGCTAATAGTGTAAGATTGTATCATTTTCTGTACCATAAAGGGATCACTCATGTTCCTTTGCATTTGCTTTGTATATAAAAATTCCCAGCATTTATTAGCAACTCTATCAATTTTATGCGGACATGTATCTAGGTTGTGGGCAGAAATGGTGTATGAACAAGACATCAGAGTCATGTAAAACAAACCATGCGCCTTCTTCTCCACATGTGTGTCCACAAGGTTAATAGCTCATTCGTGCGTAAAGGCTTTACAAGATAGTCTGCTGCTCCAAGCCTCAAGCACTTGACAACAACAGAGACCTCGTCTTGTGCCGACATCACTTATCAGAACAAAAAAGATTAAATAAGGATGATCCGGATATAATACACCATGAAGATTGAAGAGAAAAACTTATTATCAAGGAATGTGCCAGTGATAAAAACAAGACAAACTTACTGATCACGGGAATGCGCCGTAACTCTTTATCCCGATTGATGTACTTCAACATCTTCATGCCTTTGGCCAATGGAAGGTCAAGTTCAGCTAGTATTAAATCTATATTAGCTCCTTCTGCATTCAGTGCATCAATCACCTGTCTAGCTGACCTCACTGGAGTCACTGCAAAGCAAAGAAATCCAGAGTTGTCACTAATCTCCTCTCCCAAAATATAATAAACAGAAAGTTACACCAGAAGATGAAGGAAACCCTGTTATTGGACGACAGGAATATCTCATACTACATAATTTCACAAAAAGCAATAAGTTCTGTCAAAGTTTTAATCCCCATAGAATTGCTTTGAAACAAGAATCAGAGAGTTCATATGTGCACTTATTGAAAAGCAAACCATGTGCTAAGCATTGTTACAGCTTAAATCCAAGAAAGACTTATAGCCCTTTACTTAAATTGTGTTGGCTTTTATTTAGGAAATCATAAAGTTTAACATCAAGTTCGGACATTCAATTGATTCATATCAAGAAGTATTTGACTACAAGAGAGTAAAAGGAGAACATAGCGAATGGAAAAGTAAAACCCACAAAATAAAAATTATACTGTCATTTGTTGCTTGTTTCTATGGCGTCACCTTTCAAACTCATCTTTTAGCCATTTTAAACCTTTAGACAAGCTGAATTTTAAGTACAGATGATGGCCTCTAAAACTTGTCTCAAGGTGGCATGTTCAGTATCAATCACCATCAAAATTTATAATCTAACAGGATTTAGTTTCATTACCGCCACTGATTAAAGCAAATAACCATATACAGTTATGAGTAAATTGAGCCAGAAAACATAGAGTTCAAACTCTGATTACATTTAATAGTTGTGTTCTTCATAACAGAGGAAGGCAAAAGAATCCAAATCGATGGAGCCTAATATAGTCCATCGACTTGATTAAATTCAGTTTAGCATTCCTAATAATAACAACAGATGCAGAACACTTTCAATTGTGATACTACATCGTGTTCTCCTCAAATTTATTAGCAGCAACCATCAGGCTCTTTCCATTAAAGACAAAATTATCAGCTCCGTCCCAAGTTCTATGCTACTCTGCAGCCATAAAATGTTGTAAATTCAAATTCTCAAGTCCTCAGAACTGGTCAAATAATTCAATCTCTACCAAGTACAAAAGGCACGCAATCACCAATATCACAAATTTTCTGAGTTCTTAAAATCTTGAAGTCTGCTTCGTCAATAAATTCCCCAAACTAAATCGAGCATCGTATCAAAACCCACATTCATACTAAACTAGTCAAACATAGATAATAATAATTAACAATTCAACAAGTAATAAGCAAGCTAATCATACCCAAAACAAAATTAAACACATAAATCAACAAAAATAAGCAAAAATAAATGAATAAACAAAGCAATACACACCTTGATAAGAGCATTTCACAAGAAGAGTCAGAACTTCTTCCAAGCTCTTGTCGTCGTTATCGCACAACAAAATCCTCACCTTGCTCCTATCTATAAACCCTTCCCCTCCCTTACTATTATTCCCACCGCTAAATTCTTTGTTCAAATTCAGCTCCTTAGACTCCATTTTTGCACACCTGGACACTCTGAGAGCTCTAAATTCAGCCTCTCCTCTACTCCAAAAAAGGCAAACTCTCAGATTTTCCTCTTCCTTCTCGTTTCCTGGTTACATCAAAATTTCAATTCCAAGGAACTTCCATGGGACTCCAATCGTCAGATAACCTCAATTAGAATTGGAATTAGGGTTAGGGTTGATCGGAGCATCCTCCATAGAAATGGGAAAAAAACAAAAAAAACAAAAAACCAGGAACCGTCCGTACAGACCCAAAAAAGGAAAGCTGTTTCATGAATTTCTTATGTGCGTACAGCAACAGAAAACCTCGAGAAAGTATGGTTTCAGTCAATCGAACGGTGGGGATTGGAGACTCGGGTGGGGGCCAGCTGGGAATCAACGGCCGTATTTGGATCACCGGCCGCCGGCGCAATTTAGCTTTGTGTTCTGTACCCTCTACCTTCACTGCAAATAGAGTGAGGAATTCGTCTCAGCTTTTTCTGTGTAACGATGAAATATTTTTATAGAATAAAGTGTTTAATAGGGATTTATGGTAACTAAATAAGGTTAATTAAATTAGATAGTGTTAGGGACTAACGTGCGCAGGTTGGGTAAGGAAACGAAGGGCTAGGATTGGTTGCGGAGGGTGAAGTGGGCTACAGGTGCAGGATAGCAAAACGGGAGACGTGGAAGGTGGAGGGAACAGAAGCGAGAGAAAAGTGCGAGAAGCCTGAGGGATATTTCGGGGAAGATAGGGAGGAGGAGATACCACGTGGAGATCCTTGGCAAATAGGAAAATGAAAGGGAAATGTGATCGAATTTCAGAGCCACGTTATGCGGAGATTTTTTAGGCTTTTGTTAAAGGAAAATGTTAAGCGTTCTTCTCCTAGTGTCCTTTCAACTGTGATGTGATTTTTAAAATTATCGTTAAATTTGAAAAAAAAAATGTTAGGTGTTCTTCTAATGTTCTCCTGGTGTCCTCCTAGTGTCTTCCTAACTGTAATGTGGCTTTTATAATCATCGTTAAATTTGATATTATTATTATTATTATTGACTTTTAATCTATTAGTGATTTTAAAAGCCACATCACAGTTGGTAGAATACTAGAAGAACACCTAACATTTCTCAATTTGAAATTACCATTATTTATTTTTAATCTATTAATGATTTTAAAAGTCACTCTACAGTTAATAAGACACCAACAAAAATATTAGAAGAACACTTAGCATTTTCCTTTACTAAAAGAAAAACAAAACTTTCGAATATTGTAGAGTTGCTAGAAAAATGAAATGAAATTGGGTGATTTTAAGGAAACAAAATGTGTTTGAATTCCAAATGCCCCACGCTATGACGCCTTGCGTTAGGCAGCCAGCCAGAAATGAGCAGGCGGTGGTCCTTTGTTTTTTTAAGCAACATCAAATAATAATGAAAAATAGTAATGATGATATATTTCAGTGTTTCACCCTAATAATCAACAGAAAGGCAGCATAATAGCATATAGTGGAGGTGCGAAAACATCATGGTGCTATTCTAAGTAAGCTTAAGAGCATGTTTATGATTAATGCTCCGATCCAAGTAGCATGGGGCACGTAGAATCTCGTGTAAATCAGCAAGTACCATCTTGCAAGGCTAAATACTCTTGAGTGACCGATAATGAAGTAGTATCGTGAGGAAAGGGTGAAAAGACCTCTCATGAGGAATGAAATAGAACATGAAACCGTAAGCTTCCAAGCAGTGGAAAGAGCCCTGAGCTCTGACCGCGTGCCTAATGAAGAATGAGTCGGCGACTCATAGGTAATGGCTTGGTTAAGGGAACCCATCAACTACGCATTTCGGTCTAATCTTCGGCCTTGGCCACCCTTTGTGGACGAGCATTGCAGCAGAACCCTTAAGGTTTTTGAGGCATTGCATTCTCACCAATGTTTACATTGCTCAAGCTGACATTCTTGCTTCCACAGCTCCCACAAGTGCTTCCCCTAAGGCGGAATGCTCCTCTATCGATGCCTTTTTACATCCCACAATTTTCGACAGATCGCTTAGCCCCATTCATCTTCAGCACAAAAGCACTCAATCAATGAGCTATTATGCACTATTTCAAAGGTAGCTGTTTCTAGGTAAACCTCCTAGATGTCTCTACATCCTTATTTTCTTTATCACTGAGTGGTCATTTATGGGCCTTAGCTGGTGATCTGGGTTGTTTCCCTCTCGGTGATGAAGCTTATCCCCCATCGTCTCATTGACCAACCTTGACCCCTATTATTTTGAGGTCATATCTAGTATTCATAGTTTGCCTCGATTTGGTACCGCTCTCGTGGCCCGCATCGAAATAGTGCTTTACCCCTAAATGTCCAACCAACTGCTGCGCTTTAACACATTTTGGAGAGAACCAACTATAGCCAAAAGGGCGTTTCGGCCAAAAAAATTTGTTGACTTTTTGGACCCTTACAAGTGTTTTCAAATTTTTTTTTTTTCAAACTAATTACTTTTTCTTTGAACAAACTTTTTGAGTGTTAAACGCATTGTTGGCCCCTCAAACGCACACCAAAACATGCCATAATCCTCAACTACTTTTAAAAAATAATAATAATAATAATCAATTAAAATACGACACATTTGCTAGAGTAAAATGTGTGCAATAAATAGGTATAAATAATAGCATTACTCAATAATGTCTATTATATCTCGCCAAATATAATATATATCATTTTTTTAATATTAAACTCTTAATTTTTTTATTTTTTTTTTCTGAGCAAACTCTTTAATTAAATGGGAAAGTGACGGTGCTTAAAGATTGAAAACAATGCTTAAAAAAAATGGAAAACAGTGATTGAATTTAAGGATGATAAGATGCATAAAAAGGAGGAGAGAAAACGAAGGGCTAGGATTGGCTGCAGTGGTGTACCGAGTAAGACGCGTACGATAGCAAATGGGTAAACGTGGAGGGTTGAGAGCAACAAATGAAGAAAGAAAAGTGCAAGAGAGAGAGGATGTGCCTGTGAGTTTGGTAGAGAGATAGGGACGACAGACACGCCACGTGGAGGAACGTGACTAGTTAGGAAATAAAAAGTGAACTCAATTGCAATGCCACGTCACGGGGATAAATATCTGCAACCAAGCTAATAAAGGAAAAGAAGTGTGCAGTCGATTTCTATAAATATCCAAAGCCAAAAAAACAACCAAATGTGGGCGCAATGGCACATGTATGTCGGACATTTTTCATTAATAGTATGTTTGAAATTGCGGTGGAAAAATAGAATTTTTAAGTTTTTGTCAAAAGTGTTTTTTTATTGTTGTCATTTTTATGTTTTTTGAACATTTAAAAGCGTTTTTAATATTTTTATTAAACGAATATTTTTTTTTTTAAACGAATTTTTTTGAGTGTTAAAGGCATATTTAAACTCCTTAAATGTAATTCCAAACAAGCCCAAATCCGACATCTAAAATGTTGTTCTTAACTTCTAATTAATTTGATATAATTTTTTTATAATTTTTTTGCTCACAAGAATCTCTTGCAATTGTAAGAGTTTCGATGGCATAAAATATAATTACGATAAAGATGGATTAAGATTTCTAACAATTTTCTAACTAGGATCAGATAATGAAAGCATCTCATAACTGCCCCGATTACAGCCCTAATCAACTCCTATAAGATTTTTTATAAAAAATATCTTTGTAGGCAAGTGGTACATTGAAACAAAAAACAAGAAAATAAGAAGAAGGGAAAATGGGAGAATCTCTCTAGTTTTTGGGTTCTTGCCTTAAATCCAGGCCGAAGAAGAGGTTTTTGGGCCAGAGAAAGAACGTCAATGGTTTATCTAGTGACGTTTAAGGATGTACATAAAACTTATTGTACTTGGTGAGATATCATTTACTAAAAGCCCATTTGGGTCCAACGAAGCCCATTTACCTTTGCTCTAGGCTATGCTTGTTGGCTGATGAGGACCAGTGCCGACAAGTCAGCCCCCTTCCTCAGGGGAGTCGCTTACGCATTTGGATCCTCTTTAGTTCAAATGGATTGGACTGGAGAGGAGTCGGTTCTTTATAAAGTAGTGATAAAATTGTCCAAAATTTTGGATTGGAGAGGATTCCAGTCCGTCACCTACTATACGAGGAGTTTCCATTAATGACTAAAAGTCTGTTTGGAATTGCGTTTGAAAAATAGAGCTTTTAGGCAAAACCTTTATTTTTAAGCTTTTGTCAAGTGCTTTTTGACCATTTTTATATTTTTTTGACCCTTAAAAGCGCTTTTAATTAATTTTACCAAACGAATAATTTTTTATTCAAATAAACTTTTTGAGTGTTAAAAGCACTTTTAAACTTCTCAAACGCAATCTCAAACATGCCCTAAAAGGCACTTTGTAAGGAGATCACTGTCAATAGCCCATAACTACAAATGATTTTGTGGAATTGTTGGCAGCAAGAGATGTGTGAAGCATGTGCGGAAGGAGGCTACAAAAAAGTTGCATGGCTGATGATGAGTTTATTCATACTGTGGAGGATTTGCACAATAAGTTGGAAAATAAGGATTTTGACTTAATAGCACCTTTGAGTTAGGAGGAACCCTTTGATCCATAAAGGGACCTTTAGTCATCTTACTCATCTCGTGAGAAAAGGCATCAGATTTGATTGATGGTTTGAAAATGTATGGTAAAAGCTACCTCTAACAGTTTATTCTAAAAATGAAGCGGTTGATAGAGAGTAAGAGGCTGGTGTGAATACCATGTGAACTATCACGTCAATTTAATAATTGACATAATAAGCATCATATACACTAGAAAGAAGTGCGAATACAACCACAAACTATACAACTTCAAATTGGACCAGATCAATATTTTTCTGAATGGTTTAATTTGCTTGTGCACAATTTTCTGAAGCTTATTGGATCAAAGAGTTTGCTAATTAAACTTCTCTGCACAAAACATTTAACTAATCTTGTTGATTATTTGATCACTTGTCTCTTCATCTGCACTCCCCTATGTTGCCTTAAATTATTGTGTATTTACATTTCCCTGCTCCTCCACTTGTACATCCATAAATTTGATAGCTCGTCGGTGCAAAAAGGCTTAACCAAATACCCAGCCGCGCCAAGTTGCAAGTACTTGTAAATAAGAGAGATATGGTCTTGTCCTGACAACACTGAACAAAACATGAACCTTTTATAAGGTTATGGGGGCGGATCTTTCCTACTCTTGATGGATCACTTGTGGGTGCTAATTATGGCACAGAGAGCAAATAAGAAGAAAAGCTTACTGATGATGGCTGGAATGTGTTGGAATTCTTCATTGATATACTTCAACATTTTCATACCATTGTCTATGTGAGGATCAACTCCAACAAGTAGAATGTCAATCTGGGGCTTTTCGCTGTTTAGTAAATCAACCACTTGCACAGATGACCCCGCCCATATTACTGAAATGCAACGGTCATTTAAATTGTTACAATAAACTGGGGAGTCAGAATTTACACTCAAGATCTTTGTTATAATATCATATGACTTAGGTAAGGGCTTTTTGGATTTTCAGCAATTCTAGCAACTGGACAACAAAAATGAAAGATCTTAATGATGCCCACCTGTCCTAATAAATAAGCGGATTGTCTGGAATTTGTTATGACAAGTGAGTCTTATAAAGATTTTTGCACATTTATCGTCCAAATTACTAGCAATCACAAACTTCTCAAATGCTTAGAGACGTGGTTTTTAGTGCCAAAGCAGAATAAACTTAGAAAAACGCCAGAAGAAATAAAACTTGGTAGGTGATGAAGCAAAAAACTAAATAGAAAGAAAAAAAAAATACCCTCATAACTGCATTTGGTGAGAAGGGTGGAGACCTCTTTGCAACTCTCAGGATCAGTGTCGTACAGCAAAATTTTCAGCTCATTTTGATTGATAAAAGCATCATTAGTCAGACTGCTGTTGCAGCCTCTAGTACTAGCAGCTCGTCCGCCATTGTTACTGATCATAATCTGTTTTCCCTTACCCATTGCAATCTAAAGAAAGACAAAACCATCTCATCTTTTATAGTATTACCCAACAAACAGTTTGGTCGATCAAACAATTAGGCCACTACTCCAATACTTTTGGGTGTCACTTTATAGTGTTTTCAGGAATCATGATTCCAGCTACTCTGCCTCTTGTCATTGTATCACATGCTTACACGACCAGCTTTAATTGCCACCCATAATTATATTTTTATTGTACAATGTTGACGTGGCAATTTCAAGGCGTTCTATATTTTTAATCTAGGTCAGTATTAATGTATCATGTGAAAATTGTAGAATAAAAATGTATTTCTAGCGTTACCTTTTTGGATGAAGAATTCCATCACATTTTATTTCCTTATTTGCAAAAACACTTCACGTGGCTTTGCCTGTGTATTTTTTTTAATTAAGTTTTGGATATTCGGGGATACTTGGAATTAGATCACATTTCTTTTCCGTAGCGAGTCAAATGAATCTCTAAAGATCAGGTGGGTTTGGAATTGAATCACATTTTGATTAATTACCTTAACCTTAATTAACAGCTAAAGATCTCCGAGTGCACGTTTGGAAAATGAAAGAAGTTTCCTATAGCCAATTTTCATATATAATTTATCATTGAGAAATGCTAGAAATCATAAATTATTTCAGAACTATTCCACCCTAATGACGTGACATGGTCTAATAGCGCGTTTTTTTTTGTTTTTTTTTTTGTTAACAATGACGAATTCAAAGGTTACTAGACCTTGTTATTGGTATGTTGAGATTGTTGTGAGATAGTGACGTGGTTTCTAGCATTCTTGACGTGGGAGTTGAAAGTCTTTTCACATGTGCATGTTCTCACTGTCTCACATGTAAAAGAAAATTACAAAACAAGGGAAAAGAATATCATCCATGCTTCATCTATAAATGTTCACCTGATAAACTCTCGAGCATCTTTGATGTCTCTAACAAGGCTGTCTTCGGGTAAAAGAAGAAGAAAAAGGAAAAAAAAAAAAAACCACCTGTGTATATAAATTTGAAGGCCACATATAACATTTGTTAAATTAATGATTAAATGATTAAATTTACTTCTTTATATAAACTTAAGCTTTTTTGACAACTGGTGATTTAACATGGTATTAGAGTCAAAGATCAATTAACCCTCATTTAAATTAAAAATTCACAAACGTCATAAAATCGAACCTTTACATATTCACAAGACACCTGACCCTCCTAAATAAATAAGTTCGAATTTCTTTTTCTCTCATCACTTGGAATAAATAATCAATTTTTTCGCCACCAGGCGAATGCCTGCATTCTGCTGATAGTCATATGGATCCAAGGAAAAGAATGCGTCCAAAAATGTCCCAGGAGTGAACAAGGGATCAAGCTCTGCCGCGTCAAATTTGCTGAACACAAGCCTTTGCTCAATTCCGGAAGAATCTTTTTGATATATCTCTGTAGCATATGGGGCACGATCTCCAGCTTTGGCGGTTTGTATGCTGTTTTTACAAAGGAATTACACATCAAATCAGGCGACTCTTCAATTATAAACTTGATAACACTTAATTACTTAAATGCATGCTGCATTGCAAATAGACAAATCCAAGAAAAAAAAACCTGATTCATTTACACAAATTCGAAAGGTTGCAACTGCTAAATTCCAAAATATCTTCGTATTAACCAAATGAGCAAAGCATCTATGCAAATGATATGCTTCAGTATATAATGTGGTAGTACTCTGTACTTGTGCATTCTCAAAGAGAAACTAAGACAAACTTAACTATAATTAAGCTGATATATGTAGGACAGTAGGAATGAGCATGGCAGATTTCTTAATTAGGCGGTGTCCTATTAATCTATTTTTCTCTTTCATTCAATGATTCTTAGATACTGAATGAAAACACAGAATAAAAAAAGAATGAGCAGTATATATCAACCTGCAGCTCCCAATTAATACTACACTACAGTTAAATGCCAAGTAATACTAATTAACTCCAATCCTTGGACTGCAATCTAGACTTTCATTATACTGCTTAAACTGATGCATTCACGCCCTCCCCCCCAATCAAGAGAGAGAAGAGAAAGCAAAAACAATAGGACTAAACTTACTGCAATCTCACTGTAGGGTAGTTAACGGAGCCATCTTTCCTGTACACAACAGGCCTCCATTTAGAGCTGCTACCAGAATCTGAGGATAGCTTCTGTACTATATCATCGAGAACTTTACATAAACTCTGTGATGTGTTAACCACAAAGCTCAATCGATCAACAAATTTCGTACTTAACCCAAGTTGCACTTTCAAATGCATACAACCAAGCTGCAAAATGACACCTCTGTGCAATACTTGTATTCTTTGACTCCCACGATAAGATGGAATAAAACATGCATCGATAGCAGAAATAGAAACTTCATCAGGCTCTAAAAATCCCCAAGAGTCACTGCTACGGTAGGAAACATCAGCTGTGAAAGATGTCTCAGAAGACTCCATGGTGTCTTCCATGGTGTCGTCAGGTTCAAGGGATTCGGATTCACTTATTAGCAGGCCCATGTCAAAAGGATCTCGTTCTGTGAATATGTCTGGGAGGCTCGACTCCTGCATGTTTTCCATATTTTTGT
Organism: Corylus avellana; assembly: GCF_965113065.1. NCBI lineage: Eukaryota > Viridiplantae > Streptophyta > Magnoliopsida > Fagales > Betulaceae > Corylus > Corylus avellana. The sequence goes on along the minus strand of NC_142492.1, from coordinate 35,075,758 downwards.
CAATAATCTATCTATAACTCATCTCTTTTGTAAATTCACCATTAAATTTATGGGACCTAAGTTGAGTCCCATTGAAATGAAAACAAAACATTTCTCTTTGTCAATAATTCTATGACAACCTATAAGACATGCAAATATGCAATTCAATCAGTCATCTTTTGTACCAAGCAATCAAGGATGGACTGTCTGAGCTAAAGTACATGTCCACGGAGGCCTACTCATTTCAGGAGTTACGCAGTCCGTGCATTTTTAAGAAAGGGATAGACGGTTTTATTTATTCGATTTTCAAAATAATCTCTATTAAGATATTGATAATAGAGGCTTATGACTTGGGAATAAATTTTATAGCTTTCAAAATTATAAACTTACCAAGAATAAAACTGTTGCACAATACTTGAGAACTGCAAGATTCATCCGAACATCATCCAGGCTCCTGAGGAATCAACAACATTAGTTTTGAGGAAACATAATATATCAGGCTAATCTAGGAACAAAGTGTATGTAAAATGTTCCCTGTAGGTTTGTCACAGACCTGTGGGTCTGCTCTGGAAGTCCAAAATAGGTCGCAAGAGTGGCCATCTGCAGTGAAAATTGAAATTATTTAGCAATACTTCAAAATCTTACATCAATCAAAACCTAAAATACAACTATTTAGCCTCAAAACTTCCACACAACTAGAATCAATCTGATAATGTATAAACAGTGGAAATAAATAAACTAAGGAAATCAGACTTAAGACATTGATAATGCTAAGAAACTTCAAAGAATAGCTACCATACACCTGACAGGTGCACAAACTCTAATGATATGACAAATCCGTCATATAATTTACTCACTAGTCATTGTCTAACTAAATTTTCACCAATAACCGGAAAGAGCTGCAAGCTGAGTCAACTCAGTCAAGTTCCTGGTTTTTTCTTATTTATTTATTATTTTTCCGCGGGGAAGAAATCTCCCGACTAGCTCACGTGAATTTCCAATAGCAAAAATAAGAAAGGGACAAATCATATGCTGATGCAGAGATAATGTGACACAGTGAATTATAACTAATAATACAATGCTCATTAAGTAATATCCCCCTATTTCGAAAGAAACAAAACAAATAGGATGGGGTTTAAAGAAGCCTAAAGACATAGTGTTAAAGATGATAATGGAAGGTAAGCCTACAACCAGATTCTAAGGAGAATTACGGCTATGAAAGACATCTGGATTTCAAGGGACAGCCACGGCTGACACCAGGAAAACATGGGGCCTAAATATCTTCCTTAATTCAAGGCTGCTTTCCTACAAGTAGCAGCTACTCAGCTGCTTTGGAACCAACATGTTATCTGTCTTTAGTTGTTATCTTGTAGTGTATTTCTATCTTATGTTCTCCTATATGTATTGAACCAAGTCTGAATGCTAAGCAAAATATTACAACCAAAACTCTCTTAGTGTCTTCAATCTAATACATAGACGCCTCATATAATATAACTGACAAGTTTTAATGATTAAAAGTGCAAAAGAAGATTGAAGAAGTAATTTCTCTACCCATCCACAGTTCTTTAATCCTTTTTCAATGCTATAATAATTTCCAAGATTGAAAACCAAATGGGTTAAATTCTTTGCATTTCCTGTGTTTGGAAATAAAATTTCATAACTGACAAATTCAGTAAATATTTGTAAATGGATTTTTGGGAGTTTGTAGAAATTATCATCCAATAAGATGATCTGAGTTCCTTCCAGAGTAGAGCACTTCCTACCTTCATGTCACCGGCCCTCATTCCAAACGTCCGTTTCAACAATGCCAATGTATCAATCGTGCCCTTTGGCTCCGGCGCTGGCCGACCAATATCTGAAAACGCCTCCCTTATGCGATGACAATCAAACCTCAGTATATTGTGACCCGCCCAAATCCGTCCTATACACACACACACCAAAAAAAAAAAAAAAAAAAAAACCGAATAATTAAATTCTATACCAGAATAAAACTATAGGTCCAATAAAAATGGTTGGCCTTATTGTTTAATTTCTGGGAACCCATTTTACACCATGTTTGTTTGGTGAGAAAAAGTTGCAAGAAAATCGAAAACATTGGAATACGAATCTCAAAGTTTTACCATATGTGGCAGGAGAACAGGTAAATTCTCACTTCATCAGACGCTAATTCAAAAGTTTTTTGCCTGGTTAAGTATTCAAAAAGCCACCATCCAACAAACTCTTACGGTTTGTGTCCTTTTCCTCATATTTCTAAGAAACCGAACAGAAAATGAACTTCATCATTTCACATAAACCAAACTTTAAACAAAAAGAAAATTCCAAAAAAAAAAAGTCCTTTAGAATCAAAATTCTCCTTCCTTTTCCTCCATTTTCTCAGCAACCAAACAGCAACTAAGAGAGAGCGTAAGAGAGAGAGAGTGACCGACCTTGGAGATAGTCGTAGACCCGATCGGCGATCTCGCGAAAGGTCGGCTTGGAAACGAGGGCATCGCGGGTGATGCCGTTGCAGCGGTCGGGAAATGAGGCGATGAGCGAGTGATCGGTGGGTCGGACCAGGGTGTCGTAGTGATCCAGCTCCACCAGCTTCGAGCGGCACACCAGGATGGCTCCGAATTCTATTATCACGAGTCCCGGCCTGGCTCGGGTCGTCTCCACGTCGAAGAATACGATTTCGGATCTTTCCTCGCTCCTCGAAGTCGAATCCATTTTGATTTGCCCAATTTCGGTTCAGTCTGGATGGAGTGAGAGTTCAAAACTTCAATGTTGAAGAATGACAGAAAAAGGCGCCAACTCCGTCTATATATATATATATAAAAGCACACAGTGGGTTGGGTTGCTTCCTCTGGTGGTTTACTGGGTTTCGGGTAATACTCCTATCGTTCGTATTGGGCCCTACATGGCCCATTTGTAGTCACCACTTTTCTTCTTGTTCTTGTTCTTTTTACTTTTTCCTATGCATCACTTTTTTTTTTTTTTTCCTAATATACTATGCATTACTCAAGGTTTCTCGAATGTGACAAATAAGAAAGTGAGATAACAAGAAGTTTAAAGCAGGAGTTCAATACTAACCAATATACAACCCCCTTGTTCTATTATGTTGCAATGGCATTGTTTTATGTAAGAGCTTGTTCGAGTCTTTGTTGAGTAGGTGTTCAGACAGTTTAAAATTTTATTTGTTTGGACTGCTCAAGAATCTATCAAAGCAAATAGGGCTTGGGTAGGCTCTCGTATAGATTGTTGTCTTACACAACAATACGATAATCCTATTGGAGGAGATCCCTCTTGAAGATGAAAATGATTAGTTCAATTTATCTTTTTCATATAATTCCTCTGTCCCATGTAAGCATGATAATTACTGAGACGCGTCAAACCCTAGGAATGACTCTAAAGAGATTATTGCACAAGCATATAAAACACAATTTGTCAATTTTCTTTTGTAAGATCCTAGGTATAAACAAATAAAACCTGGGAGGATAATCCTAGGTATAGTAGTAGATAATCATAGATTGTCCTCTTACACTACGTTTTCTTTCTTTCTTACTCTTTACTCTTTTCTTTTTCTTTTCTTTCTTTATCTTTTCTTCTCTTCTTTTACTTCTTTCCTTTTCTTTCTGCCAGAGCTCTAGGGCGGCCAGTCCACTGCGAATGTTGTGAGAAACAAGCCTTTGAATTTGTCATCATTGGACGAAGCAGCGTATGGTTGATATTTGATATCATATTTTACAACCTCTATTGCCATCAATTTGGTAAAATCAAAAGAAAAGGGTTATTAAGAGGAATGTCTCTATTACTTTTGATAGCCAATCATCATGTTGTCTATAATGCCTGTAAATGAGTTGAATCAAGCCGAGCTCGAACACACCTTTCCATGCTCGTACAAGCTTGATGTAATCATAAATCTTGAAATTATTAAACAAAAATAACAAATTTTAAAAATTTATTATTCAAAATTCTACGATCAAATTAATCAAATACAATTACAAATACATTCAAATGGGCTTTATGTAAACAACAACTTCAAAGCCTTTGTAAACAACTTCGTTAAATTCTGAAATAAGGAACCTATATACACACTAAAAAATCTATTGTCACAACTGAAAGACTAAATCCGAGTAATGTTGTAATATAATTTTTATGTGATGCAAGAGTATTATTGACATATTTAAAATTTTCGTCGAATTTAATGGAAAATGTAGTAATGGGGTTCAATGAAAGGGCTAAGTAGTTTTATTTTTTTGCCTTCCTTTAGTGAGTGCCTTAACTTATATGCTTTTTTATGCGCCTTTCAAGTGATACTTGTGTGGCATCGGGTGCCCTCCACAAGGAAAAAGAAGATGCAGAAATTGTTGAAGTAGGCGTAAAGAAACCAAAGGATGTTGTGAAGACATTCTCTGCTCTTTGTATTTCTTTGATTATAAAAGCATGTATACTGCATGCTACAACCACTGAATTGGAAGCCATTATCGAATGAATTAAAGTAGTACAATCTTTAATAAAATTCCTTTTGTCTAAAGCTCTCCTTAGATTCTTTTTCCTTTGTCTTGATTTCTTTGACGCCGAGAGAGAAAAGAGGGTTTGGCAAGGTCTCTGATTACTATGCAAATCAAGTAGAATTTGGCTAATGAGATATATATGTTCTTAATTACTATATATACAGCTGTTCACTAATACGCTTTTATGCACGTTAATCACATAAACACAACCAACTAAAACATTTTTCAGTTTTTATTGCAATTAATTATAGTGTAGTGGGTCCAAGCAATCACGACAGAACCAATTACAACTTTTAAAGTATAGAAAGACATTGCAATTTAGGTATAGGTTTGAAGAAGTTAAGTATAATTTCCTTTATTTTTTGTAACAATTACCGTATTTTTTGGTAAAAATCTAGTAATGGGCTTAAATGAAAGGGCTAAGTAGGTTCCGTAAAAGAACTACCGTATTTCAATGGTCAACATTATGAAGTTAAATCTAAACTATTGAAAAAATTACATATGCTGTAATTTTTTTACAGCATCTAAGCATAATCCGTGTGCTGCAATGGTACTACCCGTGAGCTCTTAGCTCAACCATCTTAGGTATCTCTTAAAAGGGTAGTTAAGCATATTAGTGTCTAACATGAATGTCTTTGCAAATTCTAGTGCTAACAAAACTAACACACCCCAAATATTAAACAGTAACTCCCAATGTTATGACCCACACAGTTCACTATGAACTGCTACAACCAGTTTCGCTAACAATATTGTTGATTGCCTTATCCCTAAAAAAAAAAAAAAAAAGAAGTCAATTGTCATAACATTAAATATATCTCTACTAGCTATATAACCTGATTAGATAATTTATCCTTGAAAAATGCTAGCATTACTCGCGGTGGGAGTTGAAAGTCCTTTCACCCTTATTCTCACATTAAAAGAAGATCAAAAACAAGGGAAAAGAATATCACTCTTGCTTCATCAATAAATGTTCACCTGATAAACTCTCAAGCATGTTTGATGTCTCTAACAAGCCTGTCTTCGGCGTAAAAGAAGAAAAAGGAAAAAAACAACCGTCTAAACAAATTTGGTGGCCAGTTATAACATTAATAACATTCAAATAGATTCTGCACTTACATCTCACAGTCAATCATCAGTATCCATGTCCTTTCCATCCTAACCTTGAATGCATGGAAAACATTTTCTTTGTAGATGTTAGTCTACTTTGGTGCTATTTTACATATTCACATCACGACACCTGACCCTCCTAAATAAATCAGAGATTCTTCTTCTCTCATCAATTGGAATGAATAATCAATTTTTTCGCCACCAAGCGAATGCCTGCATTCTGCTGATAGTCATATGGATCCAAGGAAAAGAATGCGTCCAAAAAGGTCCCAGGAGTGAACAAGGGTTCAAGCTCTGCTGCGTCAAATTTGCTGAACACAAGCCTTTGCTCAGAGCCGGAAGATTCTTTTTGACATATCTCTGTAGCATATCGAGCACTATCTCCAGTTATGGAAGTTGGTATGCTGTTGTTACAAAGGAATCACACATCAAATCAGGCAACAGTTCAATTAATAACTTGATAACGCTTACATTAATGCTTCATGTGCTTGCAAATAGACAAATAGAAGAATCAAAAACCCGACACAGTTACACAGATTCAAAAGGTTGCAACTGCTAAATTCCAAAATATCTTCTACCCTCATTTTCGTATTAACCAAATGAGCAAGACATCTATGCAAATGATATGCTTCAGTATATAATGTGGTAGTACTCTGTACTTGTCATTCTCAAAGAGAAACTAAGACAGACTTAACTATAAGCTGATATATTAACAAGCATGTAGGAATGAGCATGGCAGATTTCTTAGGCCGTGTCCTATTAATCTATTTTTCTCTTTCATTCTGTGATTCTTAGATACTGAATGAAAACACAGAATAAATCAAGAATGAGCAGTATATATCAACCTGCTCCCAATTTTTACTACACTACAGTTCAATGCCAAGTAATACTAACTCCAATCCTTGGACTGCAATCTAGACTTTCATTATACTGCTTAAACTAATGCATTCACGCTCTCCCCCCCAATCAAGAGAGAGAAGAGAAAGCAAAAACAATAGGACTAAACTTACTGCAATCTCACTGTAGGATAGTTAACAAAGCCATCTTTCCTGGACACAACAGGCCTCCATTCAGAGCTGCTACCAGAATCCGAGGAGAGCTTCTTTACCATACCATCACATGCATCGAGAACCTTACATAAACTCTGTGATGCGTTAACCACAATGCTCAATCGTGGGCGGCCAGCATGATCAACAAATTTCGTACTTAACCCAAATCGCACTTTCAAATGCGTACAACCAAGCTGCAAAATGACACCTTTGTGCAATAATTGCATTCTTTGACTCCCACGATAAAATGGAACAAAACATGCTTTGATAGCAGAAATAGAAACTTCATTAGGCTCTAAAAATCCCCCAGAATCACTGCTACCGTAAGAAACATCAGCTGTGGAAGACGTCTCAGAAGACTCCACCGTTTCTTCCATAGTGGCGTCAGATTCAAGGGATTCAGATTCACTTATTAGCCGGCTCATGTCAAAAGAATCTCCTTGAGCACTAGGTTCACCCTCTGCTGCACTACTGCGAGTCATAAGTGATAATATTGGATGATTTTGCTCTTGTTTTTTATTCATAGGAGATAGCTTGGGACCATTTTTCAACTTTAAAGTTGACGAGGGAGGACTAATGCATGGGCCCACCCCTTCTGGAGAAGAATTTGCATTTACACGACTTCTTGTAATAGCATTTGGAGAAACCCAACTATTTTCTGTGAATATGTCTGGCAGACTTGACTCCTGCATGTATGCCAGATTTTTGTCAATAATACTATATATATCCAACCTTATAAGGCATGCAAATATGCAATTCAATCAGCCAATCTTTTGTCCTGCCAACCAATCAGGGATGGACTGTCTGAGTTAAAGTACATGTCTAAAGAAGAACTGATAATATTTAAAAACACAGTGAGCATAAGCATAAAATAATTAAAGTAACAAAGACTGCATAGTTGTCCACTGATTCCTCCCGCTGAGGCCTACTCATTTCAGGGGTTATGCAGTCAAGCCTTAGCAAAATCCAGCATGAGCCACGAAGTGGGATAATTAATAATTTAATCCTACTGAACTTCTGTAGAATTGTTGCCTACAACCCAACCTTAAGGAAGTACATCCAAATTCTAATGGCATCCTACATCGCGTGTTTAGTGTTTCTCATAGTATGAGAAAATTGCCCAAGACTTTGGAATAGTACATCTCAAACTGGTATTTAGCAAAGCTGAACTGCTACTATATTTACTTGATTTGCAAAATAATCTATTAAGATATTGATAAATAGAGGCTTATGACTTGGGAATAAGTTTCATAGCTTTCAAAATTATAAAATTACCAAGAATAAAACTGTTGCACAATACTTGAGAACTTCAAGATTCATCCGAACATCATCCAGGCTCCTGTGGAATTAACAACATTAGTTTTGAGGAAACATAATATATCAGACTAGTCTAGAAACAAAGTGTATGCAAACTGTTCCTTGTAGCTTGCAAAATGTCACATACCTGTGGGTCTGCTGTCCAAGTCCAAAATAAGTCGCAAGAGTGGCCATCTGCAGTGAAAAATAAAGTATAATGGGGTTTAAAGAAGGCTAAAGCCTTAGACGCCTCATTACATAACCGACAAGTTCTAAAGCTTAAAAGTGCATAAAATAAGATGAAAGAAGACTGAAGAAGTAATTTCTCTACTTATCCACAGTTCCTTAATCTTTTTTCAATGCTATAATAATTTCCAAGATTGAAAACCAAATGGGTTGAATTCTTTATATTTCCTGTGTTTGGAAACAAATTTTCATAACCAATTCCGTAAATATTTGTAAATGGATTTTTGGGAGTTTGTATAAATTATCATCCAATAAGATGATCTGAGTTCCTTCCAGAGTAGAGCGCTTCATACCTTCATGTCACCAGCCCTCCTTCCAAACCTCTGAGTCAACAATGCCAATGAATCAATGGTGCCCTTTGGCTCCGGCGCTGGCCGACCAATATATGCAAAAGCCTCCCTTATGCGAGCACAATCAAACCTCAGTATATTGTGACCCGCCCAAATCCGTCCTATACACACACACACACACACACAAAAAAAAAAAAAAAAAAAAAAAAAAATGGAATAATTAAATTCTATACCAGAATAAAAATATAAAAAGCTACCAACAATATAGAGCCAAAACCACAATGGTCTTCTTTGAACAGGTAAATTCTCACTTCAACAGACGCTAATTCAACTACTTAGGCCTTATAAAGTTTTCAAAAAGCCACCATCCAACAAACTCTTACAGTTTCTGTCCTTTTCCTCACATTTCTAAGCAACCAAACAGAAAATTGAACTTCGTCATTTCACATAAACCGAACTCTAAAACAAAAACAAAACGAAAATTCCCCACCCCCCCCCCCCCCAAAAAAAAAAAAAACGAAAGCCATTGTAACTGAACAACCAAAAAAGAGTCCATAAAATCAAAGTTTTCCTTCCTTTTCCTCCATTTTCTCAGCAACCAACAGCAACTAAGAGAGAGCGAGAGACCGACCTTGGAGAATGTCGTAGACCCGATCGGCGATCTCGCTGAAGGTCGGGGCGGAAACGACAGCATCGCGGGTGATGCCGTTGCATCGCACGGACAAGGAGGAGATGAGCGAGAGATCGGTGGGTTGGACCAGGGTGGAGTAGCTCTCCAGCTCCACCAGCTTCCTGGGGCACACCAGGATGGATCCGAATTCCAGTAACCCGAATCCCTGACCGGTTCGGGTCGGCACCGTCGTCTCCACATCGAAGAATACGATTTCGGATCTTTCGTCGCTCCTCGAAGTCGAACCCATTTTGATTTGCTCAATTGCGGCTGTGTCTGGATAGAATGATTTCAACGTTGAAGAATGACAGATAAACGCGCCAAGTCCCTCCGTATATATGGACGCATTGGGTTGGGTTGCTTCCTCTGGTGGTACTTCTATCGTGTTGGGCCCTAAATGGCCCATTTGTAGTCAACACTTTGCTTTTCTCCTTTTTACTATTCATTACTCTCAGCTTACAAAATAAGTTTTACCTTATAAAAACACGAGACATTTCCTTCTTTTTTTTTTTACCCAAAATAAATTAAAACATTAACAAATAATTTTCTTCACAAAACGCACACAAAAAACTCAAAAATCATCTCACATCCGTCAAATCAAACATTTTTCTTCGATCAAAACACAAAAATCTCCTCTTAAAAGTGGTTATCAAACACCGTTTGAAGCAAGAGTTCAATACGATCTTTCTTTAACCAATGTTAGAAGTGTTAGGATTTAGATCCCGTTGTTTTATGTGTTGTAATAGAATAGTCCTACGTGAGAGCTTGTTCAAATTTCATCTGTTCGAATAGGTATTTAGACAACTTAAACTCCAATTGTTCGAACTGCGCAATAACCTACGTGAACAAGTAGGGCTTGAGTAAGCTCTCACATAAATTGCCCTATTAGACTATAATAAAGCAATCTTATTGCATTGAATTCCCATTAGAGATGTTAAAGGTTAGCTCAATTTGTCTTTTTTTTTTTTTTTTTTTAACAATGAGAATGTTGGATTTCGTCCCGACTAATCTTGGGTGCATGCAGTCCCTCTGTCTCACGTACACATGATAACTACTAGGACGTATTGAAGTCTAGGGGTGACCCAAAGAGATTATTGCACAAGTATATAAAACACAATTTGTCGATTTTTTTTTTAATGACCGTTGTGGCTCCAATAAAAACAATGACTCCATTACCATTGATCATAGCCAATTACCTTGTTGCCTATATCTTTTGGCAAAAGGGGCAAAGACATTGTATTAAATTTGAAAAACCCCACCCTAGAAGTTAAATGGAAGATGTAGACAAGGAGTGTAGGTATCTTATTCCTTGCCATTATGTGCAACCAAAGCTTCAATGCCCAAAATTACAAGCAATTCCTAACACATGAGGGCCTTGTCCTATTCTCCACGTCTCCTTTTTTACCCAATCCAAATATTCGACGGAATATATATATATATATATATATATATATATATATATATATATATATTTCCTCCAAAAGGCCATATAATTTTTTTGGATTAATAATCACTAGAATAAAATAGATGTGATAATCTAAGCACTAACTTCCTCGGGACTCGAGAGTATTTGCAGATTTATCTTTCCTAAAGCATATTCTGCGTTCTGTTTTAAGAAGGTCAAGATTTAGCATATAGATTCCATTGTTGTAGTCGCACTTTTGATGACCATGTCCCAAACTCTTATTTCAGGACTTTATTATGATCGGACCAATGTTGGGTCATGACCCCGATGAAGTTAATGACCACATTCTATCCATGAGAATATATATTCTTGATTAATGCTGAAATTTATATTTTTATTTTATAACGTCGATTTAATTGTTTCAATTAATTACTTGAGGAAATTCCTCATTATATCTCTAATATCATCTCTATAAAGCGTTGTGTTAGTTGATTTAACAATAAAAGATTCGCTCGATTTCTCTAAATAAAAAAAAGAATTAAATCTTAAAAAAAAAAAATTCAAAATTAGTTGAAACTATTATGTTAACATAACATCGTAAAATTATTGTAAAATAAAAATGTTGGTTAACTACTCTATATTATTTGGCTTAGTAAGACTGTTACAGCAGTAGCTGATAAGGTTTTCATCTGTAGTTCAAAAAGTTGAGACATTAAAATTATGTTATGTCACATCACTTTGTAAGAGTTTTTTTTTTTTTTTTTTAAACAAAATATTTTGTAAAAGCTTTGCATTCATCTTCTTAATTTACTTATTTTTCATAAGAATATCGTGTTTGATACTTCATCCTTATTCCTTAGGGTGATACGATCCGAATATCCTTGGCTACCAATTTCAGTTTCATTTGAAAATGGTCTCCATACTTCATATATAAAACCCAGGAGTTGATCATATCATATGGTCAACGCTCCAAATTAAGCTGCCGTATCCCACGCGCCGTCCATCTTGTAGGTAGTGTGTACGGCAGCTGTGGCTTTATTCTGTTCACAATCCATTTTTATTTAGAACTCCGGTAACCCACCACGGGTGGTTTTGAGTGCTCCACCCGCCACTGCTAATGAGGAAGAGAGGGTGTGGGAAAAGAAAGAGCACAACCATAATCATTTGACTTTGGCATGTGAGTGACGTGTTTGGGAAGGCAACATTTTTATGTTGTATGTATGGCTTCTTTTGCAATTTTCATTTCTGTAAAGTCCGTGGCTAATGTCCATCTTTAGTGTTAGTGGGGGGCTCAACTTGATTTTGAGAGGAGAATACTTATTTCAACAAGTGAAGTTGATATGAAATGTGTCTTTGAATTATGATGCTGTGCGTGCCATTTAGGGAACAAATGGAAAAAAGTTGGGGTAATTACCTCTCCTCCCATCAACTACAACGCATTTTCACTTTCTCCATGAACTACCAACTGTACCACCCGATCCTATGAACTACCATTTTATACCCAAAACTCTCATTCCGTCAGTCAAAGGCGTTAACTTGGACGGTCAAAGTGACAATGTGTTGTAGTTCATGGGAGCAAAGTGACCATGCGTTGTAGTTCATAGGAGCAAAGTGACGGGTTGACCGTATGAGTTAACGCCTTTGACTGACGGAATGACGCCTTTGACTAACAGATTGGGGGTTTTGGGCATAAAATGATTGTTCATGGGATCGGGTGGTACAGTTAGTAGTTCATGGGGGAAAGTGAAAATGCGTTGTAATTGATAGGGGAAAAGATAATTACCCCAAAAAGTTTGATGTGGAGCACCACAAAGAATAAGTAATATAACATTTAGGTATAAATGTAATGGCGATTATATATATATAAAGGACTGTGAGATCACCTTAATTCGCAGAGAAAGGCTCCTAATGAGCCACGTTATAGACTAAAAGGTTGAAACAACTTATCACCCCTAAAACTTGCTTTTGAAATGGTTTGATCACTCCCCACCTTGTGGGGGGAGTCAGTCACTCCCCAATAGGATGAACAACCACCTCCAAAAGCATGCTTTGGGGTTGTTCGACCACACCAAATGTGAGGGCATGGTTAAGCAACCCAAGATATTGGAGAGGTGTCCGGCCACTCTCAAAACATGCTTTTAACCTTGTTTGTCTTAAGGTGGTAGACCTTCTCCTTGTCTAGCCACCCAAAACAAAAACAGTTGATGAAATGGTCGGACCACTCCAAACCCCTCAATTTTTAGCTCTTTCTTCTATATTTGACAACGTGGATCATTCTTGGTCATTTATTACAGACAAACGATTGAAATTGAGCAAATTGTAAGCCCTTGCGATTCTTAGAAATTACAGAGAATCTCAATTCTTATAGACGTTGGATGATCAAACGAGTCAAATCCACTTAACTGAGAATGACTCATCTACTACATTACAAAGACTATTCTACTTGCCGGATCTCTTGCAGCTTTGTGGCTTGAATACATGTTTCAAGTATCTACTTTACATGCTGGAGAGAGAGAGAGAAAATGACTATTCTACCTTACATGCTACAGAAAATTTAAAGAAAACTGTTCTTATCTTTTCATTGGACCCATTTTTGAAGAGCTCGGAGTGGTTCTAAAGTGTCTGAAAAATATAGTGTACAAAGGAGAAGAGATCCTCAGCAAAAGCATCAAGCCTTTCCCCACAGTGATGGGTTCTCCAATTAGGGTGCTTGAATAGTTTTTGAGTTTCTGATACTAAAACCAGCCAAGATCTTGAGAACATCTTGGTAGATTGCAGAAATAAATGAATATAGGAAACTTCCAATTTCAGGAAGTTGAGATAATGTAGGATGTAGATCATGCAAAAGGCCAAAACCAAATTCCTCTGATTGCTTCCCTTATTCCTCAACATACAAAAAATCTTCTATTACATCCATTTTGTAGCCTTCCTGCTGGGCTTGTCTCGTGATCTCACCAAGCATCTCATATATTAAAGGCGCATGCTTATGGCCCCTGTCACCTGCAACAAAGTCATGAACAGCTCCGTTAATTTGGACCCAACTTCGGCCTGGAGGCTTTTTTACACCCATCTCAACCATCTTCTGTCTCACAGTAACAACATCTTTCCACCTTTTAGCAGTTGCATACACATTTGACAAGAGAACAAGATAGCCTGCAGCCTGGCCAGGATCAAGCTCAACTGCCAATTTTTGTTTAACATGGGAGGCAAGCTCAACATTCTTGTGAATTCTACAACCACCAAGGAGAGCACCCCAAATAGCATCATTTGGCCTAATGGGCATGGTCTCAACGAGCCTATATGCTTCATCTAAGAAACCAGCACGGCTTAAGAGATCAACCATGCACCCATAGTGCTCAATCTTTGGGCTGATTCCCCAAGTTTGATTCATGCTCTTAAAAAGATGGCGACCCTCATCAACAAATCCCGCATGGCTGCATGCACATAGAACCCCAATGAAGGTTATTTCATCAGGCCTAACTTGATTCACTCCCGAGCTCATGAGCATGGACCGAAAGACATCGAGAGCTTCTTCTCCACGGCCCTGCTTTGCTAAACCCGTGATGATGCTTGTCCAAGAAACAGTGTTTTTCCATGGCATCTTGCTGAATACTTTAGAAGCTTCATCAATCATACCACAGCTAGCATACATATGTATGAGTGCATTGTTCAAAGACACCAACAATGGTTGTTTCCTAACACTCATTCTCTCTTTAATATACTTGTGAATCCACCTTCCCAAATTTAAATTTCCTAATTCGGCACAGGCTGATAACGCTGCAACCAATGCAACCTGATCCAATTCCACATGGGCCCTCCTCATCTCACCAAACAAAGACAAAGCTTGCCTACACCTCCCATTCTGAGCACATCCTGAGATCATGGTCGTCCATGATATGACATTCCTCTCCGGCATCTCATCAAAAATTCTCCGCGCACTGTCAATGTCTCCACACCTAATGTACCCCGACAGCAATGAATTCCAACTCACAACTGTTCTCTCAACCATTTCATCAAACACGCTCCGTGCATACCCGACACCACTGGCCCCTCCACCCGCCCCGTATAAATTAACCAAATTCGTCTGAACAAACAAATTCGAGCAATACCCATTTGCCAAAACCCTTCCATGCACCTGCTCCCCTTCTCTTAACAACCCGGCCCTCGCACAAGCACTTAAGAGAAAGGAATACGTAAACCCATCGGGCTCAGCCTCCGCTGCCACCATTCTATTATACAATTCAATGGATTTTCCAGGAGTTTCACTCCGAGCATGTCCTCTGACCATCTGGTTCCAAATAGTGGCACTTGGGTTTTCGATGTTTTCGAAAACTCCGAGGGCATGTTTGAGATTATCAGAAGCTACGTAGAATGATAATAGTTTGACAAGAATGTAGTTCTTCTGGGTGAAACCGTTAACGAATATTTGGGCATGGATTTGTGAGAGCTTTTTGAGGGTGTTGCAGCTCTGTAGTAGAGAGAAGAGGTACTGTTGTATAGCTCTGGAGCTTCTTGTTGGATTGGCGGGAATATATTCTTCAAATAACATTTAAAAAAAAAAACAAAAAGTGATGAGACGAAAGAAAACAATTTGCCCGTTGTAAACGGAAAACTGATATTGCCACTTTAGGGTTTTTTCTTTTTTAAACGAGTCCTCGTCCTGTGTAGATGGCGCAAGATGAATCCAACGGACATAAATTACGCGCGATATGATAGTGTTATTCTAATTTAAATGTCCTTCCTGCCCTCCATATAATTTTGGGGAACTTCACTTCGGTCGTGGCAAACTAGGTGGGTTTTTGGCCCTCCAATAGCTGAATGCCAAATCAGCTTAGAGCAAGAAAATAAAATGAGAACACATGCACTTGATTTTTATCCCCTCACAGCCCTAGCCAACCCTGCTTCCGCCAGAGTCGCCGCCGCCTCCGCCAGAACCGCTGCAGTCTCTCTCCCTCTATGTCTTTGTCGGCCACGTGGGGTGGCGCGGGCCACCCTAGAACATTCTGGGGGTGGCCTGCGCCACCCCAAAATGTTGCTGGGGGTGGCCGGCGTGCCACCCCAGCAAGATCTGGGGTGGTGCGGGCCACCCCAACAAGATCTAGGGTGGCGCGGGCCACTCCAGCAGATCTTGGGTGGCTTGTGGCCACCCCCGCCACCACAGGGGGGCGGCTTGCGGGCCACCCCAGGGCCTATGGGGTGGCTCGCGAGCCACCCCTTGGCGTAGGGGTGGCCGGCGCAGCCACCCCAAATGGGGCTGGTGGTCTCCTCATGGCTGTCCTGATTTTGTTCTTTGTTTTAATGTTTTGTTCTCATTTTAAGTTTTTGCATTTTTCTTAAAATGCTGATGTGTTATATGGTGATTGTTGGGCAGAAAACCCATGTTTTCTGCCCCAACCGTATAGCAGCAGCTCTCATAATTTTGACATTGAAAGTTGGAATATCTTTTCCCATAGATCGTCTATGAAACTTGCCAATGGAGATAGGGTATAATTGGCTTTTACATGTGCAATGTGAGAGAATATTTGAGCTCTACCTTGGCCAGATATGATATGCGTTCCGTTTCGTGCTCTATCTGAATTGTCCAAACAAAATGAGGCTTGAACAGCCTCTCATGTAACTTCTTATACATGCAATGAACAATTTCATTGCATGATACCTAAATCCCTCATCTTTCACAATCTCGCTCACATGAATATCTTAAATTTGATCAAATTTATTATAAGCACTCGCTTGGCCTAAATGTTGCAGGTTGATGTTTTACTTTCTTTTTTTTTATATAAAAAAATTCTTTATGTAGTCATAGCATGAGACACAATTTAGATAGTGAGAAATAAATCTAATTCATGAGCAACAAGTAGATGCTCTGAAGTTTCAACATGTCAATCAAGCTAACAAAACTTGCAAACAAAACCATTCAAACTTGGATTGTAGTAGAAACATTGCAGCAAAGTGAAGCGCAATGAACAGATCCTTTAGCAAACTTTATCAAACAAAATTTTGACACAACTAAGAGAGAAGATTTCATTATCATGGCAGCAATATATTGGGACAATATTGGCTAATTAAAGTTTTTCTGGGCCTACATTTGCTGTTCACTAGAATCCTCTATTAGCAAAGTCAAAGCCATTCTAATAAGTAGATGGACACGAGAGAAAGGACTGGGATCCTCTTCGGTTGAAAAAAACTTGAAAGGAACTGGTTAGTTATAAAAGAAGGGTAAAATGGTATTTCCCATAGAAAAACGAGAGAGAATAAACTCTCTAGAAGAAGAAAAGTTGAGAGAGTCTTCTAAAAATATGCTAAAATGTGATCAAAACTCAAAAGGTGATGAGTGATGTCGTTTATACGCCGTCAGATTCGTGTCGTTTATATACGCCGTTCGATCAAGCCAATGTCACTTACAGGGGACTTGTTATCACGTCGGTTGGGAAATGGAGAGAAGCAAAGCAAATAGATGGACGAACACCGTTTCACGTGAGCAATGTGGAAGCTATTTTTTCGAAGAACCACGCTCATCCATCCCAAGCTTTCCCCTTCGAGCATTTCAAGAACATATTGTTCGTCACCGTCTTCTTCTTCTTCTTCTTCTTCACTAATATCTCCCTCCCCTTCTGATCTCACAAACGCTATTCTTAGTTGCCGAACCCCTCACCAAGCTCTTGGGTGCTTCAATGCCTCTACGAAACGAATAAACCCGGTGGAGAATGCCCAGCCTTTTTCCGCTATCGTGCACGTCTTAACCAGGGCAAAATTGTACACCGAGGCCAGGTGCTTGGTAAAAGACATAATCCAGAAGCTGCAAAAGTCTCGCAGTCCCCGCCGGGTCTGTCATCTTGTTTTCGCTGCGCTTAACCGGTTAGAAAGCTCTAAATTCACTCCCGATGTGTTTGGAGTGTTAATCGTTACGTTTTCTGAACTGGGTCTTGTTGAGGAAGCCCTTTGGGTGTATAAAAAGATTGGAGCTTTGCCGGCATTGCGGGCTTGTACTGCGCTCTTAAATGGATTGGTGAAAAGGAGTTGGTTTGAGTCAATGTGGGAACTCTATGGGGACATGTTATCACGTCGGTTGAGTCCTAATGTTGCCACGTATGGCGTATTGATTGATGGATGTTGTAAGCAAGGTGATATCTCAAAGGCACGTAAGTTATTCGATGAAATGATTGAGAATGGGATTGAACCGACAGTCGTGGTCTACACAACTCTTATACGTGGTCTTTGCAGTGAGAGTGAAATGGCAGAAGCAGAAAAGGTGTTTAAAATGATGCGGGATTCTGGTGTGCTCCCCAATTTATACACTTACAACGTTCTTATGGATGGTTACTGCAAGATGGCCAATATTAAACGAGCTATCAACTTGTATCAGAACATGCTTGGTGATAGCTTGTGGCCAAATGTTGTTACATTTGGTATCCTAATAGATTCACTCTGCAAATTGGGTGAACTGATGGCTGCCCGAAACTTTTTTGTTTATATGGCTAAGTTTGGTGTTGTTCCTAATGTATTTGTATATAATTGTTTGATTGACGGCCACTTTAAGGCAGGAAAGTTTTCTGAAGCAATGAATTTGCAATCAGAGATGGAGAAGTTTGAAATTTTACCAGATGTCTTCACTTTCAGTATACTTATTAAGGGTCTTTGCAGCTTGGGTAGAGTGGAAGAAGCAGATGCACTGTTTAAAAGTATGACAGAAAAGGGAGTCCTTGCAAATTCAGTGACATACAATTCACTAATTAATGGATACTGTAAAGAAGGCAATATGGAGAAGGCTTTGGAACTGTGTTCTCAAATGACTGAAAAGGGTATAGAACCCAATCTCATCACCTTTTCTACCCTAATTGATGGTTATTGCAGGAAAGGAAACATGGATGCTGCCATGGGTTTGTACTCGGAAATGATAATCAAAAGTCTTGTGCCTGATATTGTTGTTTACACAGCTTTGATTGATGGATATAGTAAACAGGGTAACATGAAAGACGCTCTCCGGCTGTACAAAGAGATGCTAGAGGCAGGCCTCAGCCCCAATGTATTCACGATTAGTTGCTTGATTGATGGACTCTGTAAGGATGGAAGGACTTCTGATGCGATCTCACTTTTCTTGGAGATAACTAGAGCTGCTTCCACTGGGGATGAAATGAATAGAACAGATAGTGGCTTCTGTTCCCCGAATCATGTGATGTATACAACTATAATTCAAGGTTTGTTTAGCGATGGACAGATTTTCAAGGCCACTAAGTTTTTCTCAGATATCAGATGCAATGGTCTCAGACCAGATATCTTCACTTACACTATCATGTTACAGGGGCATTTCCAAGCCAAGCATATGCTAGATGTGATGATGTTGCACGCAGATATGCTTAAGATGGGTATTATGCCAAATGCAGTCATACACCATGTTTTGGCAAGGGGTTATCAAGAAAATGAATATCTGAAATCAGCTCAGAAGTGTTCTGACGATTTACTTGATGCAGGTCTTGGGGTTTTGAATCAGGATCCAGGAGGACTGATGCCAGGATCTTTCTTGGTTACAGGAAGCAACAGTTATGAGTGAGGGCCACACTAAAGTTGTTGGATGTTATTTCCTCAGCCGGAAGGTTGATCTTCTTTGAAGGACCTCTGAGACCTTGAGAGGGCATACAACAGCTCATCTCTTCCTTTTGCAGCTTGCAGCATGATAAGTCATGTCGACATTTCATTGCCAATGTTTTTCTCTCTACCAGTCGTGTCGCTTGAGCATGCCATATATGATCATTCTTGTTGACTGGTCTTCAACTTTGAGGAGCTGTGCACATACATGGCTGTTTAATGTGGATAAGAGCTCCTAATTAATGGTGTAAAGAGAACAAGCTAGACTGATTTGAAGACTAGTGATATCAGTCCTCTGGGCTTCTTCCTTTTCCAAACATCAGTTCAACGTACTCTTACAGCTCAGTAGTTGGTGTAAATGAGGCTATTAAGAACTCAGAATTTACAATACAAATGAATATCTTTTGCTCTGAAATGGGATTGTTGCAGTTCTATGTGAATACGTGGTGTGAGAACTAAACGGATTTGGATCTTCTATAATTCCCTGCCCAAAGAGGAGGGGGCCAGAAAAACTGTAGGGAGGCTATTTGAGAGAGCCTCCTGCTCGAGCAGAGGCTCTTCTACAATCCCGATCTGAACTAAATGGTGATGAAAAGTAATAGTTAACTGCTGTGATGAATCTTTTGGTTTGTCAAACAGTTGGATTTGTGAACTCAGTTTCTCAAGGTTTCCTCTTAGTCAAGCGTTTGGAAGTTTCCATTGTTTGGTCCCCTTTATTAGCACCAAGAATAAATGCATAATATGCATTATATGTTCTATGTAGCCGCTCTGTCAGCCAGTACTATAATGTCCGATTAAAGTTTTTAGAGTATCTTTGCGATTTTGCGATTGTGTTAAGACACTTAAAAAGTACATAAAACCGTGCTAGACAAAAATGGGCTTGTTTGGTCAAAAAACTTAAAAAGGAAATTCTTTTTACTATTTTGCTCTAAAAAAACTTGAAGATAAAGCCCCCTTTTTTTTTTTCTTTTTTTTTTCTTTCAATTTTTATTTATTTTATATTTTCCAACACAATCTCGAACGGGGCTATAGGATGTGCTTAGCTTATTAAATTTTGGGTTGATTACAATAATATGAAGATTGGTGGGGAAGGGGAATTTGTTAGAAAAATAAAACAAAAAATGTGGTTTAAAAATGTGGATAAATCCATGTTTTCAAACTTGTAGGGAATGGAGTGTTTTTAAAAACACACAATTTTAAAAGGCCAAACTTCAATTTTACCAAACGCTATATTTTGAAATATCTATTTTTTTCAAACCACATGTTTTGAATTCATTAACTAAACGGGTTTAGTATACAATAATGTCAATCAAGCACAATAAGTGCTAGATTAAAAAAAAAAAAGCACAATAAGTGCTTATAATTCAACTTTCGTAGCTGAGGAAATTGACCCATGTGTTTGATGTTGTGACACAGATCATGAGGTATTTGAAAAGGTTCCCATTAGTTCCAACAAGGGTGACCAAGTTCTTGGCAATTATTTATCATCCTAATCCCAAAGTTCAACTCCATACTCACCTCAAACCACCAAAAGCAAACCAAACCCTTAAAAGTTACCTTAACTCCAATTGCAACACCAAGGCCCTGTTGTTTTTCAGAGACCTTTTGAGAAAAAGCCCTTCTACAATTGATAGCTTTTCTTTCTTGTTTGTCCTTAAAGCTTCCACCCAGAAGCATTACGCAATCGGAGGAAAACAATTGCATGCGCTCGTCATAAAATTTGGCTTCAACTCCATCGTTTACCTCCAAACATCTCTTATAAATATGTATTCAGCAAGGGGGAGTCTGTTGGATGCACACCATGTGTTTGATGAAATACCCTGTAAAAATATAGTCTGCTGGACGGCCTTGATCTCTGCCAGTGTTGACAACCAGAAGCCTAAAAAAGCTCTCCAGCTATTCAGGCAGATGCAGATGGACAATGTGGAACCTGATAATGTCGCGATCACTGTTGCTCTCTCTGCCTGTGCTGACATTGGTGCATTGGAGATGGGAGAGTGGATTCATACTTATGTTCATCATAAAAAAGGGCTCGATATAGATTTATCCTTGAACAATGCTCTCATTAACATGTATGTAAAATGTGGGAACATTGTGAATGGGAGGAGAATTTTTGACAGCATGGAAAAAAAGGATGTCACAACTTGGACATCCATGATTGTGGGCCATGCACTTCACGGACAAGCAGAAGAAGCTCTTAAACTTTTTGCAGAAATGAGAGGAAAAGACAAGAAAATTTGGAAGAAAAAGAGGAATGGTGATCGTGGGAGCTCTTTAATTGTTCCAAATGATGTTACATTCATTGGCGTTCTAATGGCTTGCAGCCATGCAGGAATGGTGGAGGAAGGGAAGCAACATTTCAAAAGCATGAGTGAGGATTATGGTTTAAAGCCTAGAGAGTCTCACTTTGGCTGCATGGTAGATCTTTTCTGCCGAGCTGGACTTCTAAAAGAAGCTTATAACTTCATTTTGGAGATGCCATTGCAGCCAAATGCAGTGGTTTGGCGGACATTTTTAGGTGCATGCTGCCTCAAGGGAAACATCGAGCTTGCGGCAGAAGTTCGGTGCAGGCTGCTTGAGTTGGATCCTGGCCATGCGGGTGATTATGTTGCCATGTCCAATATTTATGCTGCTAAAGGCATGTGGGATAAGAAAATTGTTGTTAGAGGTCAAATAAAACAGCGAAAGGCTCCTGGTTGCAGCTCAATTGAGGTGGGAACTGGAATAAGTGAATTTGTTGCTGCAGATGAAGATCATCCTCTAAGGCCTGAGATATACGTGGTTCTCAAGCACTTGCTTATCAATATGAAAGCTTCTGGTTACTCGCCGGAGCTTTCAAGCTTAACAGAGTATTGATCAAGAGAAGTCGTTGAAATGCAGCATGAAAACGCAAACGATTGCGAGCATTATGCTAAAGAAATCTAGTTTGCTCGGTCTAACTGATTCATTACAAATAATGGTGCTCAAAGAAGGGTGGGATAAGAAGAAAGAAATGATTCTTCAAAAGCCACATTTGCCTGCCAATCCATTGGAACCTACCATGCTACCAGTTTGAATTTGGCCTAACCATTCAATTGCTGTTCTGAAAGGAATAATGACGTTTGGACTACAAGATATTTCTCTTACGGGATACAGATATTACTTGATATATCTCTTGGAAGGATAACTGATAACATCTGCTCAGAATTTTTGGCGCTATTGCAGTATTCCAAGTCAAGTAAGGTTGGAAATTACACTTTTACCCTATCAGTATTTACATGTGAAAGTGCCGATTAGTTTTGGATATATGTTTTTTAACAATGACTAATTGACATTGTTACGTCAACTTGGTGGGATAATGATGAAATAAAAATGTTATTCTATAAGGATAATTCATAAACTTCAAGACATACATGCCGGCTTTCAAATGCATGTAGTAGTTGTTTTGTAGTTAAAACTAGTCTTCTCTATGTAATAATATGCTATTTCAACATTATATGCTTTGGACCAAAACAAAAAACCCACCTTATAGTCATAGATGTAAGATGTTGAAAACAGTATTTTTTTTTTTTTTAAATGAAAAATAATGGCAAAATGCTCTACTCACTAGTTTTTTTATTTTTGGACAATGTTGACACCTGTCAGCATGTGAATAGAGGGTACTAAATTATTTTAGTGATGGGCATAACTCAAATCGAATATTAACTTCATGTCAACAAATTGTAAAAAAAAAAAAAAGAATTGTAAATATAATATTACTCTGGCTTCCTAGTTAACTAGAGGATGGGAGTAAAAATCGTGCACAAGAGTTGGTCTGCTAATTAACAAATAACAATATTGGGCGTTCGAGTGGATCAAAAGCTAGAAGAAATAATAATATCACACTTGGGATGAAAGCACAAAAATAACTATAATATATGAATGAGAGGTGGTGGTGTTTTAATTAGATCCTTTGAGAAAATGTAAATAAATAAATAATATTATTTGAAATTATATATATATATATATATATATATAAATAGTGGCTCAATCGGCTGTGGATCATGCTTAATGAAGCGGAGGTTATTAGTTCGAATTTTTTCCCCATTTCTTCTTCGTGTGGACATGTCAAAATAAATAAATAAATCAAAATGATTCATATATACAGTTTAACAATTTACTTATTACCAAAAAACGAAAAAGTTTATATGAATGAATTGGAAACACCCCCGCCGCTAAAACTCCTAGCATTTCTCTCATGTTTTCCATGGCCACCAATTGTCCAATACCACTTAGCCCCCAAATCCAGGGCCTCTCTTATCCTTGAAGAATTCGAAAACCTAGGCTTTCCAGCCTTTCCCCTCATTTTACTATTTTCCCTGCATATGAATGAATGTAAATCTCGGCAGACACTGCTCAGTCTGCTCTTGTAGCTAGCTAATACCCGTCCGGCTCGGACGCCTGCGGTTCGAGCCCGGTTCGGCCGTACTTGCCGGTTATGGAGGAAACGGGGTTCGATGGGGCTAGGACTTTTCGTTGTGTACCGCAATTCATCGTGGGCGCTGTATCCGGAGCTCTTACG
The DNA here is from genome assembly GCF_965113065.1 of Corylus avellana. Taxonomy (NCBI): domain Eukaryota; kingdom Viridiplantae; phylum Streptophyta; class Magnoliopsida; order Fagales; family Betulaceae; genus Corylus; species Corylus avellana. Next base: position 35,052,100 of record NC_142492.1, on the reverse strand, counting down.
GGCTTCGTCGCTGTTGGTAGTTTGTTGTTAATTGTTTTGTTTGGCATGAATTGAGCTATTTAGAATTGTGGGATTTCCTTGAAATTCTTAATGAGCATGTGGGCTTGGTTGTTTATGAATACTACTGCCATGTATACGTTAAGTAGTGATGTTATTGATGGCTGGGATTTCATTTTTCTGTGTCTACTGTTTAAAATTTGGGGAATTTGATGTGAAGTTGTCAATTTTTCTTGGTTATTTATGAATTTTTTGTGTATTATACTAGGAAAATTTGTCTAAATCCCTGAATTTCTTTGGTACGTGCTTGACATGAAACGTTAGAGCTTGGTAGAATGTTCCAGTAATGAAAAAGATTTGATCTTTTTTCTTTTCTTCTCAGTTCTAGAATTGTGGTCGTGGATATAATTTGTTGACCTTCTAGTATACCTATAAATGGTGTGATTTTTAGGAGTGATAAAAAAGGAGAAAAAAAAAGGGGACTATTTTTGGGGTGGACATGTAACTTCGTGTTGTTGTTGTTTTATCTCACTGTATTTACTGATATATCTTTTATGTATTCCACTTGAAGCTGGAGCTTTCACAGGGGCTGTTGCTGGTGCTCTAGCTGGTAAGGCTTCTGACAGCGGTGTTCTTCGTGGAGCTGGACTTGGTGCCATTGCTGGGGCTGTGCTCTCTGTAGAGGTTCTGGAGGCTTCCCGTGCTTACTGGTGTCTGGAACGATATGGATCGCGAAGTTCATCATCAATGGTTGGTTTTTAGGCCTTGTTCTTTGTTTGTTTCCCTCAGTTTTCTCTGGGGCTGTTTCCACATTCATGATTTCTTACCTGCCAAAATAGGACTTGATGAGTTCTATAGGTCAAGTTATCAATCATGGTTGGGAAACCTAGGTCATGATCATGGTTTGCTGCCAGATCTTTGGGCTTGTGAGAAGCCTTTGGTTTCTTTTTTGGGAGAATTCATTCACATGACATCATCATAGAGTTTCATTAATTTTTGTGAGGGTGGTTTTGGCTTAATCTTTAGTGAAAGAACAATGTCTACCCTCTGGTGAAACATGTATTCTTATTACTAATTCTCTCATGGTTCCTCATAATCGAGTTTTTATATATTTTTGTGAAAATGTCATCTTGGCTTAATTCTTAGCTGTAGACCAATTGTCTACCTTTTGGGTCCAGGCAGATTTCATAGAGGAGCTTTTTCACGGGAGGTTTGTCGAGGAACGATTTGCACCGGAAATTTTAACTGCTCACCGTTGGCAGGTTTTTACTCTATTGTTTTTCTTTCTTCTTCTTCTTCCCTTATTTCCCCCTAAGTGCTTCCTAAACGGAGTAGCTGTTTGTACTGTGCATCTTAAATTCATGAATATTCATATACATGCTCAAACAAGTGGGATGGTAGCAAGTGGATGGGCTTCTTGTTTTATAGCACCTGTCAATTTGTGTTTCCAGATTGCATCTTTCCAGCTTGCCATGAACGATAGTTAATAACCTGCATTGTGATATTTCTTCACTCTGTCCTGTTTTCTTTGTTTTCTATTTTTGCAAGTAAATTTGAAAGAAAAAACAATTGCACGATCTTTCTTTGTGCTTTCAAGTGACTATATATATGATGCTTATGCTGGATATGTTTTTTTTGTCTTCTTTGTTTTTTTTTTCATTTAGTATTTTCTGGGTCATTTCACTTTTGCAATATGTGGAACTTCTGAAAACATCAAATGTCAGACAGTTTAGGGGGGAAAAGAAAGAGAAGAAAATAAAAAAATAAGAGTTTCATATTTGAGAAAATTTAATTAACTTCTGAAAAAATCAAATGTCAGACAGTTTAGGGGGAAAAAGAAAGAAAAGAAAAAGAAAAAAAAAAAAAAAAAGAGTTTCATGTTTGAGAGAATTTAATTTTGTTTCGCCTAGAAGATTTTTTTTTGGATTGACTTTATCCGTAAGAGGTTTGTTACTATACCTTTTCTCTCTCATTTTAAGTATATACTTCATAGTATATTATTGATATTTTTAGATTTCACATCCCTAAACATCTATTCTGTCGTATATATATATATATGACTCTATGTTAGGACATTTTATAAAGAACTTGTTAAGTATATGGCTGAGGGGAACATATTACCATTTTAGGTATCAACTTGCTTCTGCATGCCTGGTATGTTCATATCATCTGGGATTTCTTTGAGGCAGGGCTTACGCTTCATGTTGCAATTTACATACTCTATGGACATCTTAGCTTTGGTGAAATTATTTTTTACAAGTCGGATGGTTGTAAAGCTCATAGTTGCTTTAAACTTATTTTTGAGTGATAACTTTCAAATGTTTTTAGTTGGATTGTGCAGGTTAGCGTTGCTAATATAGGCTATGATGAGATTCCTGATGTCAATGGTGGAGTTGCATCTAGAGGATTGTCTGACGATTCACTGTGGAGATTACCTTGTCATGTGATGGAGGAAATCGAGGCAGCACAAAGTATCAGTTGTAGGATATGTCTGCAGGTATCACTCTTTTGCAAAGATTTGGATCTTGCAATGGTCATTCATGTTTGTGTACCGGTTTCAATTAGTAGTAGAGATATTTCTATGATCGATGCAAATTTACTATTAATCAGCTACAGAAAATTAATAATCACAAGTACATTTACAATCTGCATCAAAATTGAGTTCACTTCATTTTGATGGAAAAGTTACTTAATATGTTAGCCATACAATACAACCCTAATGACACGTGTGTGCGTTTTGCAGGATATTGAAGTAGGAGAAATTGCGAGGCGCTTGCCCTGGTGTCATCACATTTTTCACTTGAAATGTGTGGACAAATGGCTAGTCAAACAAGCTTCATGCCCTATATGTAGAAAGGAAGTTTAAATCTGTATATTTGTATAGGATTCTATTTTTGTATAGAGAGAAGATCCCTGTTTTTTTTGTTCCTTTTTTCTTTAACTGGTGTTTTTAATATAGTGTTTGTATTTTTAAGGTGTTTACCAGAAAATATAGTCAGAAATACAAAATTAATTTATATTTTATCCTTGTATGTTTGCCTTTGATGGAAGAGAAAAGCTGTTTGCTAGCTATAAGATGCTGAGATGTGACTTATTGGCAAATATGGTCCAAGTAAAGCCTTCCTTGCATACATTTCCATGAGGAAGGCATCACTCCACTTCACTGGCCTCTCCTTCAAGACCATTTTGCTTTTTCAGTCATATGGTTGATCAAAGAGTCATGCCTGTTAATCTCTTACTCTTGGCTCATAAATTGTTGGTCTTGATTCCAGATGGTTCAGAATTTTTGCAGTGAGCAATGCATTTCTTCATTACCCTCATCCTGATAAGCCTTTTTTTTGTGGGGGGGGGCGGGGTGGTATGTAAATGTAACAAGGAAAAGGAAACCAGAAACAAACACTGCAGCATTATGGAGGGTATTTCCCATTGTCTGGTAGAGTGGAGAGGTTCAACCGATGGGAGATGGGAATGCTACCATCATGATGTTTGAAGGCTGCCTATTTTGCTACACAATTCATGCTGCTAGAGTAAATTATCTGTGCGTATGATAACGAGTGAGGGTTGATATATAATCTTAGCGTCTTAAAATGATGTAAAAAATTCTAATTGTCATTTTTTAAAGTCATAAATTAATAATAACACATGTTACGTTTTTATTGGGTATGACATGACAAAGTTAACGAAAATTAATTTCAGAGAGTAAACAGTTATTTTGGCCTACTCAGAAGACTTATAAATTATTTTTTATACTACATGAAGTGATTTATAATTTAGGCCAACTATATAAACCTATAAATTATTTTTTATACCACAATGATTGATTTGTAATTTAGACCAACCATAAGAACTAATTTTACATTTATCCCAAAATTTTATTTTACTTTTTATTTTCCATTCTCAAATCAAAAAGACTAACAAACTAGTCCTAGTCGAATGCTTGCACTCTAATAAAGAGAAAATGGTGACCTTTATTCCTTTCCTTCGAGTACATATAGAGCAAAGATCTGCTTAAAACTAGTAGATGGTCTTGTTCCAGGGCTGCAGGACTTTGCCTAGGGCTAAACAAAATTTTTAATAATTCATTGCCAAAAAAAAAACAAAAGAACTAAGCATAAGGGAGTTTTCTTTTTCATTTTTTATTTATTTTGCACCTTCAATTGATTTAAAAAAGAAGATAGACAAGAAAATTGCATTACCAAAATAGAAGTATTGCTTAGTTCCAGAGTGTGAAGGGCTGCAAGTTCGAATTATTAAATCCTGATACAGGATATGGTACACAAACAATGCCCCATAGGCGGTATTCCAACCGCTCATTTGATCTCTTACTAATTTATCACTGATGACAGGGAATTTGCAGGAAGTCCGGCACACCCGGAAACTGGAGGTAGCTAGCGGTATGCTGCTTATTGACATGTTTGTATTGTCTGCAAGTTTGAAGAAACCATGCTCAAATTAGGTAGTAAAAAAACCTTACAAAAAGAAATCATGCTCATGAGATCACTTCCAACAAAAGAGAAATATCATACAACTTGTTGATGCCCTTAGAGTGGATGTACATCGTACAAAAAAACAACAGAAATTCCGAGTGTAGATGAACCTCCACCAAAACACTCATATGCAGTTGGTTATCTTCTTCAGGGATTGTTTCTTAGAGTCGTGGTTCTTGTTTTGACGACAAGAAACTATGGAGTTCATATTTCAATATCTAATTGAGAAAATCTGATCAGGAGAGAAAGTAATGTACATGGAAATGAAGAATACAGTATCGCAAGTTGCATGGAATATGATCTTTTCGAGGTCATTTCACACTGCAACAGCTACAGGCCTTTTGCTGGTTTTGATTCCTCTTATAGCTGGAAGATAGCCAATTTAAACAACAAATACAATTTCAGTACATGAACTTATACACGTTAAATTTTTTTTTTTTTTGGTACTAATGAAGGTTCAGTTTTGCCATACCTTCAGCATAATCTTTGGCTCCAAAGACAGCAGAACCAGCAACTAGAGCATTAGCTCCAGCCTCAATAACCTACCAGCATAGGAAACAACTATAAATTTTTCTTGTCAATGAAATCATAGGATGTTGTGCAAGTTATTACACTATCTTTTTAAGATGTGATCCAGATCATTGGGAGACCTGGATTCAATACGTAGAAACTGAAAAAAAAAAAAAAAAAAAAAAAAGTTTTCACCATAAATCAAAATGGGGGTGGAGAGAGAATGAATCTAGATTGGACACCTTATAGGCATTTTTGGGACTAACTCCACCATCCACTTCTATCCATGGGTTCACTCCCTGCAGAAATAAATTTACCAAAAAATGTCAATCGCTTTTGAGTTCACATATGACATACAAAAGAAGCAACCAAGCATAAAATTTATGATTGGAAAACCATACCTTCTCTACACATAATCTTCTCAAGTCTGAGATTTTCTTCACTTGGCTCTCAATAAAGCTCTGCCCACCAAACCCAGGGTTTACGGACATGATCAAGACCAGATCAACCACTGTTAACATAAAAAGATCCTTAGTTTCAAAATATCCAACCAGATAAATCCCAAATAATTGTAGCATTGTATTGTTTTTGAGTTTCTGTGAATCATCTACCATCTTTTCTGTTTAGACTCTCCCTTTTCATCAATGACGTTTGCAAGGAGCAAAGCAGTAGGGAAGAACCGAAGAAAGAAATCTTTTTTGCATATTTGATGGAATAGAGGTCAGTAGATAGTGAACTTAGTAAATGCTATACATGTAAAATTACTATGCACATTGTTTGTCTGTCAAAATCATTAACAATTAATTTTCTCCCTTCAGAGGCCACGTGTTAGAAATGGTTTAGCTACTCTCTGTCCAAATGGTTTAGAGTATTTGGTTTTCTTTACTTAGTCTAAGCTATTTAGCATTTCCAATGACTTGTTAAATAGCACATAGGCAAGGCAGGACATGTGCCCACACCTTATCTAATAGGAATAAGCATATTACATAGAAATAAACAACTAAATAAATAAGAGAAAAAGAACTCACCATCAAGGACATATTCTATTGCAGTTAGTGGGGTACCAGGGTTTAGGACAACTCCAGCTTTGGCTCCCAAACTTTTTACCTAAGTAATATGAGAAGAATCGAGTTACAGTCAAAGACATGCAACTAATAACACTAAAACAGGGAAAGGATCTCCAATTAAGAGTGTTTATGATCCCCCTCTCTCCGAACCAAAAAAATAGAAGAAGACAAAAAACACGCAATTTCTTGCAGAACACCTACAGAAAAATGGTGGAAACCCCAACCAGCATTAACAGAAACCAAGACATTGCTCACCGAATTTGGGAGCTTAGATCAAGCATATCCAGGCAAGGCAACAATCCCATGATTTCCTCCTCTATGTTTAATGGGATTGTATATTAATGTTAAGAATATTATGTTATGGTTATTTATTATTCTAGGGTTATTTACTTCTTTATGGATTCTAGAGTTTCCTTAGCCTACTAGGTTTACCTTTCCTTAGTCTACAGTTGCCTATCATTCATAGTCTCTCCATAAATAGAGGCCTCTGTAATACTCTTAATTTAATCAGTCTCAATACAATGTAGTCTATTACATACTTTCGCTCTCTCTCTTCTCTCTCTTTATATTACATTTAATATATTTATATATTTTATCAAGAGATTCATGGATATATTATTTGAATTCTGAGAACCAAAATATTATAAACTAAACCTTATAACAACAAATCAATCGTATCACTATTTTCATAACATATATAATGGAGTATTACAACATACTACCCCCTCATCCCACTAGGCTAATGTGGTAGTGTCAATCAGCCTTTGAATATATATATATATGATGAGTACTGCCTAGTGGGATAGGGGTAGAATGGGAATGTAGCATATAGCATTATCTATATAATAACATAACATAGAGAAAATCATACTTGATTAACCGTACGATGCAGATGGATGGTGGAAGATTGCTCACAGTGAACACTGACTATGTCAGCTCCTGCCTTGATAAAATCTGGCACTCGCTGATCAGGTTCCACAATCATCTGCAGTACATTGATTTCATATAAGCAACAAAAAAAAAGGGCTCAATGCTTGCACAATTGAAAAAATACAGGTAGAAGAAAGACTACCAAGTGCACATCCAAAGGAAGATCTGTCACAGGGCGCAAGGCATCGACTATGAGAGGTCCGATTGTAATATTTGGAACAAAACGGCCATCCATTACATCAACATGAATCCAATCACAACCAGCCAACTCCACTGCTTTTACCTAGACAAAGTGAGAGTCAAATGCTAACAACACCTGTGAAAACCAATAACAAATTGACATAAAACCTAACAAAACAATTAACGGGTGTCTAACTTATATAGAATAAAGTAGCTATTTTGGGTGGGTGCTCAAACAGGTACATGAACCCTTTGGATTATAATAAAGCAAAAAGCAGAGTGTGGTAAATATTAAAATGCTAACAACCTGCTCTCCCAACTTTGCAAAGTTAGCGGAGAGAATAGATGGAGAAACAATGATATCAGTTTTCGAAAACTTATCAACCCGAGCAGTAGCCTTCACCACAGTTTTATACTTTCTCCTGAAATCACGCAATAAGAAGTATCAAATTATATCAGAAACAAGAAGCATCATCTTCTAGAGGAAAATTCAATTTAAGCTATGCCTGGTCCTCACCACATACAGCGCACTTAATTAAACATGAATCAACACCTCACAGAAGAAAAAGAAAAAGGAACATAATTTCACTAATAAAAAAAAATTCAACATTTTGAATGAAGCCTCCAAAAGAACAGTTTTAACAATTATCCACAAATTGCTACTTGGAAAAAACCTTATTGTTCACCAGAATTAAAAAATGCCTGTCCTAATACTGGTTTATGTTCATTAGATATTGGATAAAAAAATAACAGAAATCTGTGCTGACATACAGCGATTGAGAGAAAGAAATGACCTAAATTTGCATACAAATCAACAGAAAAATCAATGGTGGTGTAGGTTATAGGAAGAGTGAAATACAACTCAACGTGGGTTAACCATTAATAATTTGGTATTTACGAAAACTAGACTTTCAGGAATTACCATAGCTGTAAGATCTCCTTGCCATATGCGTTAGTTGGCATAGTTCCTCAAAAGGTAGAAACTTAAATATTAAAAAAATAAAAATAAAAAGACATGAAAGTTAATATATAGAACAATTGGGTTTTGTTGTGATTACTCCACCTTAGATGGACCTTGACATTATCCTTTCAAAGGATGATAACCTATATAGACAAGCATAAAAAATGGAAGTGTATATACTTATCAAAAAAAAAAAAAAAAATGGAAGTGTATAAGAAATCATAAGAGCTTTCATGCTGAACTAATAAGATAAGTTTTCATTCTGAATTTCTAATCATAGAAACATAAATGACATATTCAGTGGCAACCTCCTTGATTTTTTTTTTATTTTTTTTCCTGCAGAGTGCAATTCCAGTAGATAGGTAGCAAAGTAGAAGCTCTTCTCCAGCAAATTCTTGTGTATTTTAAGATCGCATAGCAAGCTAATCACAAGTTCATCAAAGAAAGTCGACAAAAGTTTAAAAACAATGCTAGAATTGTTGGACCTAGTAGAAGAACTAGCATATTGTACATAAAGGACCTTTCTCTACTATACATTGCAAACAGCTGGAAAATTACTTTTCCAAATAGAAGGGGACGTGGAGCTTCTTACTTATGGTATTGGAAAAAATATTACACAATCCATCGCCAAGGATATTGAATCTTCTTGTTGATATGGGATCAACTAATAAGGGACTTCTAATTCAAAGACTGATAATTTTTCTAGGAAAGCCAATAGCATCATAGACAATTTTGTAAGAAATTGGTTATAAATTTGTATAGAAGTGAACGAGAAAGATCAATGGTGGAGGGAATTTAAGAATAAGTAGGAGAGGATTTACTGGTGCTTGCTATTGTCTTTCGCATCATTATAACATATTCCCTTCGCCCATTACCCACCAAAAGCAATGAAAAGATAAAAAAAATTATGTTATTTCAACAATTCCTCTGTGTCTGCTCAGGAAAGAGGACGATTCAACTGTATCTTTAACCTAGACTTTCATTAGATTAATGATCACAGAAAACACTAGCCCACCTTGAATCCAAATCCCACTAATTTATCCATTCTATTTGCAAAAGAAAAAAAGCTGGTTCGAAGTTCAGCTAAACACAATCACGAGCATGTACCGCACAAAATTCAAAGATGCCAATCTATCATAACATGAAACCAGAATACTGAATTCTACACAGATTTCTGGTCATCTTAAACCGCGAATCATTGACGTAGTCACCTTGAAGTTTTCTAATACTCACGACATTTAACCATCTCATAAGAAAGTAAAGAGAGAAAATAAATAAATTTCATAAAACTTGTTCCTTCAACCACAGTATTTCAATTAAAAGACAGAGTATTCGAGTGACACTCCAGAAGCACAAACTGATGTATACCACAATTGCACAGCAGTAAATTTCTTGAATCCTTACAGTAAAACAAACTATGTCATTATTCATCAAAAAAAAAAAAAAAAAACAAACAAACTATGTCATTTCTGAATCGGGTCTCATTCCAACACACAAATTTGCCATTTTAGCCACCATAACTCCACTAAATAGCAATACCCAATACATATCCAAGAGGGAAACACACCCCAAATTAGAATAAACGATACCTTGTGAAGGTGAGCGAACTGGGTTGAGAGAGAGATGGCTTTTGAAGCTTAAGACCCCCACCAAACCCACTGATCTGGGATTGGATTGATGAACACAATGAAGCAGTTGACATCTTTTCCTCGTCTTGTTGTGAGTGTGTCTCTGTATCTCTCTCGCTATCTATCAATGGGTGTCTCTCTGAGGCCTCAACGGTTAGGTAGTGGGAGAAAGTTTGGTCCTTTTTCTTTCTTTCTCTCTCTCGTGGGTGACACGTGCCTCATGTTTTGCGTGGGATTTGCTTATCTGCAATGGTTGGCGCTCTATCTTGCTGACTTGTAAATGAGAGAGAGAGAGAGAGAGAGAGGAGATTCTTTGGAGGATGCTTAATTAATTTATTTATTTTTCCTTCTTTCTTTTGGGTTTGGCCATTTGCCATTAAAGCCTTTACGTAGGATTTTTAGCCAACTTTGCTGTCTCCATGCTTCTGGTCCGAAGAAAGTTAGCAAGAATTTGGATTTATCTTGATTTGGTTGCTTCAAGGGAAAGTTTGGAAGTCATGCACTTTAATTTTAATTTTTATGAATAGTTTGATTATAGAAATATTTATTATAGTTTGATACTTGAAATGATATTGTTAAATGGATAAAACTTTCTTGTCCTTGATCAAAGTATTTCAACTCAATTTATTAAATTAATATATTGTTTTAAAGCAAGGGAAATTACATATTTTAAAGACAAATGTTAACCTAGTAAATTAAATTAAAAAAATTTCTTTCAACCTAATAATTTGAAGGAAAACTTTGCCGTGTACAAGTGGTGCCAAGGAGGGCTACTAGGCATCTCAACACTTTTTTCTCAAATGATTTAGACCCTACATTCATTTAAGGAAGAAAAAAAAAATAATATAAATTTATTTATTTATTGAATGGACCAGATCATTTGAAAAAAAAGTATTAGAATGTTTAATATTATCTGGTGCCAAGAGAGGCTTTTTTTATTTTTTTTATTTTTTTCTTTGCATGGCACCTACTTGATGATGTTAAAAATTCCACATAATTGTAAATTACAGTGACTAGTAATTTCATCCCTCCATAGGGGACAATTTCAAGGCACCCTAGACCTAGAGGGCTAGAACCTTATAATAAAAATAACATTAGTAATAATAAGATATTAATTTATTTTCCTTTGTCATTTCTATTTCTTTCTTTCTCTTCTCTTCTCTATGTTCTGTAGCAGTTCAAAATACTAAACAGGACAGTTTGCTAGGAATGACCGTTGACGCACGTGCGGGTTTCGTCAGTTTCCACACATACGATGGCACCGAATCCGATCATGCATAAGATTTTATTTTTTATTTTTAGGGCCAGATCTAAATTCTTATTCATTTCTCTCTTATCTTAACAGGCCACCTCATTGAATCAGATCAAATGGTTAGTCACTTTCCTTTCTCCCCTTTCGAGAACACTGAAGATTTTTGTAAATAATTTTTTTTTATAAATAAATAATTTCATGAAATGGAGAAATAAAAAATTCCAACTAGTGACATATTGAACAAATTTTTTGTAATAATTAAGTCTAGTTATTTCCTTTCTATTAAAAAGACATCATCTTAAATAGCACAATTAAGCCATCCAAACGATCACTTGATAAGAAAGTATGTATCAAGAACTAATTCCAATAAAGAAAGACGGTAAAAAAAAATTGGAATTTGGGGGCGGGGGCAAGCCCAACAAAGCCAATTACCCTTGAGCTTTAGAAGATCTATTCAACCTTAAGTAGGGTTGCGTCCAGCATGTCATCCATCTCTCTCTTGATGGGGGCATCGACAGACGGTCTCTTACCCGACATACACGTGGTGAAGGAACCATAGAAGGAAGGGTATCTTAAGTATTCCCTAGTTACGGTCTTGTTTATTTAAAATTGGCTTAATAAATTAATGAACTGTTAACGTAACCCCCCCCCCCCCCCCCCCCCCCCAAAAAAAAGGCTATTCGTGGTAATATGCCACCTTCTATATAATATTCTCGACTCCCGGTCCTTGTCATATCAAAGGGACTTGGATCTTCTTCATTTCAAATGAAATAAAGAGGAACAAGTTAATTATTTTTAGGGGGCAATTTTGTTATTTTTGAACTCCCTATTTTTCATTTGGACAAAAATACCCTCTTAGAACAACTAAATTGATTCCTTCCATTTCAAATGAAATTGAGAGAATTATTCTCCATATCAAGAGCACTTACCACATCAATGGTAGTCCTCTAAGTAAAGGCGAGAGACCCTATTTTGAAGTATACACACTTTTCCTTTTTCACTCTCTTGTTATCTCTCAAAGAGTAATTATAGAAGGAAGGCTACCAACATGTGATCAACTATACAAATAGATATATTTTAGTTATAGGATTTAGAATGGGTTTCCAAAGCTTCAACCCCAAGAGGCTTGGGGGGCAGTGGCGGATACACACAACGGCGGGCGCCGGTGCCCGCTCCTATTAGATTGTTTTGAAAAAATATTTTTATGCCCAAATTTTCTACTAACCCCTATAAAATAAACCAAAATTTCATATCCTTGACATTTTAGCCCTATGAAACTCAACTCAGCCCAAATTTCAGTCTAAAAACCAGAGTAAATTAGAGGAGATGGTGTTTTACACTACTTTTTACTTACTAGACTACCACAAATTTTTTATTTTGTGCTTGTTCATCGCTGCTGTGTGATGAAAGTTTTCCTATCTAGCAATGAGCCATTTTTCACCGGTTACAACTTCATTATATTTTATTATTTTACCTATTAAAATAAATCATTAGATCGGCCATTGCCGCAGCTTGGGGGTTGGCACAGTGATGCTAGAGATGATATAGTTTTTACAACAATTTTTTTACAAATTGACGTGATAACTTTTTGAGGTAACTTAACTGACTGATTACCCAGATGAGCCAAAGCGCACCGAAAAGGAAAATCCGCAACATACAATCACGTCACCGACAAACATAGAAAATAGGAGAAGACTATTGCGAGGAAGACAATTACATCCATGCGGGAATAATCTTTATGTTTTGAGTATTGGCGGGATTGGTTAGAGATCCCAAGTGGGATTACTGAGAGGACTTTGATCACCCTATGATTAATCTATAACGTGTCCGACCGTAAAATTGAACCAGAGAGGCAGAAGTTCGTAGTTCACAGTCCAACACAGCAACACTGCTCATAAAACTACTCTTCTGCTGCAACACGCCCACCCATTGATCAAAACGGACGAAGATCTGGATACCCATCTGTTCCAAACGGGACCTCAGCCGGATCTTGGCAATACCCAGATGAGAGCTTTGCCCATATGAAGAGGCTCAAGAAAACCCCGGATGATGATGATGATGATTTAGCAAGTCATCCGGATTCGGATACCCACACTGTTCTGGTAGATTCAGATAGGAAATTGGGGTCCAACCCGATGAGGCTGATGGGGATCATTGTCGTCTGTCTGATGGTTGTTTCGGTTCTGTTTTCAGTGTCTGTGGTTCTCAGTGACCTACCTTCAGATAGCATTTGGGAACTTTCAGAAAAAAGGGTTCTTGAGGTGGAACCCAGACAAGGTACTTGCTTGTTGGGTTTTTTTAAGGTTCAAGTGTTTGACTGAGTTTGAGTATGTTCTAGAAGTAATGTACTTGATTTTGGGAATCTTTCTAGTTGGGTTTTTGTCATTGAAACTTATATATGCGAAAATGTTGCTCTGCCACGGTGAATAGTTGCATGTTTTGTTTTTCTGTTTGATGATTTGTGCTGTTCTCTATTATTGATATTATAATTAAGAATTCACCTTTTTTGGTTGGTGAAATGTTGGCAGAACATCGTTTCACGTTTGGTTTACATTCTTGAAGATGTAGCATAAAGTGTGTTTCTTGGGTTTGATTTATGTCATTGGTGTTGAGAGCAAGCTCAACGCAAACTCAATTCATTAGATCAAAGAAACTATATAGATTATTAATTAGTCCCTTTGCACCATCAAACTCAATCTTAGGGCTATGAATTTTTCGTAAACCATCTGCCATCATGCGTTTTCTAACAGCGCACCGACTCATGTTTTTGCTACATTTAGCTTTTGTTAAATCCTTCATCCTATAGGTGCAGTATGTTCTTCACCGTGCACAACCTAACTGTCTCAGACATTGCTATCACATATTATCCACAATATTGCTATCCTCCCCCTCTTACAACTGCATTGTTTCCATTCTATTTCTTCATGTTACCGCTTGTTCATCTCGATGTGCTCATTCCTGTTATATTTACATGATGCGCGCATTACATTGTGTGCAAAACATGTTTACATTGTTGGTATATTTATACACTTTTCTTTTTACTTTGGATAGACTGGTTTGAGGCTATTTATATTTACTGAATTTGCTTCATGCATATCTCAGATTATGAAGCTTGTTTTACTTTGGTATCCTTGATATGCTCTAGTTTTAAATTCCTGACCTTTCTTAATCTGTCTACTTGTGTTAGATATTGGATTTAGGGAAGCAAAATCACACTCCAAATATTCTGTCAATGTCAAAAGATTTTCAAGCAATAACTACCTATCTAGCATTTGGAGAAGATATTTTTGGAAGTCATCCTTCAAGGGGGGAAACAAAATTGTATGATTTAATTGAATCCAACCTAAAATATGTAAGATTTCACTTACGTCTTACTTTCAAGAAGCAAAAAGTGATACTTGGTTTATATGATTTTATAAATAAAGTTAATTACATCTCTTAGGTTTGATCTGCCCGTACTTTCTATTGGTACATAATAAGTGTATCTTCTTTCCTGTTCAAGCTTGTTATGGTTCTCATTGTTGATTTCTATTTCCAAACTCTTGGGAGATTATGTAAAATGGCAACATTTTTGTTAGTTAATGAATTATTTATTTGGTTTACTCTACTGCATGCCAATTGATCTGTTTCTGACTGCCCAATAAGTTGTGCTATATCCATATTGATCATGGTCTATTGGCTATTTTACTTGTATCTCTGAGTGACATGATTTGTCAATGATGGTGTACTCTTCTAATTCCTAGGTTCAGAAGATAGTGTCTCTCAGTCTACTGAGGTGCCAAAGGATAAATTGCTTGGTGGCTTACTGTCTGCTGGATTTGATGAAGGATCTTGTCTTAGCAGGTATGAGTCGGTTAAATATCGCAAGGAGCTATCACACAAACCTTCCTCTTACCTCATTTCCAGGTTGCGGAGATATGAGGCTCTCCATAAACAATGTGGACCGTATACCGAATCCTATAACAAAACCTTGGAGCAACTGAAATCTGGTCATTACACAGGGCCCTTAGAATGTAATTATGTGGTATGGGTTTCCTTTAGTGGATTAGGGAATAGGATACTTTCCCTAGCTTCATCGTTTCTTTATGCTCTCCTCACAAACCGTGTTCTACTCGTTGACCCTGGAGTTGATGTGGCTGATCTTTTATGTGAACCATTTCCAGAAGTTTCCTGGTTCCTGCCTCCAGATTTTCCTCTTAAAAATCAATTCAACAAGTTCAATCAGGAATCTCGGGAGTGTTACGGGAAAATGTTGAAGAAGAATATTACAATTACAACAAATTCGAATAGATTGACGCCACCTTCTGTGTACCTCCATCTAGTCCACGATTACAACGATCATGATAAGCTTTTCTTCTGTGATGAAGATCAAACTTTTCTGCAGAAAGTGCCTTGGTTGATCGTGAAAACAGACAACTACTTCATCCCATCTCTTTTCTTGATCCCATCTTTTGAGCAAGAATTGAGTAAGCTCTTCCCAAAGAAGGATACAGTTTTCCACTTGATGGGCCGATATCTTTTCCACCCCACAAATCAGGTTTGGGGACTTATTACCAGATACTATGAATCTTATTTAGCTAAAGCAGATGAAAGAATAGGCATCCAGATCAGGGTCTTTGATACAGGGACTGGTCCATTTCAACACGTACTAGATCAGATCCTAGCTTGTACCATGAAGGAGAATCTGTTGCCAGAAATCAACAGAGAGCAACATATTATTATTGGTCCATCTGGAACTCACAAGTCTAAAGCTGTGCTGATGACTTCTTTGAGCTCCGGGTACTTTGAGAAGATTAGGGAAATGTATTGGGAATATCCCACTGTTACAGGCGAGGTGGTTGGCATATACCAGCCAAGCCATGAAGAGTATCAGCAAACAGAGAAGCAGATGCACAACCGGAAGGCATGGACAGAGATGTATTTACTGAGCCTGACTGATGTGTTGGTCACGAGTTCGTGGTCAACTTTCGGGTATGTGGCTCAGGGTCTTGGAGGGTTAAAGCCATGGATACTCTACAAGCCTGAGAATCGGACCGCCCCCAACCCACCTTGTCGTCGAGCCATGTCAATGGAACCTTGCTTCCATGCACCTCCATTCTATGACTGCAAGGCAAAGATGGGGGTTGACACGGGTGCACTTGTTCCTCATGTGAGGCATTGCGAGGACATGAGTTGGGGCCTTAAGCTTGTGGATCATCTCGATGAACTTTAATCTTTTTTTTTTCTTTAATTTATGAACTTTAATCATGAATGTGTGTTCTTGTAACTGTCGCAATGATGTTGCATTTTTTGGGTGTGCAAAAGAGATGGTAACTAGTTTTGGTTATGTAATGATATATGTATTAGGTGGCAACTGGAAATTCCTCTTATTACCATTGGAATTTTTTTTTTTTTTTTAATTGAAAAAGGTTGAAAGGGGAGACCAATTGTGACTATTTTACCTGTACATGACTATAGTAACACCAATCCACAGAGGAAGCCGCAGGTGCCTCCTCAAGACCAGCTAAGCCATAGCTTAATTGTTTGCCCTACCAGGACATTAACGATACTCAAGGGGATACTACAAATAGGAATGAAGATTCCTATATTTAGGAGTCGAACCCATGCCTTGCATATCCAAACCCAATGAGAATGCCCCTGAGACCATCCTCTTTCGACAAGAATTTATGAGAGGAGGCTCTCTTGCAAAAGTAGGAAGCCACGTGAGGGCCCTTTTGCTCAGACAAAGGCTTCCCTCCTCTTTTATGGAATCACTTGAGAAGTCCTCTTGCTCGGACAAAGGCTTCCTTGCCTCTGAGAAAATGATCATCTCTATTTTAAATTCCCTCAATTTTCTCCGGTTAGTGCATTTAGAAGGGTAATGTTGTCCAAAAATTTTAACCTCAAAAAAATTTGGACAATTTTGCCATTGTAAGTGTACTAACTGAAAAAAATGGAGAGGTTCATTTTCCCTTCCTCTGGTCCCATACAATTTTCTAAGCCTATCTTTAAGCAAAGAATTGAAAACAGCGTCTTGGGGAGATGGGAAAGCTCATAAGTTACCCTCTTCCTGTTATTCGCCCAAATACATAAGTGGGCATTATCTCAATTCTTAAATAATGCAAACATCTAACACATTGGCAGTTGTTTATCTTTGTAGTTGTCCATAACTCATTTTTTAAACACTCGGCTTGGGACCCTGCCACATCCACACACCTTTGATACTTCAACAAACAAATTACCATTGAAAAGTAAGATATAGGATCATAAACCAATATACAGAGAGAAAACCATCATCTTTCTTGCACTGCAAAATACAGACTTAGAGAACATTTTACTTTAAAGGAAATCAACATCCAGCCACTGAGTCAAATGTAGACATATCACATACACGTTATTTTGCATCTCAGATTCGTCTGAATTCTAGTACAGAGAATCAGTTCTTTCTTCCTTCAGATAAGATGATGTGGTATCCATGTCTGCATTATCAAATAAAAAAAAAATGAAAAAACAAAATATTCTCAGCCAATCTCATTATAGGGAACGCTGATGTAAAGGACGGAAATCAGGGATATGGAAATCATACGTTGATTTGAATGGTGCACTGGTAACTCCAACAGGTGTGTTAAAGGCAACCTCCTGAAATGGCCCAGCCATCTTACCTCGTGGAAACCATCCAAGATCTCCGCCCTTCTTTCCCGATGGACATTCTGAATATTCTTGAGCTAACTGCAACAAGAAAGAAGACAAAAGGCAAAGATATGAACCCCAAAAAATTCTATTAAAGGGTGTCTTTTTTTTTTTTTTTTTTTTTTTTTTTTTTTTTTTCGGGGGGTGTGGGAGGTGGAAGCTCATGGTCTGAATAGAAATTTACATCAGAAGGCTAGGCTGGTAACTTAAACACCCATTTTACTAATAAATCACCATTATACGTCCAATTTTCAAACAATTCGCAAGAACATAAAAACTCTATCTCCTTTTACATATAGAGAGATGAAGAAGTTTCTGACATGTTTTCTGGTAAAACTAAGCACACCATTGCATCAACCACGATAATTGTCAATATTGTCTCCCTCCTCCCTGTCAAATTATTCTTTCTTCTTTTTTAGTTAACTGGTTTTGTACCTTTAGCAATCATCTTGTGCATGATACTCTAAAATGAAGAGGGTTTTCCAGGGGAGATACCCTGAAATGCAAGAAACCAAAGATAACCCGTCACAACCCCCCCGCCCACCAAAAAAAAAGAAAGAATCTCAATATGATAGTTGTACAAAGCTCAGAATATGATAGTTAACTGGTTCTGTACCTTTAGCAATCTTCTAGTGCATGCTTGTGGTATCAACTATCGAAGTTAGAAGATATTTTGCTTGTTTCTACAGAGCCATCATGGTTTCAAAATAATAGGAATTTATATAAAATTAGCTTAAACCACAGAGAACAAAAGAAGAGGGTTATCCAGATGAGATACTCTCCCAACCCCCCCCCCCCCCCCCCCAACTTTACTTCAATGACATTATGTTGGAATGTAAAACTACAATAAACATCAGAAGAAAATTGGGAAACAGTTGCAGCTTCTAGTACACTAAAAGTAAAGGTACAGAATCTTCATATGATAGTTGTGTAAAGCTCAAAATAAAGGTATAGAGCAAAAAAATTAAAAAGAAAGCTTCCCGAATGATAATATCCTAGATAGAGATTAACCTTTGCAAATTCAGCAGGTGGAACCTTATCTCCATTGCTGAGCCAACCGTCCTGCAGCTTCTTGTATGCTTCATTGATCTTCCCTTGCTTCTCACACAAGATATGCCTTGCTGAACAAATTAATGGCCAGAAAAAGAAAAAAAAAAGCCTTAATAATAAGGATTTAAGAAGAAAATGAAAGGTTACAACAAAAAGAAGTTATAATTAAGAAAAAGCTCCAGAATAGGGCAAAGGGGAAAAGTCAACAAAAAAAAAACCTTTGACATATGTGCAGGTACCAAGCCCATCTGCTGCTTTCCCACCTTTCCCTTTACCCTTTGATGCACTCTCATCAGCTCCACCCGCTGCCTGTTTTCCCTTACCCTTTGCTCCTGAGTCCTTTGCCTTTGAGTCCTTCCCCATTTCCAGGAAAACCTAATTTGTTTTAGTCCAAGATGCAGATCATATTATAGTACAAGGAATAACCAAAACCTAAAAATTCAATCAGACCCCGATAAACATCAATTACCAAATGCAAAGTTAATTAAGGCCACAAAATAAAAATTATGACAGAAGCAACCAAGAAACAAGATATTAATTCTCATGTACACAGTACACAGCATGTCAATTGTCAAAATAGAAAAATACAAGGTACCAAAAAGATAAAATAAGGCAGGAAAGGAGATTAAACATACAAGGATAAAGAAATGAAATGGCCAGGAAAAAAAAAAAAACTCTATGGAAAATCAAGTACCAAATCAGAGGCTCCACAAATTGAAGAATCAAGATGCCTTCAAACCAAATTGAAATAACGAAGAGAAATGCTATTTTGCATTCTACTCAAGTAAAGTGGCATGCTAAATCAACGTCAGCTAAGTATGCTGGGAGAATGCAAAATAGCATTCCTCAAGAACAAATAGTTTGGCAGCTTAGTCAATTTCAATATGAAATTTCATTGGTAATCGTGAGAATAGACATTTATGTTGAAAGTTGCTGGGTTCGTCTCAACAGTTTAGAGAAGTATCTGCTAAAAGTCTATTTGTAATTCCCAATCAATATATTTTTCTCATAACTGATAACCCATCAGAAAATAGTGATAAACTCTCACCTAATTCCCAAAAGATCCAAGCTTTCAATCACACAAATCAACAAATCCCAATAATGGATAAATTTTCCATATGACAAGAAATCAATCCCCTAAATATTCTTAACGATGCCAAAGCGTGAACATGAGCTTCTATCTTCTCAACATGCTTTTCCTTTCTCAGTACTTTTTTCCTCTAAACCACCAAAAAGAACAGCATATTCAGAGCTAAACTGAAATGCAAAATGAAGACACAACTAGTGTACGTACAAATTCCATCATACCCAGATCCGAAAACATCAGCTAGACAAACCGAATTTCATTATTATAAATGTTCAGAGGTTAAAATTATATCAAGCACATTTGTTTAGCACAAACAACAACACCCATAGGCAGAAAATTAGAAGCACACTGAAATAAATACGAGTAGGGAATTCACTGGTTTAGGATAACAATGAATAGAGGATGAGAACGATCTAAGCTTCAGAATTTTGTTTTTTTGTTACCTTCACAATGGATCAAAAGCCGCAACCAGCGATTTTCGGGTTCGAGAGGTTTGAGATATTAGCAGCCGAAGGAGTCCAAATAGGCTGACGTCCCTTTTTAACCCTTTTCTTTTTTTTCTTTTCTTTTTCTTTTTTGTGTCAGAATTAACTTGAAGTGCATAAATGCTCTTGTGGGGAGTGATTCTACTGTGGATTACAACTTTTTACTCTTGGCCCTTGTAGAGATGGGTAGTTTTTCAATCCTTTTATGTTTGGCAACGTGTGATATTTTTTTTGTTTGAAAAATGTTTTAAAATAATTGTTTGTGTGTATTTGTGAGTATTTTATATTTTGAGTTGTTTGTTAATATATTTGTCTTAAAAAAAAAAAAAAAAAAAAAACCCTCTTACAAATATGGTATTAAACCTCCTTGCATAATAAAACCCTAAGAGATAGAGAAATAAAAAAGAAGAGACAAATGCAACCTTAGGCTCTGATTGTTTCGCCGTAAAATGATTTCTGAAAAATATTTTTCGTATTTTCGGGTGTTTGGTGCGACGTAAAATAATAGTAAACGAAAAATATTTTTCATTTCACCGAAAATTCTTCTTTGATTTTCAAAAACCGTAAACCATTTTTCAAATTTGAACATCTCATTCTTAAATCGACAGACCCTGCCAAGATCCGCCTAAGACCCGTGTTTTTAGAAAGGCTGAGGGTTGAAATCTTTAAGAAGATTATGTCATGACTCATGACCCATGTTTTAGCCTCTCTTTTTTTGACTTAATTTTAGTTTTTGATTTGTTCAAGAGTTTTGTTAAACTTTCCAACAACAAAAAAAACCTTAAATTATATGAAGTAGCTCATGACCCGCTCAATGCGTAGAATTCAATATAATTTAATTTTAAAACTTAAAACACAACTCCATCGTATTTTTTATTATAGGTTAAAAAAGTTATGTAAAAAAATCTATCACGCCTATTTTAATAAAAAAAACATACTAAAAGTTAAATAACAATATATTGCTGAACATAGTGACACAGTTAAAAATCTACTATCATAAGAACCATATATAATTTTAGTTTTAATCCATATAAATTAAAACATGATAAAAAAATTCTCATATGTATAATTTAAAACGGAAAGAAGTGTAAAGAAAAAAGAAAGGGTAAAATTCACGTATCCCTCGAACTACCATCTAATTGACAATGTTACATAAACTTTTAATTGTGATAATGTCCCCCCAATTACCAAGACATTGTCAATCTCCCCTCAATGAGGAGACCCACATTCTGGTGGTGCTGGCCGAAAGAGCTTCTTCGTCATCTTTAACTGAATTATAACATTTTGACGTCCTGCTTGCTTTTAATGTAGGGTCATCCCCTATAATGCTCTGCCTTGTGCCCCAAAGTGGACAATTAGCTTCTTTCTTGATTTTCTTGTTCCATCGGAACAAAGTAAATGGTATGTAGGCTAAGCAGGTCCTTTCTCAGATTTGAGTATTTGTCTCTTTGCAACTCACCTCAACAATGCCATATCACCAGTAGATAAATCAGCCTCTAAAGCCAGCTACTATCAGTACATTGAAACAGCTTGTGATCACTTCCAAGACCTCCTCCTGGCTCCAATGAAGGATCAAAGTTCTATGGAGCTAGTACCCCAAATGCATGGGATATCAATTCATTTGATAAAAGGAAACCGTCTGGATCACTTAGCCGAATATAAGCCAGCATTCTGTCGATCCTGTCCTCGTCCAATAATGCAGTATCAAGTTCATCTGTAGTCATGGCTCTTCTGTTCTCATCCAAGCAAACAACGTGTCCACTTTCTACATAAGGTTTATAGGCCTTCAAAAGAGAGAAAACAAGAGAGCCACCATAAGCTTCTCTGAAAGACTTTAGATCTAGGCCTCTGGCAGTTCTAAGAGAGAGCATCACGACATCCATGGCCACATCAATTGTGTCGTTATGATCATTTCTACAGCAATCCACCAACCCATTCTCCAAATCTTGCACATAACCCATGTATTCTTTTAGTTTTCTTGGCCTTGAAAACCTCAATCCACCAACATAACTAGCAGACCCAAGGCCAAAGCCATAGAAAGGTTTGTTCTTCCAATATGTAAGATTGTGTTTGCACTCAAAGCCGCTCTTGCAGTAACTACTAATTTCATAATGGTTGTAACCAGCATCACTAAGCGTGCTTGAAGCAATTCTATAGAAATCAGCCGACTGTGTTTCAGAGGGAAGAGGGAACTCCCCAGAGGTGTACCTGCAAGAAACTAAAATTTCAAGTTCAAACAAAGATAAAGCTAAAAAATACTGCTTCACTACTAGCTTCATTACTTACAAATTTCCAAATTTTGTGCCTTGTTCAACTTGCAAATCATATACAGACACATGGGTTGGTTGCGCTTCAATGGTGAGCCTCAAACTCTCTTCCCACATTTCCCGTGTCTGGTGAGGAAGAGATGAAATAAGATCCATACTCCAATTCTCAACGCCACACGACCCAACAATCTCAACTGCCTCATAAACCTCATTCACACCATGAGCCCTCCCACAAGCCCTCAACAACTCTTCTTGAAATGCCTGAACTCCCAAAGACACTCTATTCATTCCTAACCCAGTCAACTCCTTCATCTTCTTAGCATCAAAAGTCCCAGGGTCCATCTCCATAGATATTTCAGCACTTGAACTCAACCCAAATTTCAACCTCAAAACTTCGAGAACTGACGACACCAGCCTCGGCGGCACAAGTGAAGGCGTACCACCCCCGAAAAAGACCGTTTCGAGAGATGGGCTGGTCTTAAACTCTACTCTCGATGCATCAATTTCTCGACAAAGCAATTGTATATAGTTTAACACTCGTGGGTCGTCATCAGCTGGGTTGGAAGAAGAGCCAAGAGCGACAATTGGGAAGTCACAGTAGTGGCAGCGCTTTCGACAGAAGGGTAGGTGGATGTATGCTGAAGTAGGGGGAAGTTGGGGCGCTGGGATGGTCGTGTGGGTTTTGGACGAGGCATTTTGTCGAACTGATGGTGGGCTGCTCGTGAAAGCGTTAGTGACGGTACTGCACAACGCTTTTGGGGTTCTGGGTTTGGCCGGAAATAATGAGAAAACGGGAGTGAAGGCTGATTTGAGCATAGTTTTGGGGATAATAGCATTAAAGCCAAAAAGAAAATTCTGGAGCTAAGAATAAGGAACAAAAAAAGGGGTAGAACCCTAAATACGTGTGAGACAGTGAGAGTGCATCATGCCGTTAACCCAACACATAAAATCCGACCCGCCTCTTCTTAACTCTCGGGTCTCGGCTTTTGAAAGAAACAAGTCATAGTGAGTCACTGACTCATATTATATGAGTAACCAGTAATATCCTTAATTTTTTTTTTTTTTAATGAATAAGTGACCAATACTAATATACCATCACAAAAAGAGAAAATAGATTTCTCTCATGTGGTTGGCTTTTATTTGTTACGTGCTATATTGAATATTGTACACTTCCAAGTGTATATAAATATGCACAAAAGAAGGGAATTTAAACACCCGTCAAACAATCTATATAGTAGTTCTGGCGGATCCGGCTTACATACTGTAGTTTAATTAACGGTCAAAATTAAATAAAAAATAACAACTCCCATAGTGGAGCCAATGAGGAAGGAATGAAGGATGGCTCTTTCATTTTTTGTAATTTTTTTTCGCCATTTTTTTTTACCTCCCCTTTAAAAGGCCTCAGCTAACAAGTCGGGCGTTACACGGACCGAGCTCGCGAGCCCTAAACGAGCCAAGTGGGTCAAGCTTTAAGCAAGTCGAACTCACGAGCCCTGTTGAGTTCAATCAAGCGAATCAGATATGTATTACTAGCTAATCAAGTGAGCTTTAACAGTAACGAGTGTTGAGTTTGAGTTCGAGTCGAGCTTAACCTAATGGATATCAATGAGTTGTCAAGTGTATCGGCTTATTTACAGCCCTAGGTATATTGAATATTGTTGTTAAACTATCATGCTTTAAAATGCATATCAAGATGCACAAAAGGAGTGAGCTTTTTTTGTTTTTTGTTTTTAAAGAGGGGAACTTAATTAGACACCAGTAGAACATTCTAGTCATGTGCACAATCATTATACGAAATTCATTGATGTTTCTCAATATCTATATTTTACAAGTTTTAGTTGGATTAGACTGTTTTAGGGATTCTAGAACTCTTTATTTGTAATAATTATAAATTCTTATCTCTTCATTTTTTTGGAGGTAATAATTGATGCCCGAGATCTCCTTTTGGTTAGACAAAATACAAGCTGCATGAGTGTGAAAATGCTTAGAAGAGAGTTATCTTTAAGAGATAAATTAGTAATCCTGTAACTTATCCATTAATGATCAACAATAATCGAGTGGATAGAATTTCCTTGACAATAAGATTTTAGAGGATATATATATTTTTTAGAGTAATGTTATTGGTGAATATTCCAGGAAACAAAATTGTGAAAACTAAAGGTGGCAACTGACAAGGAGTCATTATTTGATAGAAGTTCAAGAATACGGAGGGATTTACATATAAATGGGTATATGTGACAAGTGATCAGTCTTGCAAAACAAATGAACCCTGTATTCGTTTCTCCATCGATTGCTGAGGAGGGAAATCTAAAGGAGAAGAAAACATGCCATTGAAACTAGAGGCAGGTACAGGCTTGAACTCGTAAGGACCTTCCTTTGCTCCCCAAACCTGTAGCGAGTAAAACAAAAAGCATTCCCATTATGGTTTCTGCCTTAATCTCAATCCAAATCCAAAGTAGTACTTTCAAATATTCATCAAGGTAATATCAATAAATGCAAATTAAGACTACAAAAAACTGACTTGATTTCCATCTTCATCATAGCCCCTGTCCCATGTATGTATCTCGTTATTCTTCAAGATTGCAAGCTCCGAAGTACAGTACGTTGCCCCGTTCTGTCATGAAGAGAGAAGAAAGAGAGAGAGAGAAGTTATCATTGGATATTTGTATTTGAACTGATCAGTATTGAGGAGAAATCAACTTCCCACTCCCAGGTTTTACTGCAGACAGCTGACATGCAAGGGGAGCGTAAGCAGAACAAAAAAAGAAAAAAAAAAGAAGATGGCAATAGGGTCAACAGACAATTACCCATGAATTAGGAAACCCGCCAGGTGGAGTTGAACCTTCATATAAGCAGCGTTTTCCACGCTCACAGCGTTTCAGATATATTGTTGTTAAATGCTCCCCAATGTCCTGCACAAGCATAGGACATTCGGAGAATGTGAACTCCCCTTGAGTAACAATTTGAAAGCATTCAAATAAATACATGCAGCCAGTCTCACGCTCAGGCATGAAACCCTACTGGCAAGATTAATGCGATTAGTGCAGGAAAATACTTCAAGAATCCAAGTTAACGAGTGTTCCCAAGCTGAAGCATTAACCTAAAAGCAAGCATACGGACTATTCTATGGGCTCGACTAACAGGCTGTACAGCTCTACGCTGTTCTTAAGCCTTGGGTAAGTTAGCCCATGCTATCATTCAACTAAGAAGCAGAATCTACCATCAGATTTATCTCACATATAAAAAAATAACAGGTTTAGCAAGAAGAAAACTAGTGAGACATGCCACAGAAAATTATACAACTGCTTTTCCAAATAAACTGAAAAGTTATGATATCAGAAAATTTTCTTTCAATTCCATTCTCGCTAGAAGTACTTAAAGAAGGAAAAAGATGGCATCCAATTCCCTATCTAGATATATTAAGACATCACCTTATGCTTAGCAGCAAGGTAAGTCATGTGATAGGCAATAAGTCAGGAAACATCAGAATCCAAATTTCGTGTTACCTAGGGGATACTTACTCACCACAGTGCCACCACCTATCAACCTGTCTCTTAAAGAACTGACTCATTGAACGTTTGTAGGGTAACTGGGGTTAAACATCACGAATTGTTACTAACAGTCTTCAATTTGAGGTCATACCTATCAATTTACAACATTTTATACTCAAAACCCATCCACCCATCTCAAGCCATGTTGTTTCACCTCGTTATTAATCTATAAAACTTGTTCCAGGACCTCTTTTATAACTTTGCTGTTTGTGCACCACATGTATATAGGATTTGCCTCTCCTTCAAATTACAATTTTCTATACCAAAACTTTTAAACTGCAAATTCAAGCAAAAGATAACATAACATACAAAGTCTTCAAAGTCATATGCAGAAATATTTTTCATATTATATGGATCTGAGTACCTCAAACCATGATTTTGATGTGACACAAGGCTTACCCCAAGAACTTCTTCAGGCAGTGGGCGCTGGTCCTTTGGGCGATCACAGAAGTTCTTGTACTCCTCCACGTCTCTAATGGCATATGAACTTACCTGCCCATTAAGCAAAGTTAAAAACATTGGAGAGTTACTCAAATCCTTCCCCCCCCCAACCCAAAAAAAAAAGAGTTCCACCATTGAAAAATGCAAAGGAACATTATGCTCTTCGAAAACTAAACTGGAAAACAGAGTATATGCCAACCTCAACATCACATTTCAACTCTTTAGGACAAGGCTTGACCATGTAAAATCTCTGCAATCAGTACAGGTTAGAATTTAGAATTTATCGATGTAAAAATGTTTCTTGAAGAAAATAACAAGGCTTGCACCATAAGGTGCAATCTGGAGAAAGAATATAGGCAAATTCACCCTAAACTGAGAAACCTATTTACAAGAACATCATTGAAATTGAACTTTCAATAAAACACACACACACACACACACACACACAAAAAAAAGAAAAAAGACAAAAAAGAAAAAAAAAAAAAAATGAAAAAGAAAGAAAGCAGAATCAAGGAGGCAATACCCGAGGAAACCATTTCTATCACTTAAGATTCATGCATAACAAATGCAGCAAGTTTGAAAGCTGATAGGGTATACTAGCATACCTGCCGAAAGGGCTTTTGAGGAATCCTCCAGAATGCCTAGCAACAGAAATAAAACCATCATAAAGCCATTTTATGGCACACAGCAACTGATAGTATATATATAAAGATATTGAACAAAGATATTGAACAGAAAGCCATTGAAAACTTCTTCTTTTTTTCTTGTATAAGGAAAATAGGCAGCGAGTTATATACTCACTTGTTCAAAATATAAAACCTTTGACCCATCAACTATCTCTGCTGCTGGGCACGTCATCATTCTGCAGATAGCCAGAAACAAGAGACAAAAGGTAATACACTGGAGCAAAAAGGGTCCTTTGAATGTTTTAGAAAGAACCCATGTCTAGAGATGCTTGATTTGTTATAGATAAGAAGCTCAGCAATGAGTTTGATGAAAAAAATCTGATAGCTTGAGAAGTTGTGGTAAATGTGCAACAAAATAGGAACATGAATTATAATAGGTTAGGAGGTCTACGGTAATACCTGAAATTGAAGTAATTGTCAGGAGCTCTGGATGCTTGCTCCATGGAAAACTATCATAAAATTCAAACACAGATCACTAAAATGGCTGAATAAGAAATATGATTCAAAATGGAAGAGATGGGTGGGTGGGCGACGAGAAGGGGAATATCAGTAGTGGGTACCTTTTGGCCAGTGAGGGAGTTACCAATGATGCGAGCATGGTCCCAGCGAGTGGTGGACTTGGTGAGCCGCTTGAGCAAAACCGCGCCTCCAATCAATAGCAGGGTCTTCACTACCAGTCCCCGTGCTCGACTTCCCGTACCCATCTCTTTCTTTCGTTTCTTTCTTACTCCTACTCTATTGGTATCACCACCGCCAAGCATTCACTACCATCTTCATTTCTTTTTAGGGTTTTTAAGCGAAATTGCTCTGCTGATAAAAACTTTAATATGTAACACATCTATTGAGCTGTAGAAAATTACCAAAAAAAAAAAAAAAAAAGAAGATAAATTACCCAATCAAATATATTTGGGGAATAAACAAACAAACAAACAAAAATAAATATTAAACTCTCTGCCAGAATTGTAGTAACGAAACATTGTTTGAATTAAAAACATAACAAAAAAAAAAAAAAAACCACACAGATATGTCTGTCATCAAATACATAAAGCAACCATTTCCAACCAAAAATCGAGAGAGAGAAACGAACTCCTCCTAATTGCTCCCTCTGCGGCTGCCACCCGAAGAACCCTAAGGAATAAGACAGCGAGAGTGCATCATGCAATCCTCATGAGTTTTTGGAACTCTCGGGCCTCGGCTATTGAAAGAAACAAAAGTCTGCGTCATATATGAGTGACCAATAATATCCTTCTGTTTTTTAATGAATAAGTAACCAATAATATATATATATATATAAGTCTTATAAGAAATTCATTGATGTTTCTCAAATATTTCTATTTTACAAGTTTTAGTCAGAATGGAGTGTTCTAGGAATTCTTGTTAAGGATTAGAAATCTTTTTTTGTAATAATTATCTTTTCCATCTTTAGGAGGTAATAATTGATGCTCGAAATCCCCTTATGGTTAGATTGCCATTGGAGTACGAGGATAAAGAGAAAATACAAGATGCACAAGAGTGGGTCGAAGGTCAAGTAAAGATCAAGAGAGATTTTCTGGTAGTTTTGATTTCAGGTTATTTCACGTCCACTTCCACTTCTATCTAATGACCTACAAAATAAATACAACTACACAATGAGGATTAATAAACCCATTGGTCCATTATATATCGACATGCCGCTCAAATTTTCTGTGCAGGATTGGGTACCCTGAACGGGAGAATTTTGCACTCCGGGCTGCTCAAAGGTTGCCCAAGGCACCCAACCCCGCACTCCCCCTCTCATTCCCTACTCGAATTTCAAGGATCCAAGTTCTCCGTTATATACAAAGTTGGCACAAAAATGCAGCATCATGTACTCTGGAAGATATGTTAACTGATATCAAGTTACAAAAAGAAAAGAAAAGAAAAAATACAATTGATAAATTATTTGCTTTCCTGAACTTTCTTTTTCCTTCAAAACTGAATATAAATGTTACAGTAGCTCTTTCCTGTCTCCTCACCATCTCATAAACAGACTTTTGGTTGGACACCACCGGAATTAGAAGAAAAGCAAACGTATTCTCGACCTCCAATTGCCATCTGAGTGGGTGTCGGGAATATCAAAACTTTGATAAAACGAGGGGACCTCGAACAAATTCTTTTGTATACAGAATAATGCAATGTAGATTGGTCAGCAGCCATTTCTTCGTCCAATTGCTAATGTGGAACAAACCAAATCACAGATCAGTAGTCAGCTATGTGTGAATCGATTTGCTGGCACTGTGCAAAGTGCCCCATGTCCTGGACTGTGCTCCAAAGGGTACATGGTGGTGCCCTTCACAAATTTTTGATGGTCAGCAGCAGCCTTTCTGAAGTTTGACAATGCGATAGGCTTTCTCTTAACCCTATCCTTAATAATTGAGCATGCGGCTAATGGGTCTCTAGACCCTGCTCCAACCCTCCTGCAGAAAATTATAAAAGAAAATGAGAAAAATATCATTCACCACACGTCCGATACAATAGTTTTTCAGCCATAGAAATCGGGCTTGTGAATATGCTTAATCAGCCCCATCTACTCCTCTCCTTCAAATTACTGGGACAAAAAAATAATGCACTAGAGAACTCAACAAACATTGTAGATGAAGTTATAAACTGGAGCATTAACAATATCATATTGGGTTGGGGTTATTAGATGTTGTCAGTCTTCTCTACTTGGTGAGACCATTTCAAACAGAACCCTCTCAATACACAAATATGCCTCAAGTACTTAGCCATGCTGTGTCTGCAAGGTTGTCTAACTGATAGTTGATATATTCCACTCATCATATAGCGTGCCATAGCTTGCAGGACCAAGTATTGCAGAGGTTTATAAAATTATGAGAGAAAATAGAAGTAGCACAATTAGTTCATGACCAAACATCAAGCCAATCAATTATGGCAGCCTAATTCTCAACAATTGTATTCTCAAATTTAGAAACAGACAATAGAAGTTCAGTTCACTTACGTCAATAATTTCTCTGAGGCAATTCTAGCAGCTCTAATTGTGCCAGGGCTTGGTACCCATTTTACAACACGATTTGGATCAGCTCGCATGGGCGAATGGATTTTGATAAGCTTAACAAGCAGAAGAAAAAAAAGACAAAGTCAATGATATAATATAAAAACCGATGAGATATTTCACTCATATAAGGAAGGAAGAATGGAGTGTTTATACAAGTTGCAACGAGGAAAATTTTATTTGCAAAATGATATAAAAACTTAGTCCTGGATATCAAGCTAACACCATGATTACAATTCAGGAATCAACATATAACTGTTTGCTCGGTTACAGCATTGTCCTAGGATAGTACCATCTGGGATCCAAAAATGGGGGCCATTGACCCTATACACCACATAAACAACATCAATGCTCCATGACCTCTTAATTAGAATTTGCAACGTCAAGCCTCCTACACACTTCCTGATGTGGCACTAAAAATCCCCATTAGATTTTGGATTGACCACTATTGGATTTTGGATCCAATGGTTATTTTAGTGTCACATCAGAAAGTGCATTTTGGACTGAGAGTAAAAGTGTGTATGGCATTTCTCATTAAGCATTGGTAGTCTTTCTTCTCTCAAAAAGAAGAAGAAGAAGAAAAAAGCTTATTCCGGTACCATCATGAGGTTAAGATCCAAAAACTATAGAAGTATCAGCAAATAGAGAAAAGAAAGCTGAAGGCTTACTCCCAAACACTCCATCATTTGATAGTAAGCTCTACCATGCAAAGGAGTATGACCTTGTCGAGCTTCAGAGAAATATCTAGTCCTGAGAATATTATAAGGTGATCAGGTAAACATTATCAAGTATATAAAATCGGAAATACTGACTGCTGGAAAGAAATTTTTATACCATTCTTTATAACCGGGATCCACAGTGAAACCATACATATCTACGGATTCACAAATAGAGAGAGCAAATTCAAGAGCCTTGAGCCCAGTTCCTTTTGCTGCTGAACCAAAGGATGCACCTAACATGAGATATACAGGATTGTTTATTGGAATTTCCTGCATAGCAAGCCGCAAAAAAAAGAAAATCCAAGCTTTTCAGTGAGATAATTATCCCCAAGAGCAAGGAAGTATTTTCCCACAGTCCTATTGAGAAAATGCCAGAGCAACCATCTATTCTAGGGGGAAGACAAATGAGCCAAGTTTCTACAAGTAGATGGAAGCAGAAATTTCGAAAATTGGTTTGCTTTCAGCAATTAAACTTCTCTCTCATCTTTTGTCTCTCTGGATCAAATTCAGCAATTAAAATCAGGGTCCTATAATATGGCAATACATATATGAACACAGATAATTACATTATATGGACACAGTTAAGGGAAATGAATGTACAAATAACTATTATTTTCCAGTTACAAGAACAATTAATTAATTACATTTGTAATTGATGATTTACAGTAACAAGAAAATGTTAAGAGGAAAAGTACAAACTTATGCAGCAAATTGAGAAGACCAACTTTGTTTTTTTGATAGGATGAGCAAGACTAAAAGGAAACAACATACGAACCCGTATCATTTTGTTCATAATGTCATGAATTGTTGTTTTAATGATCAAGGCCTCCTTCCTCGTTTCTGCAGAACCCAAATCTTTAGTGTGCTTCTAGTAATATGTGAAAGGCTTCACAAGTTACAACAAAGTATGGTGCTCATACCATCTAACTCCACAACTTTATCAAGAGCTTTGGCAGATCCCCTATTGAGGAGACGAAATGTACTCTTCTTGCCCACATAATCTGAATAGTTCTGTAATAAATCAAACAATAGGAAGGTAGAACATTTATCAAGTGAAGTAAGCACCAGAATTTCTTTTTTTTTTATGATGAGGAACCCCTCCAAGGCAGGTCCATTTCTAAGATTGATATAGTAGCAGCTTAACCTGAATTGGAGCACCATTTTCTCTAATAACAGCATCATAGCCATCTATCTCCTTCCCAAACCTAGTTTTCAAAAGATCTCCTGAGTTACCAATAACAGCACACTGGCCAAATTGCCGTGGAAAATATGGCGGCATATCAGGGAGTACCAGTGAAAGTTTCTCCATGCATAGAGTCTTATTCTCACAGCGGTTGCTGCAACAGAGAATGAAATACATCAGCTTGCATGTAGCTATGAAATTTCTCAGCAGCTTTAAGAACCCTATTTACATCAGACTAGAAACAGTATATCTAAACCAAGTCCCAGACTCTGGAGAACTTTCTATCAAGGTTTTGCTTGTGTTAATTATTTAACT
This sequence comes from Corylus avellana, assembly GCF_965113065.1. Classification (NCBI taxonomy): domain Eukaryota; kingdom Viridiplantae; phylum Streptophyta; class Magnoliopsida; order Fagales; family Betulaceae; genus Corylus; species Corylus avellana. The sequence continues at coordinate 35,019,604 of NC_142492.1, read as the reverse complement.
TCCTCATGATTTATAGGTAAAGTACAAAGTAAGATGTCATTACACACACATAAAAGTTAAACATTCTCATACTATGCCACATCATAGTTTTACTAGAAATAGTAATCGATGACATATTTACACAGCTCATGGGAATAGGAAGGTTTTCATCATCATTCAAATAGCTCATGACTGGCTTAGATGAAAATATATCAACTGCATCTCACTATTACATACTTCATAATATGGGTAGATACTTTCTTTTCAATATTTTCTTCTCATTTTTTATTAGATACATAGAGTTAAGTAACTGTAGTACCAGTAACTTGTAAAATACTCACAGAAGTATTCCCTTATTGATCCTGCGCCATGCGTATTCCTCCCATCCATTTGGTAAAGCATTAATGAACTCCTTGGTGAGTATTGTGGTACTATTCCGCACCTGAACAATCAACTCACTAGTAAATCAAATGTAAAACAAAGAAAGAAATACTAAACAAACAAATTGAATTAAAAAAATCACAATGAACTTAACAATAATCGAGGCAAAGAGAAATTGGAACAACAGATTTATCATTTATTACACCAAGGTGTCAGTTAACTAAATGAAACAGCAATTAAAAAATATCTCACTAAGTCTATTATAAGCATATCTTGTCTCCTTCAAAATTAATGCATACAGTTGAATGGTAGGATCACATATTTTGGAAAGCAGAACCACACGCTCACCTGTTCCCATGTAGCCACAGCTTCACACAAATTAAAATCAAATGATAACCCTTCTAGTTCACCAGTTTTAGGATCTTTCTGTTCACATTCAAAATTTCCAAGAAACTAAGTCAGAGAAGATCAGTATAACGAAACACCAAATATCATGAACAGAAATATTAAAAAAAGTTTGTTGGAAATTACTTCATATCTCATATCATAATTTACACATTTGCAAGCATCGCCAGAACATAAAGGAGCTAATCTGATGAAAATCTAAGCGAAGAACCTACCCATTTGGGGACGGTGTCGCTAGGGAACTTTATCGTGACTTCACAATAATCTTTACCAACCGCAGCTTGTAAACCTAATCCATTTTCACTCTGAACCAAGAATCAAGTTTCAGAAATACACAAAAAATAATTCAAGCGCTACTTTCCTACACTCAAAATCACTCCAAGCACAACTTTTCATACACTTCAACAAAGAGTATAACCACCAAAAACTCGAATTTTAACCTCATTTGCAACTAAATTCAAATGAAACGATTTCATATCCAAGCCCTCAATAAAGCCGAAGACGATTTTAACAAAGCTTAAACGTATTAGTAAAACTATAATTAAAATAAAATTAATTTAAAAAAAAAAAAAAAAACGTATTAGTAAACTCATTTCATTTCCCGGTACTACAATAATAAAAATTTGAATCAATTAATACCTAAAGCAATGCCATAGATTCATCAATAATTATTATTAAAAAAAAAAAAACTCACCACACACTTCTGAAAATCGCTCTGCAAAGACTGCAAGGCTTCAAAATCTTCATCGGAAGGCTGATACTTGTCGTCTGTACATATCACATTCGTCAAATTTGCACAAATAATTAGCATACGAATACAATGTCTTACGTACAGAGAGTGGAGAAACCGGTGATGTAGACGGCGATCGCAGCGAAACCAGAAGTTAAAGACAACAACAAGATCAACCGCAAAAGCCTCATCTGATGCTAATTCACTTGCTAAGCTTCGAAAATGGAAGAACTTGAAGCTAGTCGATGAATTAGTAGAACTAGAAGCCCCGATTTCATATTTCTGGATCGGAGAGGAAAGAGGGTTAAAGAAATCAGAATGAGCGCTATTCATAAGCCAGACGATTATGGGCCCAAATTTGGTAAATTCTTGTTGGGCTGGGCCGTTGGCGATTCACACAGATTTCTCTCAACAAATACATAAGAGGAATAAAGCAAAGAATGTAGGTCGTTACTAAATAAAAGAGTGGCACCTGAAACGTAGAAAGACCAAAAACCCAGCCTCTTGCTGAACGAGATTCTCATTCTCTTTTCCGAGCCCGGTTATTGAACCTATGCTCTACTCAATCCCAAGTACCCATATACACTACCTTCCTTATCGACCCAGAATGTACTATCTTTAGCCGTGAATTCATTCATTACACGAACATTTCACATATGAAAGATAAACGAGATCCATTGCACACGTATATGCTATTTAAATCAATCCATGCCGTGAATTCATTCACTACACGAACATTTCACATATGAAAGATAAACGAGATCCATTGCACACGTATATGCTATTTTAAATCAATCCATGCTATCCGCTACACATGCATATTCTACCCACTATACAGGCCAGGGTTATTCAATTCCGACACCCACACATAAATGCTGTGACAGAACAATGGTTTACAATGGGGAAGGAATCAACCTCTACACCTTAAAAATCGAAGAAGCCCTAGGGATAAGCGCAGAAGACTTTACCCCTTGTATCACAATCGTCAAGGGTTATGACGGGTCAACCCAAGAATCACTTGGGAGGACCTAAGGGAATGCAATCGAGAGAGTGACAATTTTCCATGTAGTTCAATGCAAGACCACATTCTACCCACTTTTAGAACGCATGTGGATAAAGTCTCTTTGTTCGTGGTGTAACATTTCCTTCAATCTTACCAAGTTGGTTGGACTTTCAAGTAACCTTACTAATATCACTAATCATCTCCCTTAAATATTAAACTTAATTATATATTATGGGATCAGAAACATTTTAATTTTTTTTAAAAAAAATTGTTCTTTTAGTATCTTCATGTCCTTACCAATTACTTTATGAATACATGGCAAAAGAAGCCTGGGTATTAGTCAAAACGGTCCGGTTTTGGCTCTTATCTGTTATTAACCGATACCGGACCAATAGAAATTTTAACCGAAATTATTGGTTATAATGGTACATGGTTAAACGGTTCGGTTAAACGTGGACTTTATATTAATTTATTTTGTTGGGCCAAAAATGAGTTTTTTTTTTTACTTTTGAGAGCTCAAATACTTTTTGTTGAGCTAAAATAACTAATTAAAAATAAGGTGTTTTAGGGCCCAAATACTTTTTGTTGGGACCCAAATATTTGTTTTTTAAGCTAAAAATTGAAGTTTTTTTATATTGATCCACCACAACTTTTTTTAATATTATAAAATACATTTTTCCAAAGCAAAGGACTAATTAACATAATGAAGGCTAATTAGACTAACAAAACTAGTTAATGAAAAATGCTTTCACCAAAGGCAAAAAAATTTCATCCAATGCCATCACTAAAAAAAAAATCAAACCTACCCAAACCCAAATTAAGATAAGGTTACGTAGGTATATATATAATCTCAAAACTACGTCGTTTTGGTATCCCTACTTAACGGTTTATATCGGTTAAACGGTTAACCGATATGAAATTTCTAACCGGACCGATAAGCATACCGGTATAAAAAATTTAACCGATAAGGATATCGGTATATCAGTTACGGTTAATATTGGTTCGGTCAAAACGGGTACACGGCCGGTAATCGGTAACCAGTTAATCTGCCCACCCCTAGGCAAAACCATGGTTTGGAATCCGTTAATCGCATATACTAATGCCAAGGGCCGTCAACTAATCTTTTAGGCCAACAATTTTAGATAAGGTTAAAAATCATGAACAGGTAAGGTACGAGTGGTTCTCATAATATGGTCATAAACTCATAATTTTCTACAGTTGCTAATGGATCCATTTCTTGAGCAGCATCTGTTACTCGGAGTCAGAGTCAGGTAGTGGGATCTGGAATGCATCGTTTGGTGCCGCATCAGTCATGGAAGGAGGTTGATCCTTATTTGACACAGTTCTAGCCCTGTCTCTCTTTTTTGGCCTGCTTTCATCCTGGAAACATGTGAGATGCAGATAGTTACACAAAGTCATCTATACATCTAAAATGCAATAAAGCATATATAATGTTGCTGACTGAAATGGTCTGGATTTGCAAAGACCAAAGCAACATCTGTGACAACTCAAATGAAGAGCTAAATCTGTAAAGGAGCAGAAGTTAAATAACCCAGATGGATAAGTACAAGAAAACTGAAAAAGGGGAGTGACTCATACAACTTTATATGAATCAAGTCAAAGTTTCATCCATAGGGTAACATCTATTAAGATTGTATAATAGCATTCAAAAGCAAAGCATAGGTTAAAATGTACAAGTTACTCTCTCTACATTTGATTCTTCTCCCTCTTTATCTCCTAACTTTCCCGCGTATATTGTGCATAGTCATGCAAGTTATTCACATGATCAATAAATATAATAGCAGTTATACATGTTATTGACAAAGCTTCAATACCAGCTAGTCTTAAGCCATCACTTACCTTTCCTGGTTCACTTGGTTGATTTGACCGACTTGAATGAGTTTGTTGACTCCTCCGTAGCCAGATGGTACCAAAAGACAATAATGCTCCTAGAAGCAAGAATGGACCATTCCTTGGATCTCCTACACGATCATAGATTCCCCTTATGATGCTACGAATCCTTTGCTTCATCGTGTTTGCTGAAAGAATTTTTTGGGCGCCTGTAAACCAGATAGGTTCAGAATCCTCGGGAACAAGCTCAGGAGTTTTTGTTCTCTGCAGTGGGAAGAGACTGAAAGGCATGAAAAGCAAGTAGAAGGCACACAACTGCATACCGTCTTAAAATCAATCATTACGTAATACCAATGACAATTCAAAATGCAATTAGTCACTACCTCCAATCCCTATACGAGTCAAGCAAAAGGACATGCAAGGAAGATGGTTCCATCATTCTTGGGTGCTAATGGTTCCCCAAACCAACCTCAATACTTATTGAAAACAAATAATTTGCAAACATGCACTCAAAACCATATATACCTAAAGGCAAGATTCCCCAGGCTGACTAGCTTTGCCAAAGCCCCCAAAGTACAGATATAAGCATCAGGGAAAAGAACTTAAGTATATAGAAAGCACAGCTCCCCAAGATAAGCCCTATTTAAATAATCTCCTAATAGGAACAACAAAGTAACTTACAAATGATGGAAGATCCCTGAAGTCACCGTCTTTGATTATTCCTGAGATCCACTCAATAATCTGCAATACAATAAAACATAAAGAAGGCAGAAATTACAGACAATAGTTCTTCCGGCTGAGGTATGTCTCAAACAAGAAAGAAGAACTTACAAACATAGATCGACAGTTGAACTTGAAAACTAAATAAAGCAGTGCCATATGAATCACTAGTCTACCAGTTGAAAATTTCCCTCCAAGGCATTCATACCTGTAAAGTTTCACCTGAACCCTTGTATCTCGCCACAAGCTGTGATGCAGGATCCAGATCATCACCTTGTAATGTATCCCATATACTCTTTGGCTTTCTCTCAACTTTCATATCATCCTCGGTAGAATTTCTTTTGTAACGCACAATGAATAAACGGGGTGCATCAGTCAGATCTCTCTTCGGTCCACAAGTTTCATAAATAGTTTCAGAGCCAACATCAGAATGGAGGCAGAAGAAGCAAAAACTCTGGATAAAAATCAATTATGTGAGTGGTCAGGGCTTCATACACTGGCACAGGATTGGGATTTGTAAATCAAGTATCCGTTATAAGAAATTGTAAAATACACAAGTCCACAGCTCAAGAATGTGTCTACGAAATACGGGAAGAAAGAGCAAGAGGCACCTCTAGGTACTTCTTTAAGTAGCAAACATGTTCTCATTGATATGGAAGATTATTTATGCAAACTGTGACAAAAAAAAATCATTCTATAGTATGTACAGATGCTAGTTGTAGATCTTGTTAAGCATATGACTCCACTCTTGCTACGACAGCAAATAAATGGTTTTGGATTATCATAAATACATGCATAGATCATTAACAACCGCAAAAGTTCAGACATCTAACTGAAGGAAACAGTTAAAGATTGTAAGGTATCAGTAATTGAAGGGGAAAAAATCAAACAAAAGGTTTAATTTCTTTTTATAAGTAATTGAAATTAGTTAGAGTGAAAGGGCATTGCCCATGTACACATAAAATATACAAGAGAAACACCACCGTCCTCTAACAATCTTCAAAACATCAATCGTTTCTTTCTCTTCAAAACTCGTAAGACTTTAATTCTACGTAAAAATAACCCACATAACCTATCTCACGCAAAACATAAACCACTCACAAGACTTTTTCATCATTGAAAAAAAGAAACTCACCTTTTGGGCTTCCCCATCAAGCCAAGCAAAAGTCAACCGCTTGCTAGTTAGGGCTACTGCTGCTGGAGTGAAGGATTCATCTTCATCAGCTGCCTTCAACTCACTGTCATTTGACAATAATTCCTGAACCCTGCGCATGGTCTATGAACCAATGTAATTTACACCATTTCCTAAACTAGATAAACACATGGATCTTAAAACACACATTGATTTTAGACAATCTGGTTGAGTATACTGACAAACAGATACAGACCATATTACTTCCACCCCATCCCCCCCCCCCCCAACAACACACACACAAACTCTTCATTCTTTCCATCCTTTTAGCCTTATTTTGGGGAGCAATAAAAACTATCAAATACATTCCAAGACATAATGTTAAAAAAATGGAAGGGAATCTATGGAATAAAATTAGACAAATATACAATAAACCTATATGAAATCTATAGTTGTGGGTTGCCTAATTAAAAATCCAAAATAGTGTGACCTATCAATCTGATATAAGTGTGCACAAAACAAACCATGACAATTGTCATTCACAACTTAATAACCTCAAATACATAGATTATTCTGTTTCTTTTCAAATAAACCACAGAAATGCAAACAAGAAAAAAGGAAATGCTTTTCTTACAAAAGGAATTTTACAAAATTTCCACACAAAATGATGCGGAAGCTCCTTTATCAAGACACAAGAAACACATTGTGCGTCTGCACACCCCAACATCATCCTATATGAAAATTATCTACAAATTTTCTATGTGCAGCGCTCGTAAAAATAAATAAATAATCTTCCAGGATTAGTGCCACCTGTGGCTTCAAATGGTAAGAAAAAACTCATGACAATATTTCATTTATATGTGATATCAGAAACACCAAATATATGTGGTGTTGAAAAGAACCTTAAGAAAATGATACAAACATAAAGTCGATGAAATGATTTAGGAAATAGACCACCAACACAGAGCAGTACATAATTCATAAAAGACAAGCAGAGGAGAGAAGCTTACTTCACGCATTTTGTCAAGTTCAGGCCCAGACCTTCCTACTAAAATAGCACAGTACCAAGTCGTGGTATCCACCCCTGCACGAGAATAGCCTCGAGCATCACAACCCAGCTCCATTGACGTCACGCTCCTTAGTTGAGGAAGCTCTGAAAACACAACGCAAGCCAAATCAATTAAGTGCCTTTCTAATTTTATAAAAGGTTTGCTTTATAAAAATTTGGCATCATATTAGCAAAGAAAGCTATGTTATACTACTGAATTTCAAGTTTTGAATAATGAACAGCGAGTCGGCAAGCTATATAACATCATTAATTGAAATGGCAGTAACATAATTAATCTTTAAACAGGCATGAAATGGGAGGATAACCATTACTGGTACTACATAATATAAGCCACCAACAATTGAATCCTCAAGACCTACATTTCCAGTACTAGGAAACTCAAGCAGGGGTGGAGTAAAAATACTTGAGCAAAAACGAAAAACAAGACCGGCTCCCTTTTATAGCTTCTTCAATGTCTTATGATAAGTCAAACTTTCTTATGGATAACTAACAGCGATTCTTGTTTCCAAGTGGAGATTCCCCATTGTAGAATGTAGGATGTCTACTGGAAAGAAGAAGCAAGTAATATCCTTCAATAACTTTTACATTGTCAATCCTTTAGGCATTGCCTTTTCTCTTTTTTAATAGTAGAAATGGCATAAAGCAAAAACCAAGATCTATAATATGAAACAAAAACTCCTCAGTTGCTAACTACTAACATAGAAAGTACTGGAAAATCATATATTGGGTCAGAGGCGGAAGTAGGGTTGTCGTCTTAAAGTGGTAGAGAGTATTTACAATAGCAAATTTATAGCACCAGCATAAGAAATACAGTGATATAGAATCCATAAGAGACCGGCTTAACTCCTCAATAAATGATGGGAGGCATGCCCCCAAGTGATGCAGGAGCTTTTAACAGAACAAGAACATTTGGAACTGAGACAGTTCTAGATCACCTCTTAATGAAGAAGTTGTGGGGAAGTCCAAACTTCAAACTGAAAAATCCCTATCACCCTATTATGACCTTCAAGGCTTCAACACCCCCCACCCCCCTGCCATTTTTCTCTCTTCTTACTTTTGTGTCAGAAGAATGCAACAATTTGTGATTCCTTCATTTCATGAAACGCTCAGTTGATCAGAGCAATATAACTCAGTTTATAAGTTCCTTATCATTTTTAGCACAATATCGCATTCACAATCTGCAGCTGCTCCTGTAATCATCTCATAAAACAAATTTACTTCGAATGAAAATACAACGCACAAAAGGCACCTTTCTGTTTCATCCATCTTGCACTTGTATAGCAAGCACTTTCTGCTGCATTTTTTCCCTCATGCATAACATATCTAAGACAATGATAACCACCAGTTACGTATATTTAGGTCAGTCACAAATCCCCTTATTTCCTCTCCTACTTTACTAAAAGTTAATTCTAGTATTCTGACTCTCTTATGCTTATGATAGAAACTTTCGATTTTTAACCACCTCTCTATCTTACACCATCCATGAACAAGCACATAACGTTAAACCTTTTCCTATAGGGAAATAATCTTGAACCAATCATTTCCAGTGGCTTTATTCCAGTTTACGTATTGACAACTCCACAGAATCATAGTCAGTCAATAAGTACTTTACACAAGAGTAGGAGTGAAAGGTTTTATGACAATGTTTCAGATTCTGAAATGTTTCAAACAATTTGGCAATACATTTGTCTTGAAACAGCTAAGAGAACAACTTATGAACACTGTAGAAAGCAAATAAATACTTAGCAGTTAGCACTTAATGCTAAGCCATGGAAAAGAAAGCGCACAAAAAAATACTCAATGTGTGTGTGTCAGAGAGAGCAAGGAAAATGGAGCAATACAGTAAGACCAAAAGAAATTTTCATAGCCAACAAATGCAATAGTGGATGAGAGGGAGAATTATAAGTGAATGGATTCTCCAATTATGAAAAGATCTAGTGACAATATCCCGGACGAAGTTAACACAAAAATGGAAAAGTGAAAAATGCTCCTGCACGTGATTTGAAATTTTTAAGATAACATGGAAAAATTAATTTAGATACCAAAAATATAGTTAGGATAAAACTAATAAGTAAAACAACAGTGATACCTTGCTGCTTATTCTGTTCCATAATATTTGAAAACCACGAATGGTTGAGCGAACCTGCAACAAACTCATAGCTTAGCTTGTCATAGAAAGCACAGAAATTAAATCAGATTAGAGGCACTATGTCAAACAGAACAACATACCATAGTAAACAAGAGGTTTGACACCCGGATCTTTCAAAAATACTACAGCAGGTGCAGACTCCACCCCTAACCTGTAGCCAATCATAAGAAAAGTGTTAAGATCTCCAGCATTAAAGTTAAAAAGAAAAAAAAAAAAAAAAAAAAAAAAAAACCTTTAATTGTTTGGATTCTCGATCATGCAATTAATGGTGCATAAATTTGTCTATCTGATTTAACTAGTATTATAATTATAGACTCGATTGATACAAATATTGCTTCTACTTTGGTACAAATTATTCATAGTTCTGAAGTAGAACTCCAGAGCTTTGACAAAAACTAAAAACAGAATCATTGATAGAAGCATTGATTTATGATCCTAGTCGACACAAAAAGTATGCAAATCCACTTACCCATTCCACCAAAAGGAAGAGTCTTCCTCTTGCCATAGTACAAAAGCAAAAGAGGCATACAACCAGTAATCTTTAGCAGCTTGACGTACAAATGGAGCAGCACGCTCCCCTGTTTTTGAGAAGAAAATGACTTTCACCTATGAGCCAGGAGCATGAAACCAAGAAGTTATTATAACGAAAATTATTAAAAAAAAAAAAAGGAAGAAAAGCAATTGACAAACTAATACATCGGAATTGATTAAAAAATTAATTAAAATAGAATTTAATTCTACTTGTAAAAATGTTTCTCAATGTTATCTATGTTCATAGAAATTGAAAAAAATTAATTTCCATGACAGAGAAGTTCAAACAAATATTGTAACCTTAGAGTTCAACAATTTTACGTAGAGAAGTTTCAAATCATCTTCATTTATATTTAACTTCATCCAAGTCACAGTAGATGACTGTCCCTAACACAGTAAATTCCCAGCCTGTAGGGCCGGAAGTTGCATAATAGCATCAGTGAGAAGAGCATGTGGCATGTACTGAATGTTCAATAAAATAATTGTCTACATATATTTTGACAATGGGATTCAAGAAGATAATTAGAGAAAAAAAGATTGCTAAAATTAAACATCAATTTATACCTGTCCAAAACCATGGTTGACAGGTCACTCAATTTATATGATTCTGATTTCATAAAGTATAAGTTGGCTAGTGAATGCAGCACGCTAGATTTACCTTTAAGTTACTTTAATAGATATCAAATACTAGTTACCAAGGAAGGGAGATTGGCTGCCAAAGTCTGTGCAGTTGAGTTGTAACATAAGTATACTATACAGAATAGATATGCTTAACTTGGTCCAAGCTGTGAATTGAAATAAAACAAGTCACAATTATGCAGATCCCTCATATTTGAGAAGCTATCACAGTCGTAATGGGAATTGCAATACAATTTGAACTAATACTCAGTCTCAACTCAAAAGAAAGACAAAACATTGCAGACAATGTAAGCCTATAGCTACAGTTCTACAATTCCTGTACAACTGATGAAGAGGTCACTAATGTACCAGACAAGATAGGGTAAGTATGACCAGTAATTAAAGCGCAAGGGATAGGAAAAAAATGCATGATAAGAATAAGGAGACAAAAAAATTGTGGGGTGAGGGTGGGGAGTACCTTATGAGGACTACTTTTCGCCAGAAAATTTGGTACCTGAAATTGAAATCTAGTGACATATCATTTCTACAGGAATAGGCAGTGAAGGAAAAACAAGAGAACAAAGAGAAAATCATGAAGTGAACTAAAAACTATGTTCATTAGAGATGCAAATAAAAATAATGAGGTTAAAAAACAATTGTTTCATTCAGTATAAATGTCCTTATCTATGCAATGATTTTTTTTTTTTTTTTAAACATCAACTGAATCCCCAACCATTCCAAGAAAAATATAAAACTCATACTTGCCAAATGAAAACCAGCAGATCCTTAGATGTTGGATATCAAGTATAACACCAAAAGAACTTCAGGAACATCCTCATGCAATGCACTCAAGTACTCATGGAACAAAATAGAATTATGGGGAAACATGGGGCATATGAACTGCAAGAGGTTACATAAAGAGCAGAACTCTAAAGATAAAAAAAATTTCTTAATTGCAATACTAATTCCATGTGGTGCTTGTTTGATTCTATACTTAGCCCACTTGAAACACAATTATTAAGTTCCTTTAGGTCAATAAGACATTTATTTCAATTTATTAATGTTACGATGTTGATTATTCATACTAATTCTTCAGGCCAATTAGGGTCAGTAAGACATTAATTTCTCCAGGTCAGTAAAGCGTTGATTTCAATTTAGTCATCAATAAACAAACATTAATTGTCCTTTTCATTACTTTTCTGTTCTTAGCAGTTGCTTGTAATACAAATTCACACAAATTCCCAAGCTAATATCATGCCATAGAAATACATATCTATCAAACAAAATGGTATAATGAAGAAATAAGGCCATTAAAAATAACATATTCACATCAAAGAGATCTTATGAATTTACCAGTGTGTCCCTTGTGTAGTAAAGAATTCGAGGTAAACTGAGTACTGTTGTTGCAAACCAATCTGTAACTGCATCTACTGAAAGCCCCCCTTCAAACCTAAGAAAAAAGATAACTATCAATATCAATCTTCCTGAATATCCAATAGAAACATGACCTTTTGGGGTAGGCTGCAAAAACTCTCACCTTATAAGACAATCGACAGTTTTACAACCAGGGGGGAAAGCAACAAGACAAGGAAGGCCTGTGTAAAGTACAATACATTAACAATGAGAAAAATGGAAAGCACTTGGTTGTAATTAAAGCCCTTCAATAGATGCAAAATAGAATTGTAATAATTTATCATCTATTATTAATGGACAATATTATCCTATTTAGTGAATAGGATCCCTTACGGTTGTCCATTCTGAATACTTAGTATAAGAAAAACAAAATGATCAACTTACTAAATATGCTTTCTAGATCTTAGAGAATAGTATCAACATGCAAAACGAGTACATCAAGAAATCCTTTAATCTTTTCTCTATCGGAAAAAATAAAAAATTTCCTATGGCAGCTTCCTAATGTGTCCAATGATAAACTGCAGGAACAAATGGAAAGTATTAGATTCTTCCAAAGAAGGGCCCCATGAAAAAGTGTAGACACTTTAATCGTATAAGAGAGGAATTGAAGCATATAACTTTCATGAGATATGGGTGTGTCTGTGTGCACTTCCAACGATGAGAGAGGAATTGAAGCAATTGATTTGATCCAGATTATCAGGGAAATAATCACTTCAGTGCGTATACAGGGAGGGGGAGTGCTGTGGTCTGGAAAATGGTGCCTACTTGCTTCTTTTGGTGTCTATGGAGGGAGAGAAATAATAGGTGCTTTGAGGACTTGGAGGGATCCTTGGAAGCCATTTTATACTCTTGTTTTCATACTTTGTACCTTTGGACTGTTGTGCATGTCTTTCCAATGTTGATTAGCTACGATGATTTTCTTGTTCGTTTTTCCCTTTCTAGTTAAGTGATCCCGCTTTTAATAAGACAATTCATATTCACAAATTCCAAGTGTATAGTTGAATGGGAACTCAAGCCTTGCCCATTATTGGCCTTATATGCAATATCCACTGAGATCTGAGAGAGAGATAGAGAAAGATTTGAGTCAATGTAGCACTCACCATTCCTAAAGAAAGGTTGGCCTGTTGGTTTTTTCTCAGCAAGGTATGCCGTAAGTTGAAGGTCACCAAATTCCACCGCACCAGTATTTGCTATTCCATCCAACAAAGCAACTGAACATAGGGAGAGCACAAACAAAATAATCATGAAGCAGAAACCAATACGTAAAATTGCATCCAATTCATAGTGACACTCAAGATGCGGGTTCTTATTCTTTGAACTTAACAAATTCTAGGACATTAAATTTTAAAGAAAAGAACATAGTTGATATACTAAATAATTATTTAGTCAGAACAGATTTAATGACAAAATCAAGCAATAAATGAAGAGATCAATCCATCTTAGTTTATTTTATCTTAATATTTGTCAAACTTGTTTTGACTTTTTCAGATATTTGTTTCTTGTATCCAAGTCCTTCTCCCACTGCTGAAAGGATGGAGGGAGAGAGAGAGAGAGAGAACAAAAAGAAAAAAGAAAAAAAAACGCCATGCAGATCAGATCACATTAATTTGGGATCAAAGTTACTGTACTTCAAAACTTTTTTTTTTTATGAATAATAATTTATTAGAAGGAGAAAATTCCACGTACACAAAAACTATAAAAGAGAAACAACCACCCTAATGGGCGAAAATCTAAAAAGTCAACAAGATTAGAGGATGAGAAATTAAGAACAAAAGATACAACCCAATCTAAGAGGGCACTCAAGAAAGAGGATTTTAGCTAAAGCACATTAGGCTCGTGGTCCTCGAAAAGGTGTCGATTTCTTTCTTTTCAAATGCTCCACATTAGTAAAGTAGGGATGACTTTCCATATGAACTCTTTGGATTGTCCCCGCCCTTGTGTCTTCCAACATTGAAGAAGCTCAACAACATTGCTAGGCATGACCCACGAGACTCTGAATAAGGTGAGAACCAAATGCCATACCTCGCAAGTAAACTCATAATGGACGAGAAGGCGGTTTATGGTCTCCTCGCTCTTCTTGCAAAGACAACACCAATTAACCAAGGTAAGACCCTGCCTCCTGAGGTTACCGATCGTAAGTATTTTACCCAAAGCTGCCGTCCAAGTGAAGAACGCAATACAAGGTGGAGCTTTCACCTTCCAAATGCTCTTCCAAGGTAAAAGGGAAGACTCACCAAACCGTAATATATCGCAATAGCTCTTCACTTCAAATCTATAATTACAAGTTGGGGACCACAACATTTTATTTGCCTCTCTAGAAAAGGTTTTCAATGAGTACAAAATATCAAGGAATGGAACAAGGGACTCGAGCACCCAATCCTGGGCTACCCAAAAAAATTTCGACACAAGTGCCGGAATAGCCCATGTAATCCAATACTAAGGCCTCTTTGTCCTAAGCTATAAAATAGAGTTCTAGAAATAGGGACTTGAAAGTCGCTTCTCTGCACCACACCATTATCTCTCTTATCCTAAACCATTTTGTCCCTGTGGTGTAGTGTGGACTTCAAAACCATTATCTCTCCTATACGATTTATGCCAGGAAAGAAGGGCACTTCTCAACTTTCCAATTATCCAAATGCAACCTAAAGCAATCTCAATATTCCTGATATAAATGGGAACAAAAATTAATGATGGAGATAATATCATACAAAATCATGGATAGATTACACGACCAATGCAGTCAGAGCCCTGGGATGCTCCAACTGCTTGGGACTTTACGGTTTCATTTTCTATTACTCCTCTAATGGGGGGCTCTATTCAACCTTTCTTTCTCATGGTATAGAAATTTCTCTAATCCATCTAGATGTGGTATGCCAAGATTTCTTGAGCTGCTCTCACTGCTTAGGAACTTACGGTGTCATTTTCGATTTCACTCCTTGACGGGGGCTCCATTCATCCTTCTCGCAAAGCACCAGTACACATGCTAAAAGAATTACACCAATCCACTTGGATATGGTATGCTAAAAGTCATTACTAGCAAAAGGAAATGATTCTTAATTTTGTGACGACTTATCCTTTTAATCCAGCACATATAATGCCCTTCTGGGGATAAAGAAAATGCTTCTTAAGTAAATTAATTAGTAGGTATAAGATAACCGACAACAAGTCGACACAAGCAAACAATTAATCCAGTCATTTCCAAAGCACACTTTCTATGTTAAGACTAAGGTTTTTAGAGATTAAGTTTTAATGGATGAGTTGTGATAACAATAATACGATGGCTTAAGCTTAAATTGTTATGAGATGTTTGGTTTACTTTCATTTTTCAGTTTTTGGAATTCTTATATCCTTATGTTTTTAATTGATTGATTCGTAATATCATCTTCCTACAGGACTAGGGTGTTACAATGGCCAAGACAAAGTAATAGTGAAGAGTTGTCCAAAAAAAAACAAATAGTGAAGAGGGAATTCTGCAGCTGACACCAAGTTGGTAAAGTGTATACATCACTGATTGGAGTACATAGAACAACAGAAAACCATATCTCATTCTTTTTTTCAATAAAACCTACTAATATGTAGATATGGTAATTTACATCAAGCACTCCCAAATGAAGAACATACCAATTCTTTTCCACACATCCGAAAATTGAGCACATCGTTTGCTCCCAAATGAAAACAACTGATCCAATTCCACCGAACATTCACTAAGAGTCAGTATCTAACAAAACTTCTTATCAAAAGGCAAAATATATTGTAACAAAAATATTAAGTCTTAAAATCAAGACTCTAATCCTTCAAGAGATAGAATGTATTCACATTCTGCTGACACATTGAAAAGAAAGGAGGTTTAAATAATCCAACAATTAAAATAGAGAACAAGGATACTCTTTGGTGCTTTTCATAAGTTACTATTGATAAGAAGATAAATACACACATCACCAATACTTGTGACACCTGAGCATATTATAGCTAGTGATTGTACCTGAATTAGCCTAGGCTCAGGATTCTGCAAAATAGACTGAAAATCATTGGAGGTGATGACATTTAGAGTAAAATCTTCAGGATCTGATAAAGAGACATGGATACAAAATGCATTAGCCTACAAAACGCATGATTCTATCAACCAAATTTCACACAATATCTTTCCTTGTAAAGATGATTTTAAAATAAATACAAATATCTTATAATGAACATCTT